>NC_090440.1:844790920-845093164 GCF_031143425.1 Pleurodeles waltl | reverse complement strand
CATCACATATAATGAAGTATGGATCCGTTACACCAGAAAAGATGGTGTTTTAAAATGGCCCCAAAATGGTAGCTTTGACACAGAAATCTTAGATAACCTCGAAGTTAGACTTTTTAAGAAGAAAGCCCGGCCGGCAATGTTTGATTCTTTCCGCTTATGGCGTAAGGAAGCCAAGCAAAAGGAAATTAAATTAGCTAAGAAAAATAAGAGAGAAAAAGGTATTTCGATTATGCAAGCTGCTATACAGTTTAAAGATAACGAAGTAGAACAGTTGAATGAGCAGTTGCATAGGCGACATAAAATGACAGTAGATAAATGCTATCCAGTTTTGCCGCCTCTTCAGCAAGATGCAGCAAAAGACTCTGAAAAAGATCCCCAAATGTCGCATTTGCTAAGTTCGCCACCACCCTATGCGCAGAATGCCACGGCACCTCCGCAACATCTAGTTGCACAACCAGTGGTTGCATTGCCTCCTGCTCCTCCACAGCACCCACCAGCTATTCTTCAGTTGGTTCCTATTCCTCCGGTGCAGCCTCCTCAAGGGCCACCGGCTTTGACATCTGCTCTGCCTTTACTTCCTACAACTTTGACTACTATAGCGACTACCACTCCTGGTATTGTTTCTGACACTGCTTCTGTCTCTGCCTTGTCTCATTCTGTTTTTCCTCCTGTTCATTTGTCAACCTCTCCCTCTATCCGTCAGAGAATGACAAACACTGTGACAAGTCTTTTATCCCCTCTCTTTGGGTCATTAGCTACGACCCCAGTTTCAGAGCGTAAACAATTGCGTAGCCAATTAGGGAGAAAGAGACACTGAATTATTTGGCGCATAAATGGGTTACTGAACCAGCGAGATATGAGCTAGAGTCTGTTATGGATGCCTTCCATCAGTGGGAAGAACCGAAACAGAGATACGTTTTTGAGAAAATGTGTACTTTTCTTTCTGAGGATTTAGAGGAAAATGGTTTGGAGCCCAATCCGCCTAAGTTGTGTCGTGTACGGTTCGATTTTGCGACAGGTTTGATTGTGGGTTCAGATGTCGAGAAAGCAGTTGCGATGTTATTGTCGTTTAGGACTGAAGGTGTTTCCAGGTTATTGTTTAAATATGATTCTTCTGCTAAAAAGAAAGGGAAACAGTACCCCATGAGAGAAGTTCCCCCACAATGGAGGGAAGGGGACCCAAATGCTAATCCACCTGTCCTGCCTCATTTCCAGCGTGTATGGGTACACGTTCCATGGAAGCGAGCTGAAGTTTTAGCCCTTAAGCAGACATTGCCTGATCCCCGTAAGAATCCCACAGGGTATTACAAGGAATTGTCACAGACTGCGGGGTCTTGCATTATGAATTTAGCTGACATAGACATGTTGTTTGGGAATGTTGTTCCACAGCCTTTATGGGGAAAGATTCGCAATACAGACCATGCTCAAGAGTTAGGTGACACATGGGCCAATATTGCTGCTGCAGATGCCCGACAAATTGGTAGTGCTAAACCTGAGCCTTTAGTGACAGAGCTTCCTGGTAGGATTATTGATTACATGAAAACTATAATGCCTGCGATGCGTGTAAACTGGGATAAATTGTCTGCATGTAAGCAAAAGAAAGAAGAAACGGTATCAGATTTCTTCACCAGGTTTGAAGAAACGTTTGTGGACCACAGTGGTCAAGATATGAGCACGGAAGGTGGTCAACGTTTGTTCGTCGATAAATTTGTGCATAATCTGCTTCCTGAGTTGTGTAAAAAGTTAAAAGATTCAGAAAGTTCTTGGGCAGTTTCCTCTTCAGCGCAGATATTGGCTACTGCACAGTACTACGAAAATAGAGATAAAGATGAAAGAGATAGAGTAGAGAAGAAAACTAAAGAATTGAAAACGAAGGTTCTGTTACAACAAGCGTACCCGCCACATGGTGGTCAAAATAGTGGTGCACAGAGTAACTATCAGAACAACTATCAGAATAACCATCAGCCCCAACCGTTTCAGAGAAACTCGCAAAGAGCCGAGTATGCTCAACCACGTATCCCAGTAGGTCCCAATCAGTGTTCATATTGCAAGGAAGAGGGTCATTTCAAGTATAGTTGCCCTGCTTTGCTACAGCGCGCAAATGGTACTTCTGGTTTAAGAGGTCGAGGTGTTCCACAAGCACCTAGAGGAAGAGGACGTGGATATGTTCCCCAGAGCACGCGCCCATTCCTCCCTCAAAACTCAATGAACAGATTTGATCAACAGGTTAATGCATCTGGTAGGACGGCTCAGTACTATACTGATGATTACTATACAGAGGATGAGCATTTGGACAGTAATGATTGCTAGGACAGCCATAGACAAAGAGAGGGAGTTGTTTCAGTTCCAGTAGATCAGAGTGGGCCTTATGTTAAGGTGATTGCATCAGGTGTGTCAGAACCTTTTCTGTTGGATACTGGTGCTACCAAGAGTTCTATTATGCACTCAAAACTCCCTGGCGCACCTTTGTCTGGCGAAACAAATGTATCAGTAGGGTTTTCTGGCGGCCCAGTTAGAAATCCGATTTCTAACCCTATATCTCTTTCTGTTGGACCTTGTAAATTTGAAACACCCCTTATTTTGACGACAGGTTGTGGCGAGAACTTGTTAGGATTAGATCTGTTAAAGAGATGGTATGCAACATTGTATTGCTCTCCTTCTGGAGTGCAACTCACATTGGGTAAGAAAGTGGTTTCACCAATGTATTTGTCAAAGGACAGATTTCCACCAGAATTTTCGTCTCTTCCTAATACTCTTTGGGCTACTGGACCTAATGATGTAGGTCTTTTGGAAATTCAGCCATATGTGATAACATTAAAAGCCAATGTTAAAATGCCACGTATTCCCCAATACAAGATCTCCAGTGAAGGGGAAAAAGCGTTGTTAGCTATTATTTGTGATCTGATTGAGAAGGATGTAATTGAAGAGACAAGAGGCAACGTTTGCAATAGTCCTGTTTTGCCTGTCTTGAAGCATACTGACCCTACTCAGCCACATGTTTATAGGTTTGTAATTGATCTTAGAGAGGTGAACAAAACAGTTGTGCCACAGTTTCCAGTCGTCCCCGATATCACTGCATTGTTGACAATGATTCCAGCTTCAGCCACTTGGTTTTCAGTGATAGACCTGAAAAATGCTTTCTTCAGCATCCCTATTGCAGAAGAGAGCAGGGACATTTTTGTCTTCAATTTGGGAGGAAAAAGCTTCAGATTTAAGAGAGCTCCTCAAGGCTATTGTGAAAGTCCATCTATCTATAGTCAGGCTTTGAAAGCACAACTTGACACTCTTATGTTACCTGATGGCGCCACTCTCATTCAATATGTCGATGATTTGCTAGTTGCTGCAGATACTAAGGAGATCTGCAAAGAAGCAACATTCTCATTATTGCGTCATTTGTCTGATTTACACCACAAAGTGTCCCTTTCAAAGTTACAGTATTGTCAAAAAGAAGTGACCTATTTAGGTCATCTTTTTTCGAAGGAGGGAAGGCAACTGACCCCAGAGAGAATCAGGGCTGTTGCAGCAATGAGTGTGCCAAGAACACAGAGAGAAGTGCGTGCTTTCTTGGGTATTACATCATATTGCAGACAATGAATACCTAATTGTTCGTTAATAGCCAAACCCTTGGTGGCATTAACTTGTAAAGATACACCAAATCCCGTCCCATGGTCTGAAGATTGTCAGAAAAGTTTTGTCAAATTACGTGATGCATTATGTTCAGCTCCTGTGTTGGGTACCCCCAACTACAGCAAGCCTTTTACATTGTATGTCCATGAGAAAGAAGGTTGTGCGTTAGCAGTTTTGACACAACAGTTTGGAGACAGGGAGCGTCCATGCGCCTATTTCTCTTCAACCTTAGACCCAGTAGCTAAGGCACTAACAAGCTGCTTAAGAGCGGCAGCGGCAACTGCTGTTTCTATCCGACAGTCTGCTGGTTTAGTGATGAATAACACATTAATCGTAATGGTTCCACATGCAGTGGACACGTTGTTAAACAGAACCAAGACACAGCATTTAACTAGTGCTCGATTGTCAGGTTACGAGTTGACATTGTTAGCAAGCCATGTACATATAAAAAGATGCACTACACTTAACCCAGCTACGTTATTGCCAATTGTGACGGAGTTAGATACTTCTGAACAACATGATTGTCTCCATAGAACAGAAGAAGAAACGAAAGGGAGAATAGACCTTCTGGACACTCCCCTTGCAAAGAGTGATGGTACTTTGTGGGTGGATGGTTCATGCTTTAAGCTCACGAATGGTGACACGACTGCGGCGTATGCTGTGACAACTTTGTGTACGATTGTTGAAGCTGCACGTATCCCACACAATTCAGCCCAAGCAGCTGAGTTAATAGCCCTAACAAGAGCATGTACAGTATCAAAAGGAATGAAAGTGACTATCTATACCGAATAGCCAATATGCGTTTGGTGTGGCCCATAGTTTTGGGCGTTTGTGGAAGGAACGTGGGTTCCTGACCTCACATGGAACTAAAATACAGCATGGTCAGTTGGTAAATGAGCTCCTTGATTCACTTACTTTACCGTTGCAAGTTGCGATTGTGAAGTGTAGCGCACATAAAAAGGTGACTGATGATGTTGGTCGTGGGAATGCATTTGCTGACGAGGTCGCAAAAGAAACGGCAAGGAATGTGATGAGCCGAATGTATGTCGCGGGCCCTGCAAGATGGATTAGTGATGTTGGAATGTGTGAAGACACGATAGAAAGCGTGAAACCGATTCAAGCTGAAGCCACAGAGAGAGAATTGAGTGTGTGGAGAGAAAGTACGGGTAAATTGGATGCGAATGGTTGTTGGGTCGAGTTGTCAGAACATCAAAGATGGTTGCTACCCGATGCGTATGTGCTTGCAGTAGTTACAATGGCTCATGGAATGGCTCACATCAGTGTGAAAGGGATTTGTAAGTTGTTGGCCCCAGTATGGCAAAATGCAGGAATTCCCAAGTGCGCAGAAAATGTGGTTAAAAATTGCATGGTATGCCTGAAACACAACCCTGTTAGAGGAACCCCAACTCCAGCTGGTCATTTTGCACCTCCTACGTATCCGTTTGAGGTTTTGCAGCTAGATTTCATCCACATGGAGAGGTGCAACAACTTAAAATACGTACTCGTTGTTGTTTGTGCCTTTTCAAGATGGGTGGAAGCCTATCCCCTAAAAGACAATACTGCGCTATCCACAGCCAAAGCCCTTGTGAAAGAGTTCTTCCCTAGATTCGGAATGCCGAGAATGATCTGGAGTGACAATGGAAGTGAATTTGTGGGTCAAGTGATGAAGAAAGTATGCGAAGGGCTAGGCATAAACCAAAAGTTTCACGCTGCAAATCACCCCCAATCAGCTGGATTAGTGGAGTGCTATAATGGCACTCTAAAGCTAAAATTGGCCAAGATACAAGCGAGCTCTGGTCTTAAATGGCCTGACGCTCTACCCTTAGCACTCCTATCAACCAGAATGACATGCATTCACAAGTGAAACTTAGTCCTTATGAAATAGTCTTTGGCCGCCCGGCCAATATATGGGGAGTGCCCAGGCCCAAGAAGTTTAGCGAGATAGAGCATCCTGTTTTGCTTGACTATCTGTATGAATTGACAGCTAAATTGCGTGTTTTACATCAACAGGTCCACGACACCCTGCCTCCGGTCTCTGAATCTCCAGGTCATCCCATTGAGCCTGGATCCTGGGTTTTAATAAAGAACTTTCAGCGAACCAAAAACGAGCAGCCCAGGTGGACCGGACCGCACCTCGTTCTTCTCTCCACAAGATCAGCTGCTCGAGTAGAAGGGAAGAAACACTGGATCCATGGGACCCATTGCAAAAGGGTACCCCTACCTCTGCCATATGACCGGTGGGTTCAGGAAGGTGTCGCCGACTCAGAGACTGAGACCGTGCCACGTTTTCTGCCTTTCAGCGATGCACGAATAAAAGGAACACTCACTGAGAAAGAAAGTGATGACATTTTACAATCAGCAGTATCACCGTCAGTTCGATTGGACACTACAGAACCTGAACTCCTTTTTCAGGACCACACGATACCTGGGACTAACCGTTATAATCTACGACCAAGAATAAAGGACAAATAAAACAGTTTACTTTTCTTCCCTTTAAGCAAAGTTCTCCAATATGGAAAATTATTTTTGAATGACTTTTTGTTTTTTTTGTGTTTTTCGAACCTCCATCCGGGTTCAGCTGTAGGATCGTGGCTGAAAAGACTTAGGGGGGTAGCCTGTGGACACAAGGTCTACAGGTCTGGTTTGTTCTAGGGCGGCCTGGAACATTCAGAACACTCCTAAGTGAAGTAAACCAACCGCCACGAACGGCAACGGTTAGAGGATGGAATCTTTCCAAAATGGAGAACATGTTGAAAGACTGAGTTTCAAGAAGAGAATATCTGAAACGATAACCAGGAAACGGTTTTTGCTGCTGTGCATTTTTATGTTATTTAGTATACTTATGTTTTTTATAGGATATGTTTTATTCTGTTTTAACGTGATATTGGCACCCACTACCTCGTCTACACCTCCTCCTTCCACTGTTTCCCCACATTCTTTTCAACTCCTCCCTAAACATGATTCTGCTAGGAGACTAGAGTTCATTAATAACTCCTTCATCCAGCTTTTGCACCAACACCAACTAGTGATAAATACAACTAACTGTTGGGTGTGTGGCCTTATGCCTCACACAGCAGATAAAGGTATCCCTTATCTGATCCTGCCTTTCAGCCACAATGGTTCTGTGTGGGCATTCAGAACGATATTCATCTATGCACACTACCCCCTACGTTTTGCGGAAGACAACCCTAAGAAAAATGCTTTAGTTAAAGGTATCATAGACATGATGAAGGACAATATCTTCTACGAGACTATCCCCAGAGATGAGACAATAGCATATATAGGATGGAACATGACCGGATATGAAGCCACAATGAGTGAGAAACAGCAAGCTAAGATATCTTCCCTGATTTGGGTTGTACCCCATCAGGGTCACCTGTGTCTGCAAGGTACTGGCAAGAATCCCAGAGCTCAGCTAGGGGAAAGCGTCTGCACTGAGACATATGTCTTCGCATCTCAGACCTCCCCTCCGTTCTTGGCAGCTAAGGGTACCTATTTCATCTGCCATGATAGAGCCTTTACATGGTTGCCCCCTGACTTTTCGGGCACATGCTTCGTTTCGTTCCTGTTGCCCCCTACCTACACAGCAGCGGCAGATTACCACAAGACAAGGATAGTTAGAGGCGTCTTCAGTGAAGAAGACACTGCAGGACAAGAATTTGGGGACTTCGTAAAGGGTTTTCTGCCGTTCTGGGGACAAATAGGTAACAGCAGGAGCATAAGGCAATTGATAAGAGTGGTTGAATCCACAGTGGCTGAAACCGCTGGTGCCCTTGGTAACTTGACTGCTGAGCTCCAGTCGGATCGTCTTATGACCCTTCAGAACAGACCGGGGTGGAGTATGTACATTGATCCAATCGAGTTGCTGTGTTTTTGTCCCAGATAACGCTCCAACAGTATACCAGGCCATCTCCAAACTGCATAGAATTTCCGAATCTATTCATTTAGATAGAGGAGATTGGTCATTAATGGGATGGTTCTGGGAACTGATATCAGCATGGGGATGGAAGATACTGATGGTCATTGGGATGATCTTGGCCATTCTTTTCCTGTTCTGTCTATGCGTGCAGTGTGCTCCTGCGATATGTGGCCTCTGTGTTAAATCATTCATAAGGAAACCTGCACCTAGAGACGAGCTAAATACTAGGATGATGTTACAGCAACATCTCAACGACTTTAGAAACATAGACCTGGACTCAGATTAGCATGAGAATAGGTTTATTGCCTATGTAAGGGCAAAAGGAGGGTTTGTGGTTCTAAAAATTCTGGACCCATGTAATTTACTTTGCCACAGCAGTACGATTTTAGTATCAAAAGACCGATAATGACTAGTACACTAAGCATGAGCATTTTCGCTCAATTCCAGCAGCGTTTTCACCTCGAAATCGCCATTTTCGTCCTGCACTCGTGGCTCCCATTTTATACACGGCAGCCATTTTTAAAAGTTGCCCTCACATAGGCTTATAATACAGTCAGATTTGATTCCAAGGACACGTACACCTTGATTGACTTTTCTCTGACCTGGGCAAGCTGGAACCATTGCCTCAGGCCAAACCTGTTTGGTCAGTCCCTCTCCCAGTGGCCGAATCAGATAGCATCAAGGCACACCATGCCATAAAACCCTTATTATCGCTCACACACCCTGCCTAATCTTGCTCACACCTGCACCTGCTCTTTTCTTCTTCTTACTTTACGAGGGGGAGGTGCCCGTTTTTATTGGGGGTCCACACTTATCTGATGTAAAATACTAGGCCTTGCCTGGTAATTTATTATGGGTTGGATGACATGAAATATGAGGTTTCATCATGACACTGTTTTTTCCTTTGTAGTGAAAACATGTGAATGACCAACCAAAATGTCAAGAATGTTTGCCTGAAGCTTAAAAAACTGTATATAAGCAAACCTGACTTTGCATTGACACACAGTCTCCTGAAAACATACAAACCGTGCTGTTGTACTTCTAGGACGCTTGTTACTTGGTTGCAGCCAATAAATTCGATCTTTGACTTCACCTAGAAGACTCTGAGTATCTGTGGTCTGAATCAGGAAAGTACCCGAGGTCTTTGGCTGTACCCTGGCACCACTGGGTTACCGGATCAGTACCGGTTCTGAAAAACCCAGTACCTCAATTGTATGGAATGTAGCTCACATACGGAATAAGGTTGACGATGTAGAGTGGAGCTTGTTCATTGACAATTTCAGTGTTTGTTTATTTCAGGAGAAATCGGCTACAACAAATGTGCACAGGCAAGGTTATAATTACTTTTGTAAGGAGGCAATTCCATCACCTGCGGGGAGGGACGTAGGGGGCCTTATAACATGGATAAAAAAGTTACTTCCACCGCTCCTTGAAAAGGTGCCATTATTGTACCTATTTATAAAATGGGTGACAAGTCAGTCCCGGGTAACTATAGACCCATTAGTTCGATAGATAATCTCCAGAAAATATTTTCTTATCAAATATTGGGCAGGCTCTGGGACTGGATTGTGGAGGAAGACGCTCTAAGTCATTACAAGCAGGCTTCAGGCAGAAGACAAGTATGGCGGACTAGATCTTCCGGTTCCTCACAATAAAGTGGAAAACATTTGACCTGGATGCCGGGAGACTGTTTGTAGCCTTCGTAGCTCTCAAGTCTGCCTTCGATTTAGTCCCCCGATACAAATTACAGGAGATTCTCTCTAGAATTGGTGTCCCTGGGCTCTTGTTAAGACTGATCCAGGAACTGTACTCTGGGAATTTTGCCAGAATAAGATGGGCATGGCTAGGGAACTATCAGATGAGCTACCTATCCAGAAAAGCATCAGGCAAGTTTGTGTGTTGGCTCCCATACTTTTTCTCCTATGCATTAATGCCTGTATTCCTTATATGAACAACTTGGATAATGATCCTCCAAAAATAGGTGGGTCCAAGACACCTTGTTTGTTATTTGCTGATGACACCCTATTATTATCACAAACAGCATCCGGATTGTCTTAGCTCTTGGAGATATTTTTTGGGTTCTGCAGAGACCATGGTTTGCAAGTAAATGGTACGTAATCTAAATACATGGTCTTTGGAAATAGTAAGTATAGGGTGAAGAAAGCCAAATCTTTAGATGGCGAGGCTCTTGAAAGAGCCCTGGAATTTGATTATCTGGGAATTAGATTAGATAATTCACAAAAATGGTCAGGCCAATTGTTAAGGTGCACCATGTCCTTAAGACAAAAGGTAGGGGGAATCTTAAGGTTTGCGGGAAGAACATGTAACCTTCTCATTGTATTGTATTGTAATAGTATTTATATAGCTTTTACTACCCCTGACGAGGCGTCGCAGCTCTTTTCAGCGAGTAGCAGGGTACTCTGGAACCCAACAAGAATGAGTGATGGATTAGTATCAGGAAATATGAGTACAGTTTTAGTATTATTATGAGTTAATTTGAGCCGCAGATATGGGAGTTTGTTTGTGAAATTGACTGGAGTAATGGAGGGGTGGAGGAGGAAATAATCCAGAAGTGTTAATTGAGAGTATATGGTAATAGGATTTAGGTTTGGGATGAGTAAAGGGGGATGGAGGAGGGAAGAGTCTGCGGAAGGGGTTAGGGAGATCATAGTAGCAGGGTGAGATAAATGAGGGCAAATTTAGTAGGGTTGGTTGGGAGGTCATGTTAATGAAGTGAGGTTTCGTGAGTTAGACGTGGAAGCGGAGGGAAGAGCTTAGGCAGAGTTATTTAGGAGATGAAAGTAGTAGAATGGATTTGGGATGAGTCAGAGTGGGAATAGAGGATAGATTGATAGAGACATGACATACGATGATGGGTAGATAAGTGTGATATAAGATGAGAGCAGGGAATTCATAGATATCTAGTATAACAACCCATCCAGGTGCCTTGCAATGACCCACGAACATGCCAAGCACAGAACAACATACACACATACATACATATATATATATATATATATATATACACACACACATACATACACACATGAATACACCCACATATGCACACATATATGTACATACAATACATATTTAGAACCATGGGTAAATATACTTAGTTGAACAGGTTTAAAGAGTGTGTGTGTATTTTATTGTTATGACATAGTAGCAATACATATTTTCTAAAGAACTATACATAACTAGAAATATACCCATAAGCAGAAAAAATATTTATCAACATAGGCATATGCAGTTCATAGTTGTTTGAATATGGTGGTTATGAAGGAAAGAGGCAACTCTTGAGTAGTTTTCTGAAGATAAGAAAGTTATCTGTGGCTCTTATAGTAGGGGGTAATGAATTCCATAGTTTGGCTGCTTGAACAGAGAAGGATGTACCACCTATAGTCTTTTTCTTGTATGGTGGTGTTCTAAGGCAGGGTGACAATCTTGAGCGGAGGTTTCTTTGTTGGATGTATTTGGTTATTTTGTTTCTGATAAAAAGCGGTTCTGTTCCATGTATAGCTTTGTGGGTGATACAAAGCAGCTTGAAAGTGACTCTTCTGGCAACGGGTAACCAGTGTAGTGCTCTCAAGGCAGGGGAGATGTGGGCTTGTGGCTTTACATGTAATAGTAGCCTGGCTGCGGAGTTCTGAATACGTTGTAGTTTTTTCATACTAGATAGAGATGATCCATGGTAGAGGCCATTGGCATAATCCAGTTTGGATAGTACAAACGAGATAGTAGCTTGCACCTTGTGTGGAAATCCGAGGTGGGGGAAGATGCATCGTAGAGTCTTCAAGGTGATGAAGCTTGATCATGCTAATTTGTCCACTTGGGCATTCATAGTTAACTTGGAGTTCATGGTGATTCCAAGGTTTTTAACTTCTGTGGATAATAGAGGAGGTGGTCCGAGATCGTCAGGCCAGACGCACAGAGGGTCATAGCTTTTCCAGTCACCACATATGAGTATTTCTGTTTTGGAGGTATTTAGTTTGAGATGGCTCCAGGTCATCCACTGATCAACGGCTCTGAGGCAACTGAAGATTTCTGAGTTTTCGATGTTTTTGGGCCATTCTAATTTAAGTAGTATTTGTGTGTCATCTGCATAGCTGTAGCATGTGAGATGAAAATCATTGATCAGTTCTGGTAATGATATCATGTAGATGTTGTAAAACAAAGGTGAGATGATTGATCCTTGGGGGACCCCTGCTTTTGTTAGGTGGGGTTTGGACGAGAATGGGGGTGAGTAGATTATATTTTCGTGGAGTCTTTGAATTAGGGTGTGATGGTCAACCATATCAAAGGCAGCCGAGAGGTCCAAGAGAAGTAGTTCAGCAACTCCATTGCGGTAGACTGTGTTTTTAAGATCATCCCAGATTGCTATTAGTGCCGATTCAGTGCCTCTTCCTGGGCGGAATCCAGTTTGGAAGTCTGAAAGTATAGAATTGTCTTTAATGAATTGTGACATCTGGGCGAATACTGCTCTTTCTATCAATTTGTCCAGGAAAGGTCCATGATTGATCTATAGTTGTTGGGGTCCTGCAGGTCTAGGTTTGTTTTCTTTAATAACGGTTGTATGTATGCCTTTTTCAGGTCTACAAGAAAACTTCCTGTAGTTAAAGAGTTGTTGATGATTCTTCTTACAGGTGTGGCAGCAGAAGTAGATAAAAGAATGTTCTTGAAGATTTGTGGTGGACAAGGGTCAGAAGGGCAACTGGAAGGCCTGCTTGCTTTGACCAAATCCATAAATTCACCTTGGGATATTTGTTGGAAGGACTGTAGAGGCTGGGTTGGTTTATTCTTAGAGGGTATTTAAGGAAAGGGGTTGGTGCTGATGGTTTTCTTCTGTTTTAAATAGGAGTCCAATGTGTCTGCCTTGGTTGTGTAATGAGTTGCCAATTTGTTTGTGAAATCTTGAGTAGTGGGATGACTTCCTTTCATGCATGTAGGTTTTCAAAATTAATTGAGAGTTAAAAAAAAAAAATCACATCAGCGTTAGAGATATACAAAAGTCAAACCAGAGGGGGAGCTCTGTATAGCGTTGAGTTGTGGGGTTCCGCAAATTGGATTATATGGAAAAAGTAGAAAATAGCTTCCTAAAAGCATTATTAAAGAGCTCACCGGCTATCCCTATTCGTCTGGATTTGAGTCTGTTATCTATTGCAGATATTGCTGATCTCCGGCCGCTGCAGTATTGGATCAGGGTTTGGTCCACAGAATAATTAGAACTCTACTGGGTATGGCTTAGATGGCGGTTGGAAGGTCCATATGTCGAGAAACTTGGGTGGTGCTACTATGTAAAGGACAGTTTTACTAAATTAGGCTTAGGCTCCTATTGGTCAGATCCTTTATATTTTCCCAACAATGCTTTGCAGAGCCTAAAGGATGCATATTGGGCTAGTGTTCAGATGGATGAATTAACATCTGGGTCATCGGACAGTTTGACGGACAGTTTTCTGTCAATCAAGTGGCTCTATGAATTAGAACACCACTTTGATACTCTTTTACAGCCTTTAGTACTTGCACTTTACATTAGATTTAGAATTGGATCCTTACCTTTGTGTTATTTTACTACCAGATAGAAACAGAAGCACAGATTAACAGACTTTTGCCCTATGGGATGTATGACCCAAGAGAACACTAGCCATGTTTTATTCTTCTGCCCGCTTATAAGAAACAGATGGCTTGTTGGACTAGATCCCTCTGCAAATTGCTGGGGCTTAGCAATCATCATTCAGCCCTTGGGATTTGCAGAACTAGCACACATTGTGCTGTTTAGTGGGCTGTAGCAAAGTTTTTAACAGCGATTTGGCACATTAGGTGAAAGTCACTAAGTACTAAGGAAATATTCTAAAACCAAAGGGCCCGATATGAATTATGGAGCACGTGTGTTTTTATTGCATATTTTAATGTATTGTATATATCTTTACTTTTATCTAGGTTTTAATCCCAAAGGAATTGGGGAGTATGTATGCTATCACATTTTAGTTTATGATGGTTTTAGCCTTCTTGTGATTGTACTTTTTATGATTCAAAGGAATTGAAATAAAGGATGATGATGATGATGATGATGACAATAGCATCAAGTTAAATCAATCCTTACACTCCTTGTCCGAAAGCCCAGCTCTGAAAAGTGAGGCAGATATCCCGTGATTAGACTTTAAAAGCTTACAGTTATCATACACCCCTGTTTTCATATGCAAATTTGGTCTCCCCTCTTGACTCTTACCATAGGCCTGAGGAGTCCCCATTAAAAGGCATGGTGCCTAAGAAATGTAAAGCAGGGATGGTATACCTATCTTGAAAAACCCAACCCTGATGACCCCACAAATTATTGACCCCTGGCGCTCCTTCCTGCCCTCACAAAAGTTTTGGAAAACATATGATTTCACAACTATTTAAATTCCTTTAAGAATCTGAGGAATTAGATCAGTAGCAGGTGGACTTTTGTCTTGATTATAGAACTGAAACTGCCCTCCTGGTTAACGTGGAAGAAATACATCAGACGCAGTATTAAGGTGATACTGCTGCCTTGAGTCTGTTGAGTCTATCCGTGACTTTCAATACAGTTAATCACACCATCTTAATATGATGCCTGTTCATCACAGGAAAACAAGGGACTGTGCTAGCATGGTTTAAGTCATTTTTGAAATAGTATATAGAGGGTATCTTTTGCCACTTTCTTCTCGGACAGAGATGTGGAGTGCCACAAGATTCCTAGTCACCATTACTTTTCAACATCTATGTACACCCCTTGTCACAGCTGATAAGAGTTTAGGGGATTAAGGCATTATCATATGCTGATGACACACAAGTTATCATCAGGCTGGACTAACTAGCCCTATCTCAGATCTGCCATTGAAGGATGGTTTGGAAGCCATACAGCAGTGGATGAAGGACAATTGCCTAAAAATATTCAAACAACATGGAATTCTTGCTTTTCGATAACAATCCTACATGTTGGGATACTATCACCCAGCCTTCGGGCTGGAGAACACTCCATCTACCAAACAGAAGGAAGCCAAATGTCTTAGTGTCACCATCCATCTGACACATCCTTCGAAGGTTACAATAATAAAGTAACTGCCACATGCTTTTTGATACTATGGACATGTAGGAAAATCTTACCATTTATACCAGAAAACAAGCACTCCACAATAATATCAGCCCTGATCATGTTTAGACTACTGCAGTTGTCTTTTCATGATCCTCCAAGGAAACCTTTTTGCCAAACTTCAGCTTATTAAGAACCTAGCTGTGAACATGGTTTTTAAGCTCCATAAATATGACCATATCATTGAAGCTCAGCACTCCTGCATTGGATCTCAGATAAGCCACACATACAGTTTAAGACTCTCTGCATTGCCCATAGGATCTTTAATGTCATGAGAACTTTTAATTAAAGAACATCCTGGCACCTTACACACCATTTGAGCTCTGTTAGCATGTTGGACTTTATTAAGTAAACTTACAAGGAGATGGGTGTAGGCCGATGGATCTTTTGACTGCGCTTTGAGTAGTTCCCAGCATATAACCCCGTACCAATACAAATCGGTAACAAGTCGCAATCAATGACATCATTAACCAATAGGAGTCAGTAATCACACACCATGACCTATCAACCATGAATAACCACACCTTTAGGTAAAAGTTAAAATGTTTATTTCCCTATATTAACAATGCTTATGTCACGTAACTTAGTCTCAAAATCAAATGATAAACATACAAAAACAACACAGCTGCCCAAAGCGCTGAAAAAATCGCAATCTAATCAAAGCTTGAGCCACATCACATTTTAAAGTTACAGTACAAATTAATAACACGAATAACTGCGCAAACGAAATAGCATACATTTAGATTCAGCAAAGAAAAGACATCAGCTGTTATTCCATGTAGCGAACTTCATCAGTGAGAACCCTAACTATCATCAGATCAGAATAGCATATTTGGACTTCATGCAAAACAATTTAATCAACACAAATTTGGAAAACATCTAACTATGGCTCAATCAAAGGTAGCAGTTGGTACCTAGGAACAAAAGAAATAACAATCAGAACATCATCTTATACCTTACCTCGGTATGGTTCAGCAAGCTGTGACAGTCTTTGTCAATTGGACATCAGTTCGGTCAGCAAGACATCGGGATTCAGCATTAATGTTCAGGAAAAGCAAAGTCTCTTCATGCAATTCGGAAAAGAATAACTAAACGCTAAAAAAAAATGGGGAGAATGGCGCATCTCCCCTGGATGCCGTCCAACTAAGATTTCCTAAAACTACTTTCCACGTCCTTACTGGTAAAAAAATCACGTTTTCATTTAGTCCCATGAAAATAAACCCACAAATCCTAAAATTTACTACTATACTGTTCACATGTCGATGATTGGCTCCTCTTCTCTTGTTCCCATTGTTCGGCTTGTCAGGTATCAATATTGTTGTAGCTTATACTCCAGTCAGTCCCTTGTCTTCTCCTGGGAAGGTCATTCTTACACGTACTACGATATACAATTTATCCCTAGCTAGTACAACATTTTCTAGCAAGCAGTTCCCATGAGAACAAACTTCAGTTACGAACACTTGGTCAGTACAGTGGAAAATCGCAATTCAATTTTCTAAGCAGCCATTTTATAAATCGTCTAAGAAATGCAACTGGACATGAGGCCGTGCAACTAGGCCCAAGACCTTGCTAAGTTAAGGTCTACTGTTAATAAAGCTAATACATAATAAGTAACCTTCAATATGACATATTACTACATTAATAAAACAAAAGCTCAACATTTCATATTAACAGCTAATAATAAGTACACTTTGTAAACATTGGGGGTCACTCAGGTGGGCACAACTTCAAATGCGTGCATTATTAATTTTCCATGCAAATCCAACCCTCAAAATCCATGAATATTCATTAGTACAATTTAGCATTAACAGCTTTACACTCATCCCATCTCTTCTTGTTTTCCGTTCTACAAGAGAAGAAGCCAATATTTGATGGTGAATGCTTTCACCACTTGGCGTCTAAGCCACGGAACTCAATTTCACCTGAATATCAGGGCAGCGCAATACCACCTATCATTTAGAGCACATTGGATATATATAAAATAATTTCCGTCTTCCGAGGGCACACACTGACTACTGCAGAACTACTGCAGAACTGCCTCTTTCTATCTCTATCTACCTCTGCTGTTGAACTGTGCTTCTGCAGTCCTGTTGTCTCCCATCTTTGCTACTATGCCACCCAATGCCTCTTCCCTAACACTTACTCTTTCATCTTCCCCATTGCTATGTCTTTTTCCTCTTCTCTCACCTCACTTCAATCACAGCTGTTGTCTTCACTCTTCACTGCCGTTCAGTGCTGATGTTGTAGGACTCCTGTTGTAGTAACAAGACTGCTGGATTTCAGGAAGCAGCAGCACCACCAAGCATGGGGGACTGAGTCTGATCCCACACCCTGTGACAGATGTCAGTGAGGCTAGCTAACAGCACCTCACCAGTACCAGAGGTAAGAGTAATTTGTGGCAGTCTATGGCATGACACTCTAAGACCCCTCAGGGAAGTTGAGTTGGAACAGATCATATCCCTTTCCCTCTGTTATAGAAGTCTCATACATGCAAAGATAAACAGTAGCAGGATTTGGTTCAATTGGTTAATTGAAGCAACTGCGCTCTTTGTAAAAAGGCATGAATTGCTATTATGAGTATAATGAAACACACTATCACAGCAGTGACCAGGAAAGTAGAACACAGAAAGAGTCACACCATATTGTCACAATAGTGTATACAATACCCCTACCTACACTACTAAGTTTCTATATGGGAGCAAATAGTAGTGGTAGCCCTAATCCACCCATCTAGTCCCGGGAAGGGAACCTGTGTTAAGAGGTAAAGAAGAGGTCTGTTAGTCTGCTGAGAGTCCTCCCACGTAGACAAAGAGGAAGCGTGGAGTGTCAACAGAAACTGCGATGACGTGCAGCATGAGATTGCAGGCTGGCTAGAATGTCTCCTCTAAGTTGGTGGGGGCAGCATGTTGTTTTATATTAAAACATCTTGTTGTTCTGAGAAATGCCCTGACATAGCAACACATATTCTTCTGTGTAGGATAGACATTGTACCCTCTGGACCGGCAATATCCAGTAAAGTAATGTGTGCAGCCTTGGAGTGAGCACAGGATTAAAATGTTCTGCAAACACATGAATAACAAATTCTGCATGGAAGGGCAACTGATAAAAATAATAAAACATCGCCACTAAAACAAAGCCTTGATAAAATAATAAGAGGAATCAAATGACAATTGGCTAGGTGAGAGGGCACATGCCTTAGACCCAAACTAAAATAAATGTGCCCATGTAAATGCTTAAATAACCTCACAACACCCTCCCAATTGTTGGTTTAATAGTGCCAAGATGTATACAAATATAACTTACTGCTAAAATCACTATGTCTACAAAAATTCTTTTAAAAGCAAGCTAAAAATGTACCTTAAAGAACATAAAAATGTCTATGTTGACAAGCAGGACAGACAAAAATCACACCAAATTTAAAAGGTCAATTTAGAAGTTTGACAAAAAACATTCCATCAAATTAAGGCCAAATGTCAACAATAATCATGATCCTAAATCGCCAATGTCATCAATAGTAATTGAATCCAGGAAGGATTCCACTTCGACAGGTGACAAATTAATTAGGTTGTTGACACAAAAAAGTGAGGAAGCACTCATGTTCCATTGCCTCAGCCATAACTCCAGCTTAGGCAGCAGCAACCCATGCAGTGCCAGGTGTTGCAGTGCCAGGAGCTACTTGATCTACAAGGGCAGCTCATAGGAAGCTTCTTATAGCAACCACAATCTCAATGTGCATGTCTGGTGATGATCCCTTATCAAGAACATCAACAGATGTGCATCCAAAGAAGGTACGCGCTGCATAGATGTTCGGTGCATGTTCAAATGGGCAAAACAAACATTGAAAGACGGGCTGCGTGCAATTCAAAACTGGTGTGAATGACAAAGACAAGTTGGACTTCAGTTCTTCCAGAAGTGGTGCTCTGAAATACTGCATCATGCATTCACAACACTTTTGGGCAGGTGGAAGCGACATGAGCTCTCCTTGTTGACATGGGGCAGCCATTGGGACTGAAAGACAGTAACAGCAACAGCAAAATGCTGCCAATTAATCCCAAAGTAAAGGGGAAGCCCCCAAAAACATTAAAAAATATTGAGTGTATGGCTGAAGGTATTATGTCATATACAGAGAAAAAGGTGCTGAAAAAAACAGAACCGACAGCCTTAAAAAAATGTACAGTCCCACTAGTGTTAGACAAATTTGGAATGCGAGTTAGAAGTTCACCAAAATGTTTTGGAAAGTTAGGGGCAGATTTATAAAAAATTATGCACAACTGCAATAGCGCAGTTGTGCTTCAAAATATTTAACGCGAGCTACCGTCATTCCCTAGCGCCACCAATGCACCATATTTAAAAAATGATGCATGATGGTGCTAAGGAATGGTTAGTGTAAAAAAAAAAATTACACTAACAATCGCGACATGCACTAATGCTGCAAAAGTAGCGCTAGACTGTTTTGTGGCATGTATTTTTGACATAAAACCGGTTTGTGCCATACTTAAACTCATTAGCATCCAAAAAAACATCCAAGCAAGAAAAATACAATTGGAAAGACAAGATGGAGAATGCAGGCCAGGAGAGACCCCAATCACCTAAGTACCAGCGAGGTGAGTCTAGCAAAGTCCCAGGAGAAGAGGAAGCAGAAGTGTTGCTTTAGTGAGGAGGAGCAGACATCCTGGTCTGAAAGGTGAAGAAGCACCAAAACCAGCTCTTCGTCACCTCCAAACTGCCGGTCGGTAGGAGAGATGCCATATGGCAGGCAATAGTAGACAAAGTCAACAGCGTGGCAGAGGTGAGGAGGATTGTCACCAATTGCAAGAAGTGCGGGCATGATTGCAAGCCCAGGACTAAGGAGAAACTGGCCAGGAACCTAAAGGCAGAACTGTAGACTGGAGGTGGAAGTCTCGCAAAACAGGAGGACCTGGATAAGCTGGAGGAGATGGTCGCAACAGTCATCCCGGAGGAGCTTGTCACTGGAATCGCAGCACAGCGCAGACTATCAAGAACTACCTCAAATACAGGGTAGGTTGAAGGTGGGGGACTATCTGGAATCTCACAAATGGCAGAAGGGGGAGGCATATAGGACACCCTCAGTGCATGCTAAAGGGTTACATCGAGACACATAGGCCCTGAATCAAAACTCCCCATCATCACCCAAGCCACCCTTGTACTGTCGCTCGGGTTGCACAATGCACTCCGACATATGCACAACGTGGACGTAAGCCACTCACTATGGCTTTACTCCACCTTGTAAATATGCAGCACATTGCCTGGAAGGGACGTGCAAATAGTGTGGCTGTG
This sequence comes from Pleurodeles waltl, assembly GCF_031143425.1. Taxonomy (NCBI): domain Eukaryota; kingdom Metazoa; phylum Chordata; class Amphibia; order Caudata; family Salamandridae; genus Pleurodeles; species Pleurodeles waltl. The sequence goes on along the minus strand of NC_090440.1, from coordinate 845,073,206 downwards.
GCTGTGCCATGACAACACCCATTGCATAATGTCATAACCCCTGATCCAACACAACTTGTACATCAGAGACAGGGACTGAAGTCAATACCTCCCTAGCGGTGGTGTCAAGATGGCGTAACAAGGAACAATGCTTCTGTTAGAAATGGGGTCTTTGGTTGGCAGTCAGGTTACCCCCGTCCAAGCAAGGACCCTCACTCTAGTCAGGGTAAGTCACACACAGTCCAAATTATCCTGTGCCCACCCTCTGGTAGCATGGCACTGAGCAGTCAGTCTTAACTTAAAAGGCAGTGTGTAAAGTATTTGTGCAATAAATCATACAACAACACAGTACAACACCACAAGAATACACCACACCGTGTTTAGAAAAATATATAATATTTATCTGGATAAATGCAGGTCAAAACGATTAAAATGCAATAAGTATATGTTGAGATATCACTATAAAAGTGATATAAAGGACCTCATTATGACAATGGCGGTAAGTGCTGCTTACTGCCATGCTGACTGCCGCCAACATACCGCGACTGCAGCGTATTATGACCCACACATAGATATCCGCCACTATATAGACACACACATAAGTCCGCCAGCCCAAAGGTCAGTGATAAAATGGCGGTACCAAAACCCACACCGTTACGCCAACAGAAATACGCCTACAGCATTATGATCCACGAATCACCGCAGCGGAAATTCAACCGAAGTAAACCATTGGTGGTACATACCACTGCGCTCAAAATACACAAAACCTAACAAAATAACACCACATTGGACAATTCAAAGTACACACACCTCACACACATACACACACCACACCCACACAACTATAAAACACACACCCACACTACCCACAACCCTTTACCACTACAAACAAGTTACAACAGAGAGAGAGATGCACCAGGAGCACCCACAGAATCAGAGCCACAGAACACCACCACCCATACACCATCCACGCACCTCACAGCACACACCCCAACACATCACCCCATACACACTCACACACACCACTCACACTACACCCATTGCACCACAAAGGCACACCCCAGCTTCTCAGAGGAGGAGCTAAGGCTCATAGTGGAGGAAATCATCCGGGTAGAGCCACAGCTATTCAGAGCACAGGTGCAGCAGACGTCCATTGCTAGGAAGATGGAGCTATGGCGGAGAGTCGTGGACTGGATCAACGCCATGGGACAGCACCCCAGAACAAGGGATGACATCAGGAAGAAGTGGAACGACCTAGAGGGGAAGGTGTGTTCCGTGGTTGCAAGACACCAGATAGCAATATAGAGGACTGGCAGGGGACTCCCACCTCCTCCCCCACAACTAACAACAAGGGAGGAGCAAGTCTTGGTGATCAAGCATCCTGAGGGCCTGGCAAGTGTAGCAGGAGGACTGGTCTCTGGTAAGTCAAATCTTTACTGCTTTCACCACCCCCCTACCTAGATGCCATCACAAACTCCCACCCCTACCCTCACCCCCATCACTCCACCACCTCACATATAGCCCACCATCCCAATACCAAGCCCTGCATGCAACACCAATGCATGGACACCACTCACAGACCTGCATGGACCCCCATCACCACAGCATGCACACTAGTGACAATCACTTAGCCAACCAAATCACAACTCACACAAGCCAAAGCTGCCTTGGCAATAAGAGCCATAAAGGGGAACATATCCATGCACAAGATGTCACATGCAGTAACAATAAAACAGCATTTACATCCCCACAGGACCCCCACACAACATCACCGGAGAGGAGGTGCCAGCAACATCCAGCCCCCCCCAGAAGAGGCCCACAGTGATGACAGCAGCTCTGCATGCCTGGATCAGGATGACCAACCTGGTCTATCAGGGATCTCTGGACAGTCTGTGACCCAGGCACAGTCCCATACCACCACAGAGCCTCCCCCTCAGGAAACACCACCACAGCACCCACCCAGCGGGCCCAACCCTCTGTTTCCAGGACACGTCAATCAGCAGTGTGTCCACCACTACAGGGACCCAAGGCAACCCCACAAACACAGGACGATCAGGGACCTGGGGTCAGTGGCATTGGGCACATGGTTCAGGGGACAGAGCCACAGGACAACAGGGAAGCTGGGAGGACTGCTGTGGGACTGGGGGAGGACATGCCCAGGGAAAGGACTCTCCAGGATGCACTCACCAACATCCTGGGAGCATACCACCATTCCCAGGAGACCATGGGCCAGATACTGGCCAAGTTGCAGGAGACCCAGCAGCTGCAGGAGGGACAGTACCTGGGGATCAGGGAGGACCTGAGGGACATCCTCACCACCCTGGTCACCATTGCAGGGGTGCTGGCAGACATGGCCAACACCATGAGGGAGGCAGTGGCACACCAACGGGCCCCTGACACTAGCCATACCGATGAACAGCCCTCCACCTCCGCTGACGCTAGTGGACAGGAGGCCCCGCCACAGGAACAACAGGCCACCAGCACCCCTTCCCCTGCAGATGGAGAACCACCACGCAAAAGGTCCCTGCGATCCAGGCAGAAGCCAGAGAACATTGCCTAGACCCCGCCAGGAAATAAGACTGCCTAGACCCCGCCAGGAAATAAGACTCCCCTGAATGTCACCCTTGTGTCCCACTCTGTCACCCTGTACACCTTGAACTGCCATTGCCCCACTCCCTATGCCCTCTTGTACAATGCACCTGTGGTACCAATAGACTGGATTCTATCCTGGACATTCCTCCATCATCAACCCAGCCCATTGCAATACCCCCTACACCTATTATCACCTAAATAAATACCCTTGGAACTAATACAAGTATGGAGTCTGTCAATTGATTGAAATATGCATTAGTTCAGCAAGCTGTAAACATTGCAATTCAAATGTACAGTTATATATACATAGGTATGACCTGTAGTGGGCAGCAGTAAACACACCAGGAGCCAGAGTGGGGCACAGATATTTGGAAATAGAGATGCCAAAGGGTACAGTAAGTGGCCATGGAAATTGGAAAATCAGGCTGCCATGTACAATGCCCAACACAAAACAGCAATGGAAGGTGAGATTACAGTGTCTTAGCTGTGTGTCACTGGAAGTACTGTTGAATTATAGTTGTTCTGTTGTCCACATCTTCTTCCTCTGCCTCCTCTTTGTCACTGTCCACAGGCTCCACCGCTGCCACACGACCATCTCCAGCCTCATCCTCCTGCAGAAAAGGCACCTGGTGTCTCAAGGCCAGGTTGTGCAACATGCAACTTGCAACCATGATCTGGCAGACCTTCTTGGGTGAGTAGCACAGGGATCCACCTGTCAGATGGAGGCACCGAAATCTGTCCTTCAGGAGGCCAAAGGTGCGCTCAATGATCCTCCTTGTTCGCCCATGTGCCTCATTGTAATGTTCCTCTGCCCTTGTCCTGGCATTCCTCACTGGGGTCAGTAGCCATGAGAGGTTGGGGTAACCAGAGCCACCTGTAAATATCGAGGGATACTTGTTAGCCACACACTCACCCTTAGGGCCAAACCCACACCCATATACCAACAGACACTGGGTGGAGACCATGCGCATGTGTTTCATCAGGGCAGATAACACCCTGATCATCACGCTTGAGAACATGGGCTGTGATATCCCTGCTGCCATCGCCACTGTCGCTTGAAAGGACCCACTTGTCAAGAAATGGAGCACTGACAGGACCTGCACTAGAGGGGGGGATCCCAGTTGGGTGTCGGATAGCTGAGATCAGGCCTGGCTCCAACTGGTCACACAGCTCATGGATTGTGGCCCTATCAAGTCTGTAGGTTAGGATAATGTGTCTGTCCTCCATTGTCGCCAGGTCCACCAGGGGTCTGTACACGGGGATATGTCTCAATCTCCTATTCATCCTCACCGGTTGAACTCTAAGGTGAAAAACGGTGAGCAGATGGTCATATTCAAACATATCCTCAGATTAATATGTCTTGAAATTTTTTTCACAGAAACAGTATGTGAATGTATAGGTCTGTTGATGTGCCTATGTCTGCTGTGACACAGTTAGGTGCCATGGCCTGTTCCCCCCTGAAATGGCAGCCGTCTGACCTGTGAGGAAGGACAAGTGGAAATTAGGTAATTCCGCTGACGTTTTGCACCGTTGCAGGATGCGGTCGACGACAGCCGTGCAACACATCATTGGTTATCATTGGGGCCTAAGGGTTCCAGGAGCCAATGGTGATATACGCCAGCGGTGACTGTACGCACCGCCTCGGATGTGACCGTAATTTTCTATCTGTTCACTCACTTGCTACCAGACCTTCAACAGGACAGGACCTCCACTGCAAGTGCTGCTGTGACCTGTGTCTGGAAGCGACCATGGCTCGATTCTCTGGGGAAAGGGCCCCTGCCTTCACTTCCCAGGAGTTGGAGAGACTAGTGGATGAGGTCCTACCACAGTGCCCTTTACTTTATTGTCCTCCAGTCAAACAGGTGAGTACACTGTAAGCACGATGCATGGGGCATGAATGTATGGAGTGCTGTGTGTGTAAGCCTTGTGTAGGGGGGCTGAGGGGCCCTGGTCAGAGTGCTGCATGTTTGGTGGCCAATATCTGTTTGTAAGGGTATGGGAGGGATATGGTGGGCCATGAGTGTAACAGTCCGGACGGTATGACTAATACCTTATCTTATGTATCTTTTTCTGCAGGTCAGCGCCCATCAGAAAAAGGGTATTTGGCGTGCCATCGCCAAGAAGGTGCAGACCCTGGGGGTCTTTGACAGGCAGAGCACCCACTGTCGAAAACGGTGGGAGGACCTGCGCCGCTGGGCAAGGAAGACGGCAGAGGCCCAGCTGGGTATGGCCTCCCAACGAGGAAGGGGTGCCTGTCGTACCCTGACCCCCTGATGTTCCGCATCCTGGTGGTGGCCTATCCGGAGATGGATCAGCGCTTGAAGGCATTACAGCAGCCACAAGGGTGTGAGTACAGATTCAGAACCATGAAGTTGCACGTGTTGAGGTGTAATCTGGGTAGGGGATGAGGGTCTGTGGGTGCCCCTAGGCCAGGACGAACATGGCAGGGTAGGTTCAATGATGGGCAGGCTCAGATGCACTCCAATCTAATTTATGCTAGTGGGCATCTACTACTGGGCAGGGTCCTGTGGGTTTCAGGTGTGCAGCTAATGGCATTAGGCATTGTAGCCCATGGCCTGGTGACTAACATTGTAACTGGTATTGCATGGCCTAGTGCATAGGGCTGTTCCCTGTGAGTTGTGTACGTCAATGGCGTTCTTGTTGCTGGCATTGACCAAGTGTGTCCTCTGTCTCTTCCCCACCCTTTATGTTTTGTCGCCCTGTCCTTGTGTGCATTAGCATCATCTGGCGGAGGAGTAGAGGCACCGGCGACGGAGGGAGCTGCATCCCACATGGGCCTGGAGGCCGAATCCACTGACGGTGAGGAGACCAGTGGGATGGAGGGCGAGGGGAGCACCATGACGGAGACAGGAGGGGACAGTTCTGACAGCGACACCTCCTCCAATGGAAGCTCCCTGGTGGATGGAGGACACCTCTGTGTCCACCCCAACTACAGGTACAGCCGCCACCCCCGTACCAGCACCGCCCACCCAGCAGCTCTTCAACGAGTTTCCCATGTCCGCTCACCCAGGAGGGTGGGCATCTCCTGCGCCCCAGGCACCTCAGGCCCTGCCCCAGTCAGCCCTGCTGCCCTCAGTGAGGAGGCTATTGACCTCCTGAGATCCCTATCTGTTGGGCAGTCAACCATACTGAATGTCTAGCAGGGCATTTGCAACAAACAAATGTATTCCTGGAAGGCATTCACTCTGGAGTGGCAGCCCAGTAGAGAGCATTCCGGGCTCTGGCCAACTCACTGATGACAGCCATTGTCCCTGTCTCTAGCCTCCCATCTCCAAATCCCTCTACCCAGTCCCATTCCACTCAACCCCAGCCTATCCCAAGCACACCTTCAGACCTGCATGCACCCAAATCAACACACAGAAGTGGCTCAGGCAAACACAATCACCACACATCATCCCACAGGCACTCACACAAGCACCTTCCAGATGCAGACACACCACCATCCACTGCCTCCACTGTGTCCCCCTCCTCATCCACCTCCTTCCCAGTAGCGTCTCCACTCACACCTGCATGCACTACATCCTCATCCACTACCTCCATCACCAGCACGCCTATCACTACACGCCCCTCACTGGCAGTCACCACCCCCACATCCATGCACACATTCCCTGTGTTCTCTCCCAATGTGTCTGTGCCCCCTCCTCCCAAAGTACACAAGCACGCAGATACCCAACAGGCATCCACCTCACAACAGCATCCAGCCCATGCACCTGTACCCAAACACAGCAAACAGACACCTCCTACAACCACTCCCTCTTCCTCCACTCCCAAACCCTCACCCTCTTCCAGCCCCAGTGTCCCTAAAAGGCTTTTCCTCTCCACCTATTCCCTGCCCCTCCCCCCACTGTCCTTCACTTTGGGCCAGGGTGGGCAGAACCCAGGGCAGCACCTCAGCCACCCAGTCCACGGCCACTGTAGTTTCTGCAGCTACTGCATGTGTGAGAGGTTCCCAGGAGGCACCCGTCACCAAGGGCAAGAAGGGGCCGACAGCTAGCAAGGGCAGGAAGGGAACACCAGCCAGCAAAGGGAAGGAGGCACCACCAGCCAGCAAGAGCAAGGAGGCACCACCAGCTAGCAAGGGCAAGGAGGCACCACCAGCTGGCAGCAGCAAGGAGGCACCATCAGCTAGCAAGGGGAAGGAGGCACCACCAGCTGGCAGCAGCAAGGAGGCACCACCAGCTAGCAAGGGCAAGAAGGGAGCACCAGCTGGCAGAAGCAAGGAGGCACCACCAGCTGCCATGGGCAGGAAGGGAACAACAGCTGCCAAGGCCAATGTAAAAGGAACAGTCACTGCAGGCAGGATGGATCTGGTGCCTGGGGCTCGAGCAGCATCTGGGCAAACAACACCAGCCATGGCACTTCAGCCGTCCGAAGCTGCAGGGGAAGCGCTGGAGCCTCCCCCACCACTGACAGCACCGCTACCTGCAACGCCGCCAGCACCGCCACCTGCACTGAAACCTGCACCGCCACATGCACCGCCAGCAGCACTAGCCCCAGTGGGCAGCCGTCCGAGGCTGCAGGGGAAGGGCTGGAGCCTCCCCCTACCACTGACAGCACAGCGACCTGCATCGCCACCAGCACCGTCGCTAGCACCACACCTGCACCGCCAGCAGCACCACTGCCAGCAGCAGCAGCCCCAGTGGGCAGCCGTCTGAGGCTGCAGGGGAAGGGCTGGAGCCTCCCCCACCACTGACAGCACCGCCACCTGCAACACCGCCAGCACCACCACCTGCACTGCCACCTGCACCACCACCTGCACTGTCACCTGCACCGCCACATGCACTGCCAGCAGCACTAGCCCCAGTGGGCAGCCGTCCGAGACTGCAGGGGAAGGGCTGGAGCCTCCCCCTACCACTGACAGCACAGCCACCTGCATCGCCACCAGCACCGTCGCTAGCACCACACCTGCACCGCCACCTGCACCGCCAGCAGCACCACTCCCAGCAGCAGCAGCCCCAGTGGGAAGCTGTCTGAGGCTGCAGGGGAAGGGCTGGAGCCTCCCCCCACCACCGACAGCACCTCCACCTGCACCGCCGCCGGCACCGCCACCTGCACCGCCACCTGAACTGCCAGCAGCAGCAGCCCCAGTGGGCAGCCATCCAAGGCTGCAAGGGAAGGGCTAGAGCCTCCCCCCACCACTGACAGCACCGCCGCCAGCCCTGCAACTGCCATTCACTGAGCAGGCATCACCGCCGGCGAGCAGTGTGTAATCATGACTACATGGGCTATGGTGCATCCTGGCCCCTGCAACAACTGTAGGTGTGACAACCAGGTGCAAGACTGTGACCTTGCACCATCCAGGATCTGCATCACAGGGCAGCAGGCCCCCTCCGGAACCAGTGGAAGATGGCATCAACTCACCCCCTCCTTGCCAGGATGAAGCACACTGGTAACCAGGGCCCCTCCAGGACCAGTGGAAGAAGGCATTCACTTGAGAGACTGTGGCTTTGCACTCCCCAGGACCAAGCAGTGGGCAAACCACCCACTTGAGGACTATGGCCTTGCACTCCCCAGGACCAAGCAGTGGGCAAACCATCCACTTGAGAGACTGTGGCTTTGCACTCTTCAGGACCAAGCAGTGGGCAAAACACCCACTTGAGAGACTGTGGCCTTGCACTCCCCAGGACATCGCACAGGGCATGTAGCCCCCTCCAGGATCAGTGGCGTTGTTCCATCTTCCGGCTGAGGTGCCCCCACATTCCCTGTCCCCCTGAGGTGCATGTGTTTGTTTCGACCTGATGCCCCTGCAGTGTTCTCTCCATATTGAGGCAGGGGTCAAATGTGGCCTTGGCCTATGTGTTATGGCCCTGTGGGCCACGGACATTTTGGAGAGGGCATTGTCCCTCCATTTGCATATATTGTAGATACTGTTTTGTGCTTTAAGGACATATTTATCTAAATTTTGAATATTACACTCACTTTACTCACTTCCTTTTGTCCTTGCGTTATTCCTGAGGGTTACGGGGTGGATATGTAATGTTGTTGCATCTGTTTGTGTATATGGTGTTGGGGGTGGGGGTGTTGCGTGTTGCATGCGTGTGTCACTCTCCTTTTCCTCCTCCCTCCCTTCTGTGCTAGGTGTGGTACTCACTGTGGTCATCTTCGCCGCTGTTCATGTTCCTGGTGTAGGAGGAGGTAGACCAGCATTGGAAATATGTGCAGTTCAGGCTCCATGGTGTCGTGGTTCTTCCTTGAGTGTCGAGAGGTGAGTCGTTTCCCTTCTGTGTACTGTTTCCGCAGTGTTTGTGATGGCGTTGGTACCTTCCCGGAAAAGGTGGCAGATTGGCCTCTCATAATACAGTGGGTGGTTGTTGCTAACGCCGTGGTGGTCGTAGTGTTAAAGTGGCTGTCTGTGCTGGCGGTTTCCGCCGTAGTCATAATTCCATTTTTTTTACCGCTGGCCTGTTTATCACCGACCACCAGGGTTGTAATGAGGGCCAAAGTGTCTTAAGTTTTTTAAAAGCAATAAATGTCTCTTTCACGCACAAAGTATCTGGTTTGCGTGCAAAATCTCCACAAAGAACCGCAGAGGAGGATATCCGTGGAAACAAAGGAGTGTGCGTCGATTTCTCGGGCAGCACACAGCGATGCGTCATTTAGTTTTCACGCAGGGATGGCTGTGCGTCGATTTCCGGCACTCGGTCGTGGATCCTCTTTGGGTTGCGTGGTTTTCAGACGCCCCGGGGACGATGCATGGATTTCCTGCGCTGGCAGGATGAAGTCACAGGAGCTGCGCTGCTTCAATGGGCGTTGTGTTGAATTTTCTACCGCACGGCAGGCACTGCTTCGATTCCTCTCTGGAAGTCAAGCTGCATCATTCCAGCTCAGCTGTGCGTCGATCCGGTGGCCCGTGCGTCAAATTTCCAGTCACTACGCTGGCGCTATGTCGATCTTCTCGGTGTGAAGTTGGGCGTGTTAGTCCGGTTCGGCGTGCAGTGAATTTTTCAGCGCAGTGCAGGCTGTGCGTCATTTCTGGAAGGCCGTGCATCGAATTTTGCCGCACAAGAAGTTCTTCTTGTAGAGAGGAAGTCTGTTTGGTCCTGAGACTTCAGGGAACAGGAGGCAAGCTCTAACCAAGCCCTTGGAGAGCACTTCTTCACCTCGGCAAGAGAGCAGCAAGCTAGCAGAGCAACCGCAAGGCAGAAGTCCTTCACAGAAACGAGACAGGTGAGTCCTTTGCGCATCCACGCAGTTCTGGGCAGGATGCAGGTTCTGGTTCAAGTTTCTTCTGCAGGAAGTGTCTGAGTTGGTAGGGGCAGGGGCCCTGTTTAAATACACAAATGTGCCTTTGAAGTGAGGGAGACTTCAAAGCGAGGCTTAGAAGTGCACAAGGTTCCCTTTCAGTTCAATCCTGTCTGCCAGGGTCCCAATAGGGTGTGTGGCAGTCCTTTGTGTGAGGCCAGGCTACAGTCCTTTAACATGTAAGTGTCAGGCCCTCCACCATCCCAGCCCAAGAAGACCCATTCAAAACTGCAGATGTATGCAAGTGAGGCTGAGTATCCTGTGTTTGGGGTGTGTCTGAGTGAATCTACAAGGGAGCTGTCAACTAAACCCAGCCAGATGTAGTTTGTAAGGCACAGAAGGATTTAAGTGCAGAGAAATTCTCACTTTCTAAAAGTGGCATTTCTAAAATAGAAATATTAAATCCAACTTCACCAGTCAGCATGATTTTGTATCACCATTCTGGCCATCCTAAATATGACCTTCCTACTCCTTTCAGATCAGCAGCTACCGCTCAAACAATGTATGAGGGCAGCCCCCAAATGTTAGTCTATGAAGGGAGCAGTCCCCACTGCAGCATAAAAATGAATTTAGGGGTTTTACACTACCAGGACATGTAAACTACATAGGTACATGTCCTGCCTTTTGCCTACACAGCACCCTGTCCTAGGGGTTACCCAGGGCCCACTTAGGGGTGACTTATATGTAGGAAAAGGGGTGTTGTCGGCTTGGCAAGTACTTTTAAATGCCAAGTCGAATGTGCAGTGAAACTGCACACACAGTCCTTGCAATGGAAGGCCTGAGATAAGGTTAAGGGGCTACTTAAGTGGGTGGCACGACCAGTGCTGCAGGCCCACTAGTAGCATTTAATCTACAAGCTCTGAGTACATATAGTGCACTCTACTAGGGACTTATAAGTAAATTAAATGGTCCAATTGGGTATGATTCAATGTTAACATTTTAAAAGGGAGAGAGCATATGCACTTTAGCACTGGTTAGCAGTGGTAAAGTGCGCAGAGTCTAAAAAACAGCAAAAACAGTATCTACAAAGTGGAGGGAGGCAGGCGAAAAGTTAAGGGTGACCACCCTTAGGCTGTCAGGTCTAACAGCTTCCCTTCCTCCTTGTGTCATTGCCCTTCTCATGTGTGCTGCATCCTGAATCACACATTGAAATGCCACCTTGCAAAAACAGCGTGTGCATGTGCAAGAAGGGACAGCTCCCTGCACATAAACAATCTATCCCCTCAAAGCAGGCCCCACTTCATCATGCTGCAACAATGCCTGCATCTGCGCAGGTGCAGGGGGAATCGCAGGAGTATACCGTATTCCAGTGAACATGACACATCCCTAAGTTTTCAAAACTTGTGCAGCGTCATGTAACACATATTGCTGCTGTACCGAGCTGTGCCACTGGAGAAAAAATCAGGCCTAGGTGTGCAACCTGTGGAACGCAAACCGCACAGGATAAACCAACAGACGCACACAACTCCATGCACCATTTAGGAATGGCCACAAAAGTCAACTCATGGGGCATGTCTGTGAACATCCTTTGTGCAGCTGTACAAGTAGCTGCAATCTCACCATCTGACAAGATTGAGGGGTCATTATGATCCCCGGCGGTTCAGCCTGCCATGCCGGCAGCAGGTAAAAAGAGCGCCATATAATGTACACAAGGAGGGCCGCCACAGGTGACCCTCTTGCACCCCCAGGCTGCCTCCGACAGTCAGCCTGACGGTGGAAGAAATCATCATCCGATGGGGCAGCACTGCTGCCCCTCAGATAATGATCCCTACAGCCACCAGCCTTTCCCTGGTGGTTTCCCCTGCCAGGGAAAGGCATGCGGAAGGGGTGCTCTGGGGCCCCCCTGGGGGCCCCTGCACTGCCCATGCACTTAGCATGGGCAGTGCAGGGGCCCCTGTGCAGTTCCTTATCGCTCAGGTCACTGCCCGATTTACGGTCAGTGATCTGCGTGACAGGTGCAGCTGCACCTGCCGCACAGAGGCATTGACAGCAGCCTAATGTGGAGCCGCCGGCAATGTCCCGGCCAGGCATTCTGCTGGGCCGGTGGAATGAAACAATGTTTCAGCCCGCTGGCCCAGCAAAATGTTCATTATGCGGCCGGCGGGGGCCACGGGGGGCTGGTGGTCAGTTAAATGACCGCCAGCCTGAACACGGCGGTAAACACCACCATGTTTATAATGAGGACCTGAGTGTGTTGTGTGAATGGTGGGTGTACTGCTTAATGGTACAATCAACATGCGTAAGAACTGGTACAAGTGACATCAAAATTGCCATACTGGCACAATGTCACTAGCATGCATTGATCCACATTCAACATCCTTACACCAACATATGCCTGTTGCAGATATGTTCTGTGCAAGGAAATGTCCCAAATTTAAGGAGGGACAATCTAATGGGGCAGACAATCCATAATGGTTGCATTGTCCCTTCCAATTAGCACATGTGTGGGTCTGCTACAGGCAGATGAGAATGTAACACAAGCATTGTATGCAAGGGACCTACCTGGGCTTTGACAGCACACATTACTCTACTGTGGCAATGTCCACCATGGTGAACAAGAAGGCAAATTACATGCCACCATTGTGTCAGTGGCAGGGACAAGGAGCCTGCAAGGAAGTAGGTGGTGTGGGATCAAAGCACAAAGAGCCAGAGGTAATAGTAAATGATGGTGCGCGACGCTTCCCCAAATTTGGCAGCATTGCGCACCGTCATTTTCAAAGCACAGGGATGCGCTTTATTTATTAGAATACGGGGCACCCCTGTGTTACTCCCTGCGCCGGCGCTAAATTATCTGCTGTGCCCCAACACAGCAACCCTTGCACCATAGTGCAAGGATGGCTGCGTTGAGGGGGAGATTGTTTTTTGTGCAGGAAGGAACACCTTCCTGCACAAAAACAATCTTAAAATGCCATTAGCTTTTTCTATGTGTATTGCAAAATGTAGCACACGTAGAAAAATTGAAAAATGAGGAGAAAAGATGGCATTTCACTTTGTTGCGCTATGCTAATGCCACCCCGAGGGTGGTTATTTTTTGGAGCTGCCTCTGGTTTATGAAAACTCATCAATCTGAGGCAGCGTCAAAATGCAATGGGTGTTGCTGTGGCTCGTCCACAGCAACACCAATTGCACGCCCCTACCACACAAAGTGCTGCGCGTGAAGGGGCCGTATTTACAAGGTGGCGTTAAGCCACAAAAAGTCGCTTTATGCCACCTTGTAAATTGCCCTCCCAAGTGGAAGCACCAGGGAAAACAAGGCTGCCCACATCCTGCCTTGTTGCGAAATCAGCAGTTCCTCCGTGCTGCAGTGATACCTTATGTGTTCCCACAAATGGCAGCCTGCAGGACCTTCGACTCCACATCTCTATCCCCTGATGTGTGTAGCCCCTCAATCTCAACAACAGCACCACCCATGGCACTGGAAGCACCATACACATCAGGGGATGAAGATGTGGAAGGAACAACATTCACAAGGAAAACCACCGGTAGCACCAGTCTGTGCCACATGGACAGTATCTCCTTAGATCTGTGCTTAGGATCATGATTGTCTTGTGACAGCCGGCAATGTGCCCTCTTCACTCAACCACTGTTGACTTGTCTGCTATGTACTGTCATTGTCTCAAATCTTACCTATTGGCAATTTGGACACATCCTCACTAATCCACACTTCTCCTAAACATGTCTCATGACATGTCCCTCACCCCGCACTTTGATTCTACAACAAATGGCTCAGGATTTCTCATGGGGTCTGTGAACCGGACATTGTATAGCATTAGAAAATACACTTGCACCTGTAAATAAAGCACCACGTTCACATGTAACATTTCTATGTTTACTGTGATCCATCAACTCAGCTAAATGAATGCATTGTGTGAAGCCATGTCAATGAGTACAGAACATAGGGCCAGATGTACAGAGCATTTTCCACGTCGCAAATGGCGAATCGGGCCGTTTGCGAAGTGGAAAATGCTATTTGGGATGTAAAGACCAATTTTTGAGATTCGGTAATCTATTTACCGAATCGTAAAAAGGGTTTGCGAGTCGCATTTAGGAAGGGGTGTTCCCTTCCTAATTGAGAATCGCAGTCCCATGTATGATTGTTTTGTGACTGCAAATGGGGTCACAAAACAATCACAGTTACCACCAGTTTCAAACTGGTGTTAACCCATTCGCAAACAGGAAGGGGTCCTCATGGGACCCCTTCCCCTTTGTGAATGGCAGCGAAAAAATGAAAAGAAAACTTTTCATTTTTTGTTTTTGAAATGCATCTCATTTTACTTTAAGGAAAACGGGCCTCATTTAAAAAAAAACTGCTTTATTTAAGAGCAGTCACAGACATAATGGTCTGCTGTCTCCAGCAGGCCACCATCCATGTGAGTGCAGCCATTCCCAATGGGGTCGCAAATTGCGACCTACCTCATGAATATTCATGAAGTAGGTCATTTGCGACCCCATTGGGAATCGCAAACAGTGTCATTGACACTGTTGTACATCAGGTTTTGCGACTCACAAATTGCGAGTCGCTCTGAGTTTTGTACATGTGGCCCATAATTACATGGGTGCATTACTGTCAGACACAAAGCCACACACTAGGATCCTAACATGAAAGGTGAATGATGGTGTTGTGGGCTACTGCCAACTCACAGAGTCTTCAATAGATGTACTGAACAGATATCCATGGAAGTTGACAAATGGCTTGTATGGGTCTGAACCAAGGCTACGGTAATTTACCCAGATGGGAGCTCTAGTATAAATAATATGTGTGGTTCAGAAGAGGCAAATCTAATCAGTGACGGGCAGCTGTCAGTGTTGCAGGATATAGTCCCAAAATTGGCTATTGTCATATGTGCCACACTTTCTAACAATGATACTGCTAGATCCCACCAATGGCAGTTGAAGTTCCATACTTACCTGTCAAAGATAACATGTACATACACAATGTGTATGGCTGGAACAGTGGATGACAAATGTATTGACTAGCTGATGTCATTTAGCAGCCAATGTGACAGCTCCTTGGTCATAGGGGGTGCAAGGGTAATCCAGGGAAATAAAGATAGGAAGCATACCCTAAGCCATTCCTCCTTCTTGGCCAGTGCACACATGAGAACACCCAGACATTCAATCAACATGGAGAGAAAATAGTCTAATACTAACAGGATTTATTACAACATATTAAAAACATCATATCTAAACTCTCCTAAAAACTACCCTACACTGAACTAACCTAAACTAACTTAACTTACACTTACATCTATTTAACCTATTCTAAACTAATCTTGCACATGTAATGCCACACTCAAAACATTGTCCCCCCACCCCTCTTAAGAGACAAGATACAAGGAGGACACCATAAACTAAGACTATGTATGTACTAACTTAACCTACATCCTAAACAAATATATATTTTTTAAGTATTTTTTAGTTTTTTTTTTAAAGTATTTCTTTTACTTATACACCTTAACATAACCCCCCCATCCAACAAAAAATGTACTAACCCCCCCAACTTTACTTACTCTAACCTACACTATTTAATTAACCTAACACTACCCATCTAAAACCCACTATAAATATCTAATATCAGTAAAAGGTGAGCGAAGGAACTGGGAGGTTGTGGCACAAACATTTCACACTTTTTAAACTTCTTTTGCAATACTCGATCAACTTATGATTTGTGGCACTCTCTTTCTCCAACCTTTCCAATCTGGCCATCATGGCGGCCATGTCCCATCTCGTGTCTGATTCAAAGCTTGATTTTGTGGCTGGAGCAGGTGGCTGTAGGGGTGCCTGGCTTGAGGCAGGTACAGCAGATGTGGAGGGGGTTGAACCCGTTGAGGCCCCCTGGACCACAGATTTCTTTCCCAATGTGGTCTGCTTTGTTTTTGGCTGTTGCGGAGTTCCCCCTTGCGGGAATGCACGCCATGCCCCAGTGGCTTTTTCCTTCATAAATCTCCTCTTCATCCGTTAGTACCCAGCGTTCACCTCCAATATGTGCCTGTACCTATCAGCCTGCTTGTGAAAAGCACGTTGTTCTGCTGGGGTCATATTGGCAGCTGAAATATAAAGAGAATAAAGCATTAAGTACTGCATTGGGTGAAGGTAGAACAGACATGCAATGCACACAGCATCCTCAGATGACACATGCAGTCCACCATATATTCCACAACACTGACCACTCCAAATCTGCACCTAATTCCTAACAGCCATATACGGTATCATGTACATGTCACTGGGATAACGGCTATCTATTGTTGCCCATCAGGGCCCAGAGGTGAGTGGGATACTGCATCCTTGCTCACCATTTATATGAATAAACTAGTGAGGATCAAGAGGCCCAACAAGTCCAGATTCCCTGTGCCATTGTCAATACGCGGCACTTTGTAAGCAATCCACCACTTTGACATCCCTGGTGCTATATCAAACCTTGCCCAGGCATCATAGATGCAAGGTGGGCGTCATCTGGTAGGGGGACAGGAAACTTCCCACCGGCAATTCTAAGATTAGGTAAAGCTTTATTCAGGTGTCCTGGGTTAACACCTGCTCTGAGCACACAGTACAAGGGGACACACAATTGCTCATGATGTGCTCACAATTACAAATAATGCAAAGTTCCCATATAGTTTGCGCAAAGCCTGAACAGTACATTAAAGTTGTCTGCAGATTTTGTAACTAATGCCCCTACCTTGTGCTATGCTGTCCAAAATGTGTAATCCGGCATACCCTGCAGCTGTATGGGTGCCCTTAGGGGACAGTAAGATTGGTACTGAACTGGGTGCAGCTATAGTATTCCTATTGAACAACATGTGCACATGCATGTCAGACATCGCCTAAGTATCAGGTACACACTCAGCATTCACATTATATGCACGTGATGTGACCAAGATCACTCACAAATATCATGATGGTTAGACCATGTTGGTAAATATGCCGAGATCCAGCTTGCTACAATCCGTAGACATGTCCCACAACCACCTAGAGCTGAGTTGTATTCTAATTGTGTACTCTACTGACTGCTGGCCAGCACACTAAGCACACTAACGGGGTGATTCCAACCCTGGCGGTCGGTGATAAAGCGACGGCCAACCCGCCAACAGGCCGGCGGTCCAAAAAATGGAATTCTGACCCTGGCAGGAACCGCCAACACAGCCCGCCACATTAACACTCCGACCGCCACGGCGGGACCGACAAACAGCGCGGCGGTCACCGCCAACAGCCAGGCGGCAGACAATGTTCCGCCCACACTATCATGACCGGCCAATCCGCCACCTTTTCCGGGGCGGGAGCACCGCCGATAAAAACACGGCGGAAACAGACTACGAACGGGAAAATGCGCACCTCTACGCACTCCACGAGGAAGGAGGACAGCATGGAACCCAAATTAAACATCCTACCTGCTCTCGTCTACCTGCTCATCTACCACGAGTACGAACGCCGGCGCAGACGACAACGGTGAGTACTGCACCTACGACACAGGGGAGGGGGGATGACGAAAGGTCACGTGCACACACATACGCGATACACCCACCCCCCCAACCCATGTACACACCAATGCAGAGCAACAAGTCACAGTGAAACCACCCAAACCCCCGTAAAGAAAACAAGGACATAATTAAATAGTGACTCGAAATTTATGGGAAATAAAAACCACTGATAAGTCACGGTCAAATAGCAATAACAACTCAAAAATCCAAATTCAATATCCAGTGCATACGAAAAACCGAGGCAATAAGTCCTGCACAACTGACGAGATTCGAAGTGTCCGTGGGCCAAAGTGTAGCAACACAAGGGCAAAGCCCACACAGGAGACCTGAGTCCTTTGGAGAGAACACTGCAGGGGCATCTGATGAAAAAACTACAGGCACCTCAGGGGGAATGGAAGGGGGGGGGCACCACAGCCACATGAGTCCACGACGCCAGATCCACGAAGGGGCCACCATGCCCACTCGGCCATCCTGGGGAGTGCAAAGCCACAGTCTCTCAAGTCTCTACAGTGGGTGGCTTGGCCACTCGGCCATCCTGGGGAGTGCAAAGCCACAGTCTCTCAAGTCTCTACAGTGGGTGGGTTGCCCACTCGGCCATCCTGGGGAGTGCAAAGCCACAGTCTCTCAAGTCTCTACAGTGGGTGGCTTGCCCACTGATCAATCCTGGGGAGTGCAAAGCCACAGTCTCTCAAGTCTCTACAGTGGGTGGGTTGCCCACTGATCAATCCTGGGGAGTGCAAAGCCACAGTCCATCAGGTGGATTACAGTCTCCACTGGTCAAGGATGAGGCATGGTGGGCACAGTGAACCGTTAACAGTGCATGACAGGAAGGGCCCAGCGGAGCGGTGCTTGAGATGGCGGGGCCCAGCGGAGCGGTGCTTGAGATGAAGGGCCCAGCGGAGCGGTGCTTGAGACGGCGGTGCCCAGCGGAGCGGTGCTTGAGACGGCGGTGCCCAGCGGAGCGGTGCTTGGGATGAAGGGCCCAGCGGAGCGGTGCTTGAGACGGCGGGGCCCAGCGGAGCGGTGCTTGAGACGGCGGGGCCCAGCGGAGCGGTGCTTGACAGGAAGGGCCCAGCGGAGCGGTGCTTGAGACGGCGGTGCCCGGCGGTGCCCAGCGGAGCGGTGCTTGGGATGAAGGGCCCAGAGGAGCGGTGCTTGAGATGGCGGGGCCCAGCGGAGCGGTGCTTGAGACGGCGGTGCCCAGCGGAGCGGTGCTTGACAGGAAGGGCCCAGCGGAGCGGTGCTTGAGACGGCGGGGCCCAGCGGAGCAGTGCTTGAGACGGCGGGGCCCAGTGGAGCGGTGCTTGAGACGTCGGGGCCCAGCGGAGCGGTGCTTGAGACGGCGGGGCCCAGCGGAGCGGTGCTTGAGATGAAGGGCCCAGCGGAGCGGTGCTTGAGACGGCGGGGCCCAGCGGAGCGGTGCTTGGGATGAAGGGCCCAGCGGAGCAGTGCTTGAGACGGCGGGGCCCAGCGGAGCGGTGCTTGAGACGGCGGTGCCCAGCGGAGCGGTGCTTGACAGGAAGGGCCCAGCGGAGCGGTGCTTGAGACGGCGGGGCCCAGCGGAGCGGTGCTTGAGACGGCGGGGCCCAGCGGAGCGGTGCTTGAGATGAAGGGCCCAGCGGAGCGGTGCTTATGACGGCGGGGCCCAGCGGAGCGGTGCTTGGGATGAAGGGCCCAGCGGAGTGGTGCTTGAGACGGCGGGGCCCAGCGGAGCAGTGCTTGAGACGGCGGGGCCCAGCGGAGCGGTGCTTGACAGGAAGGGCCCAGCGGAGCGGTGCTTGAGACGGCGGGGCCCAGCGGAGCGGTGCTTGAGATGAAGGGCCCAGCGGAGCGGTGCTTGAGACGGCGGTGCCCAGCGGAGCGGTGCTTGAGACGGCGGTGCCCAGCGGAGCGGTGCTTGGGATGAAGGGCCCAGCGGAGCGGGGCTTGAGATGGCGGGGCCCTGTTCAGCGGTGCTCTTCTGCACGGCGGGGCCCTGTTCAGCGGTGCTCTTCTGCACGGCGGGGCCCTGTTCAGCGGTGCTCTTCTGCACGGCGGGGCCCTGTTCAGCGGTGCTCTTCTGCACGGCGGGGCCCTGTTCAGCGGTGCTCCTCTGCACGGCGGGGCCCTGTTCAGCGGTGCTCTTCTGCACGGCGGGGCCCTCTTCAGCGGTGCTCCTCTGCACGGCGGGGCCCTCTTCAGCGGTGCTCTTCTGCACGGCGGGGCCCTCTTCAGCGGTGCTCCTCTGCACGGCGGGGCCCTCTTCAGCGGTGCTCTTCTGCACGGCGGGGCCCTCTTCAGCGGTGCTCCTCTGCACGGCGGGGCCCTGTTCAGCGGTGCTCTTCTGCACGGCGGGGCCCTGTTCAGCGGTGCTCTTCCAGTAGGTCAAGGGAGCCAGACCTGGCCTGGACTCCCTGCTCACTCGCCCTCCGACCGTGCTGTTGCTGGACCCTTCGGTGACGAAGTCCTGGGCCCTTTGGTGTCCTTCCTAACACCCGGGATGGGGCTTGTGGGCCCCTCCTGCTCCGCGCTCCTGCTGGCTGACTTTTCCGCCCTGCTGCCCTTTCGCTCCTTAGATGGGGCTCTCGGGCCCTTGCCTCCCCTAGCTGTTGTGGCTGGTGAGGTGGGAGAACTTGGCTCCTTGGGGGCAGCCGTGTCAGTCCTCTCACGGCGGCCCTTTAGCTTCCTGGTCTTCTTGCCTGGTGGGGGGCTGGCTGTCCCCTTGCTGCTGATTGAGGTGTCACTGCTGGCAAAGGGTGGGCTCCAGAACCCATGCACCACAGTGACATTCGAAGCTGGGCTGGTGGTGGCTGAGGTGCTCTTGGGACTCTTTGCAGATGGAGGGGGTGGGTCAGTGGAGGGAAAGAGGTCAAGATTAGCAAGGAAAACTTTCTTAGGACCAAGGTAAAAGGTAGGAGAAGTGGAGATGGAAGTGGAGGAAGAGGATGTGGTTGTAGGAGAGTCAGGTGTGCTGTCTTTGGGTGCAGGTGCATGTGCTGGAGGCTGTCGTGAGGTGGATGGCTGTTGGGTGGGTGTCTGCCTGCGTTTGTGTGTCTTGGAAGAGGGGGTGACAGACACAGTGGGAGAGGACACAGGGGACGTGTAAATGGTAGTGGGGGTGGTGACTGCACGTGTGCGGACTGGACTGGAGGGTGTGCTGGTGATGGAAGCACTGGCTGATGGTGGTGTGCATGCAGGTGTGAGTGTAGACGTCACAGGGAGGGAGGAGGGAGACGAGGAGGAGGGGGACACAGAGGTGGTAGTGACTGTTGGAATGTCTGCATCTGGGTGTTGCTTGCATGAATGCTTGTGGGTTCTGTGGTGCTTGTGTCTGGATGAGCTGCCCTTGGGTGTTGAGGTGTGTGCAGGCTGGTCTGATGGTGTGGATGGGATAGGCTGAGGAACAGGAGACAGAGACAGGCTGGAGGCAGTCAGAAGAGGGAGGCTGGAAACAGGGACAATGGCTGCCGTCAGTGCTGAGGCCAGAGCATTGAACGATCGTTGATGGGCAGCCTGACCCGAATGAATGCCCTCCAGGTAGGCATTGCTCCGATGCACCTCCCTTTCTACCCCCTGGATGGCATTCAAAAGGGTAGTCTGCCCAACAATGAGTGTCCTGAGGAGATCAATGACCTCCTCACTGAGGGCAGCAGGGGTAACAGGGGCAGGGGCTGAGGTGCCTGGGGCGAAGGAGACGCCCGCCTTCCTGGGCGAGCGGGCACGGAGCGTAGGCTGAGGGGCTGCTGGGAGGGCGGGACTGGTGCGCTGGGTGGCGGCTGTACCTGTAGAGGCGGGGGGCCCGGATGTTGCCGCCACCGCTAGGGAGCTCCCATCCGAGGACGTGTCGTTGTCGCTGGTGTCACCACCGGTCCCCGTTGTGGTGCTCCCCTCGCCCTCCGGATCACTGGTGCCCTCGGTGTCTGTTCCTGGTCCCACCGGGGCCTTGTGACTTGCAGCTCCCTCGTGCTCCGATGCCAATTCTCCTCCGCCTGATGATGCTAATGCACAGATGCACAAGAAGACGAAGAAGAAGGGTGGGGGGAGAAAAACGAAGACCAGGTTGAGTGCATGCAATGTCAACACCGTTGGCGGAGAGGACAGACACAGGAGCCTCATGCACTAAGCCGCGCATTCGGGGTACACTACTCAGTACTTCTGACTAGGACTACAGGTCTAGAGACGAGAAAGGCGCACATGTGTGATGCTGGACCATCGATAGCTGCACTTGTCACCCTACAGAGGTGGGGGCCGGGAGCACAGGGCCATGCCTAAAGGAGAGGACTACACTACAGAAAGCGCCCTGGCCTAATGTCACCCCCAACCCTCCTCCCCCACCCAGACGCCTCCACTGCGCAGAGAGATAGCAGAATGTGCTGATACTCACCCCCTTGTGTCTGCTGTGATGTCCTCAAGCGCCCATCCAAATCAGGGTAGGCCACCGCCAGGATCAGGGACATCAGGGGGGTCAGGGTACGACTGGCACCCCTCCTAGGTTGGGAGGCCATCCCCAGCAGTGACTCGGCGGTCTTCCTGGTCCCGCGGCAGATGTCCTCCCACCTCTTGCGGCAGTGGGTGCCCCGTCTGACGTGGACCCCCAGGGCCCGGACTTCCTTGGCGATGGCACGCCATATGTCCACTTTCTGATGGGCGCTGACCTATTTGACATGTACAGGGTGGGAAGGAGAAATCATCATATTCCTGCATGTTAGATGCGATTGGCCCCCCTCCCCAACCTTGCCATATGGCACATGCTCTCATCTGTCGTGCGTTGCACTCCTCATTCGCCCCCCACCCCACCAACTTAGCATCCACCCCACTCCACACAGGCATAGCCCATTCAATGTGCACCCAGTGTACTTACCTGTTGGTCTGGAGGACCGTAGAGTAACGCATACTGGGGGAGGACCCCGTCCACGAGCTTCTCCAACTCTTCGGAACTGAAGGCGGGGGCCCTTTCCCCAGTCGCAGCAGCCATTGTCACTTCCAGACCGAGGTCACAGCAGCACTTGCAGTATAGGTCCTCTCCTGTGGAAGATCAGGTCTCGAGTGATTAAGCAGATAGAAAATGGCGGTCACGCCCACGGCGGTGCGTACCGCGGCGGTGCGTACCGCGACCGCCGGCGCACCTCATTATTGGCTCCTGAAACCCATAGGCTTCAATGTTAGCCAATGCGGCTTCGTATAGCGGTCTTCGACCGCCTACCGCCACAGTGTGCCACGCCAGCGCATTGACCTCACATCCCATTGTCCCACTTCACAGGTCAGGCAGCCGCCATTTCAAGGGCCCACATGGCATTATTTGTACTGCGACACACAGGCCTAGGCCTTGCATTGCCACACATACACGCCTTTCAAGACATAGATAATCGTGTGCTATGCATGCAGTGGTGAACGTACCTGTGACTTGCTTGACTCTGTGCTCCATGTTGTCCTTCCTAGGCACCGTCCGCTGGGACTTGCGGGGAGAAGGATGAATCCTCGCGTGTACCGACCGCTGGTGGACCTGTCGACAATGGAAGAACGCCACATCATACTACGATACCGACTTGACCGAGCCACTATACATGAACTGTGTGCCCAGCTGGAGCCAGCCCTGATGTCCCCCATCCGCCAACCCACAGGAATTCCCCCTCTAGTGCAGGTTCTGTCAGTCCTCCATTTTCTGGCAAGTGGCTCATTCCAGACAACAGTGGCCATGTCATCTGGAATGTCTCAGCCTATGTTTTCAAAAATCTTGTCTAGAGTGTTGTCTGCCCTGACGAAACACATGCGGCGCTACATTGTATTCCCTGAGGAGGTAGATTTGGCCACTGTGAAGGGTGATTTTTATGCCCTTGGACATATACCCAACATAATTGGTGCCATTGATGGGACCCATGTGGCTTTAGTACCCCCAAAAGACGATGAGCAGGTGTACAGAAACAGGAAAAGTTACCAGTCGATGAACGTTCAGGTGGTCTGTTTGGCTGACCAGTACATCTCCCATGTGAATACCATGTTCCCTGGGTCAGTGCATGACGCGTATGTGATGCGAAATAGCAGCATCCCTTATGTGATGGAACAGCTACAGAGACAACGTGTGTGGCTAATTGGTGACTCTGGTTACCCCAACCTGCCTTGGCTATTGACCCCAGTGAGGAATCCCCGGACCAGGGCAGAGGAACGGTACAATGAGGCCCATGGGCGAACTAGGAGGGTCATTGAAAGAACCTTTGGCCTCCTGAAGGCCAGGTTTAGGTGCCTACATATGACAGGGGGATCCCTGATGTACTCACCAAAGAAGGTGTGCCAGATCATCGTGGCCTGCTGTATGCTTCACAATCTGGCATTGCGACGTCAGGTGCCCTTCCTGCAGGAGGATGGTCCAGATGGTGGGGTTGAAGCAGCTGTGGAGCCTGCGGAGAGTGAAGAGGAGGAAGACGAAGAGGACGACCCAGACAACAGGGACAGAGTTATCCAACAGTATTTTCAGTAGCACACAGGTAGGAATCACCCACGCCATTGAACATTTACTGAATGCCCCCTGCATCTTTACTTTGTGTATTTCCCCCAAGTTCTTTTAAACTGAAGTTTACTTTTCCCTTCCCTTTTCAGTGCTGTATGACCCACTGCGTGACTTCTGCTTGGTTAGCCCATGGACTAATGCTTATTGACATCGGTATGTTGTCCACACATAAATAACAGAACATTATTGATAAGTAATGTGTTATACATTTGTAATTAATACAGGCTGACTCCAGAATGATTTATGTGCAATGAGTGATTTATTTTTAGTGCTATATTTTGGTACATGATATTAAAACGGTGAAGGGTGAGGGTGGAGTTATGTCCATGGCAGAGTCCAGTTCTCGGTCGCACAGGTGCATTGTTCATATGGCTGTGGAAGGATGGAGCAGGGGCAGTTCAAGGTTGGACAGGGTGACACTGTGGGACAGTGGAATGACATCCGGGGGGAAATTAGACTGGCGGGGGTCTTGGCATCCTACTCTGTCTTCCTTTGAGATCTCAGGTTTCTCTTGCGGGGTGGTTGTTCTTCAGCAGGAGGTGGGGTTCTGGTGGCCCGTCGTTCTGTGGGGGCCTCCTGACCACTAGCACCGGCGGAGGTGGTAGGCTGTTCCTGGCTAGTGACAGGGGCCCTTTGCGGTGCCACATGGTCCCGCAATGTGGTTTCTATCCGGTTGAGGGCCTGGACTATGGTCCCCATTGCGGTAGCGATGTCCCGGAGTTCATTGCTGAACCCCATGTACCGTTCCTCCTGCTGTGCCTGGATCTCGGTGAACCTGGCCAGTACCGTCGCCATCGTCTCCTGGGAGTGATGGTATGCTCCCATGATGGTGGTGAGGGCCTCTTGGAGAGTCGGTTCCCTGGGCCTGTCCTCCCCCCCTGTCGCACAGCAGCCCTCCCAGTTGCCCTGTTTCCCCGGGCGTCTGTCCCCTGGACGGTGTGCCCACTACCACTGCCCCCAGGTCCCTGTTGTTGTTGGGGTGTTGGGTCAGCCTGGGTGCCCTGTAGTGGCGGACACACCGCTGATTGACGCGTCCGCGAGACAGAGGCATGGGCCCGCTGGGTGGGAGCTGTGCTGGTGTTCCCAGAGGGGTTTGGGTCTGCTGTGGCCTGTGTCTGTGTGTGGGGAACCGACTGTCCAGAGGTCCCCGATGGTCCGGGCTGGTCGTCAGGTTCTAGGTCGACAGAGCTGCTGTCCTCGCTGGGGGCCTGTTCTGGGGGTGGGATGGACATCTCTGGACCCTCCGTGGCGGTGTGTTGGCGTTCGGGCCCTGCAGGGGTGAAGGATTATGGTTATTGTTTCTGTGTGTGCCATGGCGTACATTTTGAGTGCCCTTGTCCCCCAGTGCTGGCATTCCCTTGTGGGAGGTGTTGTGAGGGTTTGGGGGGGGTGTATGGGTATGTGCAATGGTCATGCTTTGGTGGTGGCTGTCTATGGTTTGTGTTGGCATTCAGGGGTTGGTGTTGTTTAGGGTGGGTTGTGCTGGTGAGACATTGGCAGGGAGGTTATGTGCTGGGGGGGTGATATTGGGGGTGAGGGAGGGGGGGGGGTTGGCATGCTGGTGGTTAGGGGGGGTGAAGTAGTTGAGATTCGACTTACCAGAGTCCATTCCTCCGTGTACTCCAGCGAGGCCATCAGGATGCAGGATGTTTACCACCTCTTGCTCCCGTGCTGTGAATTGGGGTGGGGTGGGTGGGGGTCCGCCGCCAGTCTTCTGCACAGTGATGTTGTGCCTGGAGATCATCGAGCGCACCTTCCCCCGTAGGTCGTTCCATCGCTTTCTGATATCTTCCCGATTTCTGGGATGCTGTCCCACAGCGTTGACCCTGTCTACGATCCTTTGCCATAGCTCAGCCTTCCTTGCTATGGTGGTGTGCTGCACCTGTGTGCCGAAGAGCTGGGGCTCAACCCTCATGATTTCCTCCACCATGACCCGGAGTTCTTGGTCCGAAAACCTTGGGTGTCTTTGGGGTGCCATGGGGTGGTGTGGATGAGGTGTGGGGTGGTGTTTGTGGTGATGTGCGTGGTGATATGTGGTGATGTGTGCGTAGATGTGGTGTGGGTGATGAAGTTGTGTTCCTGTGTGTGTTGGGGTTTTCTATTGCTGTGCTCGCTATCTCTATCTCTCTCGCTCTCGCCTTCGCTCCGATTTCCAACTAGTGGGGGTTTGTGGGTGATGTGGGTGTGTGTTTTATAGTTGATTGGATGTGTGGGAGCGTTGTTTGTATGTGTCTCAGGTGTGCGTATTTCAAAATGTCCAATGTGGCAGTGTTTTGGAGCTGTGTGTGTATTTTGACCGCGGCGGTGTGTACCGCCAATGGAATACCGCGGTTGAAAGACCGCCGCGTGGATTCGTGGGTCAGAATGGCATGGGCGTGTTTGTGTTGGCGTGACGGTGGAGGTTTGGTCATCTCCAGTTTTCCGCGGCCCGCTGATGTGGCGGCCTTCCTTGGATGTCGGATTTTTGGCAGTTTCACAGTTGGTGGTCAGAATGACCGTGGCGGTCTACCGCGGCCGCGGCGGTAGAATGGCGGACTTCTGACCGGCGGTAAGGGCCTTTTACCGCCGAGGTCAGAATGACCCCCTAAGGCTCCTTGCACGATTGCTGCCTCAATTTAAATCTGAAGAGTAGTGAGGCACCAGTGGTGCAAGTGTCTCCTACATAAGCCCCCTAGACCTCAATACATTTAATTCATATGTACCATTGCATCAGTAACTGAAAGCTACGTGTGGCACACAGTGCTGTCAAAATTGCTGTGATAAAGTTGTTGACAAAAGGCATGCTAATCACATAAACAGCAGCTCTGACATCTATCATGATTGACATCAATGTACATGTGGGCTTACTTTCCATTTTCTACCACCCACAATTCCATACCAGCACACGTTGCCACTTGTGCAACAATCAAGCCATTCTCAATCCTCTACATCGCATCAGATATGACGTCAACATCCTAA
The DNA here is from genome assembly GCF_031143425.1 of Pleurodeles waltl. NCBI lineage: Eukaryota > Metazoa > Chordata > Amphibia > Caudata > Salamandridae > Pleurodeles > Pleurodeles waltl. The sequence continues at coordinate 845,046,455 of NC_090440.1, read as the reverse complement.
CTCAGATGATTGCATAGCATTGGTCAGACAACACTTTTAATCATTGCACTGTACACATCAGACTGTTGCACACCCTGGAATGCCACACGTGATGCACAAGGTGACACTGTCTGGCAGCATTTGAGTCTTCGAAACTGGACACCTCTCCACTGGTGTACGATGGAGGCCCGCTTTCAATACATGAATGGAAAACATAGCTTTGTGATATTTGGACATTTCTGTTCCTGGATGACCGTTTCAAAATCAAGCCAACCTAGTGGTAGATCAGAACAACTGTCAAACATCTATATTCTGTCAGTCAGACATAGGGCCAGATAATGGAAACCCTGGCACCTACAAAGCATCACTTTCCCTGACACTGCTGTGGTGTATTTAACTACACCGTATGTTCATGGAATTGTCATGCAGCTGTTTTGTTGCTTTACGCCTCCATGGACATATGGGGCTGCATGACACAGTATTCTTCATCTGAGGGGCATGGAATTGTTGTTGCAGTGGCCATTCCATTGTGACACCCATAGCTTTTGACCCTGCCTCAGATGTTGAAGACATCTAACTCATTATCACCGCTAAAAGACTGACAACTGCCCTGGGATTGTGTGAGTATTACAAAGTGTTGAGGAATGCATTGATACATCCTTGTTTCTTGTTTCTAATATGTGTGTGCCATTACAAGGCACACACACTTGAGCTATTATGCCATGGCAGTTTACTTATGTTCATTTAGTTGTCCCTATCTGTACCTTAACTGAATAACATTACGGATGTCTTTCCACTAATGTGTGGCCAGCCATTGTTGCCATGGTATACCATTTATTCTCCAGGACGGGAAACCAACATGCACATATACATTGCTCTCAACACAGACACACTTGCTTTGTGGTCCAAGGATGCGTGTGTTGGTGCAGGTTTCTGAGTAATGTGCTAGTGCTGGCGTAGATGCAGACCTGCCCCATACTGTCTGTAAGATGTGGTAGGCCTGTTGTACAAATTCAGCACATGTGTATGGGGTAACAGACACATTTTGGGGTGTATGTGATACACAATGTACAGGAAGCGGAAAGTGCTGGTAGTCTGGACCCAGTGCATAGACAAGCTTCCTTAAATGCTGTTGGTCAATAAAACAAAGGGGCAGATTTAAGGAAAGTGGTGCTGCACCTAGTGCATCACTACTGTCCTTGTGGCCCTTAGTGCACCCCTTTACCCCACCATGTGTGTTTCATATAATACATATTGTGCACTATGGGGCAGGCAGAGGGGAATTGTGTCAATTTATATGGACGCAAATGCAGACTCAGCAGGAGTAGCACCAAAAAATCAGCATGACTTCTGCTGAGTAAATAGCGCCCCCTCATATACAATGGTATGCCCCTTTTAACACCTGCTCTGAGCAGCCGTTCAAAGTGTGGGAAATATGATGATAGGAAGTATATCATTTTTACCAGACCCATGTACTTTGGCCCCGCATACAGGGGTAGGGCCCCACTCCCATACATGATGCCCGATGCAGCCCTCATGTTGTGCTGGTCTAAACTGAGTGGTGCTATGGATGCATCACACCACTTTGTTATTATGGCGCAGTGAAGATGGCTCTTCTGACTTGACTCTGTTTCATTAATGAAAATCACAATGGCAGCCCTAAGGTGGCGCTGGGGCTCTTACTACAGGCTCAAAACAACCAGTCCAGATCCCTTGACAAAACATGCTGCACTTAAATAATGCAAATAATGGTGTTGTTATGCAAATGGCATACTTACCAACTGCTCCACCAATCTGAATCCCCAGGTGATCCAGTAGGTCTTGGTCTCTTGAGATCAGGTCAGCCCAACAGTGTTTCAGCTGGTGGTCATTAGGTCCTCTAAAAATTCAGATTAGGTTGTGGAGAACTTTGGCCTACCACAGCTTCCGGGCCTCTGTGGGGTAGCCCTGGATCTTGCGGCCACCCAAAACCAGCATCATTGGAAGGTAATGCTGCACAAGCCATGTAAATCCTCCCAGTTCCTAAGCCATCATCTTTGTCATCCTCCCTTTCCCAGACATAATGCAGTTTTGGGAAACTGCAAATGTAAGTGACCAAAAATAAAGTAAATATAAAACAACCCCTCCTACCCCAAATACCCAACAAACTATACTACCCCTAAACAAACACCCCACAATACAGTGACAGATACAGTACAAAACACTTATGAAAAGACAAATATAACACAACAGGATACAGCACAAAACTCTCCTACAACTCAGATCCTCCAACAACACCAGATCCACACACCCTCTCACAGTCACAGATAATAAGACTGTGAAGTGAAAGTGAACTCACTGTACCATGTTTGCCAGCAGGATGTCCTGTTTCATCACTTCCTGGGCCTGTCCTTCACAGTTTCAGGTATGCGTCGTGCTTGATGCATGACGGTCATGCGTCAATTTTATCCAATTGTGCCTGACAAGGCCGGTGGAATTGCGATTGACTTGCAGGGACCAGGCGTCCTTTTTCTGCATAGGAAAATATTAAGTTTTGGTGTGTGCATGTAAATTTTTGATGCATGGCGGTCATGCATGGTATTCCTTCCCATACAGCCTGACAAGGCCTTTGGCCCTGCGATTGAACCCCAGGGGCCAAGCACAATTTTTCTGGCCTTGCGGAGAATGGAATATTGCTATTTGTGTCAAAATATTTTGACACTTGACGGGACTGTGTGGAATTGTTTTGGACAGGCTTACTGTGCACCCAGATACATATACCATGGTATACCATTTATTCTCCAGGAAGCTATGGCAGGGGCTCTGCATGTATGTAGTCAGTATGGTAAGGCTAGCTGTGTGTGCATGTACATTCATATCTTTATGGTAATATCAGTATGTGTTACCACTATGTTTGTATATGTGTATGATGCATTCAATGACTGATGGCGTGTGCATATGTGCATGTGTAGCTAAACTGTGACCTCATACATGTTAGCACATGTGTACTATGACTGTACATATGTGTTATAACACATATTTGTGGGTCTATCACATTGTAATATCTGGTATACAAATGTACTTATACCAATAACACAATAGATATGATGGACTATGTCCAATACATGGTAATGCATGTGATACCCCTGACAAATTGTACTCGGAGGATGCAGTGGACTATGGCTGGGTTGAAATCATGTTACCCCTGGCAATGTGTGTGCGTGTATGTCCACATTGTGGTGTGTAGTTAGGTTCAGCCTTCATGATGCTCTGCTACACATGTGACATATAGTTCCGCATGCATCTTAGATGCAGGAGATGGCGTACACACGTGTCAATGAAGGTTGGTATGTGCTGGATGTGTGGAAAGACATGTGTAGTGCCATATCAGTAAAATATGACCACAGAGGTGTGTTCATGGGATATGAAACCTCAGATATCTCTCTTCCTGCATGGACACATGTTGGACTTTGTCAAATACCTGCTTAGTCATATCAGTGCCACCTATGTTTCCAAATGTCGGAACACATCTGAAGGTCATTTTATTCTGTCAATGATCTTGTGATACATATGCATTTACATTTGTGGAAAGTTGCCTTTTGTGCAGACTCCAATACACATTTCCAGGCCTGTGCCATTTAAGTGGTACATGTGTACTGAGATATCTGGTATATGTGTGCATGCCACCAATTAGATACTCACAATCGACCACATCATGTTTGTTATGATTGTCACATACAATGGCATACCACTGTGTAGCAGTGTTGCAGTCTGGCAAAGATGGCAGCCTACTCATCATCACTACTGTGGAAGTTTTTATGCCCACACAGACCCAAGGTTGCATGTTTAGGAGCAGGTGTACAGTGTTCCACACTACTCAGTCCACTGTGCACATTCATCTGGTCCTGACAAAGTCAATAGTCAATGTAGCCTGAGCAGTGGTGTTAGGGAGTTTTGGGCGGGCATCTAGCCTCTTCATCATTGCTTTTCAGCAGAGCAATGCACAGTCCCCTGCAGACAGACACATGCACAATTATGATTAAAAGGACTGAATTTTATTTTTTCCTCTTGGGTACCTGATGTCAGCCTTGCCGTATCATGTACTGAGGACTGGCTACTTGTACATGTATAACATGTCTCATCATTTGGCATGGTCTGACAGACATGATTTTAGGTCCTTAGTAATTTCCATGGGCAGCTTGTTTAGGGCTTGTATCTCTGTTGTAACGTGTAATTTAGGATCGCGGCAGGGGACAGATGGTGTCATCTGTCACTGCCTCCTGTCATAATGGTATGTGATGGGCAACTAACAGGTTATTGTGGTGGCAAACATGAGTGGGTTATGTACTGACCTAATCATCCTCTCTGTATATAGGTTGGGTGATCACATATCGATATTGGTGTGTTGAACAGTCAGTACTGGTCGGTGTGTGTGCCTTCTCCATCTTTTACTCGCATATCTTGTTAGGAATAGATTGTGTCCTACATTGCTACCAATCTTTAGGCTGCTTACACTTTGTACACATAATCTACAGCAACATTTTCCTGTCATACATGGACAGGATGCAACATGTAACTTGTGTAAATTGAAAATGTACCCATCTTCTACTACTGGCTACATGGTAGTTACTGTCCCATTGCCTGGCTTTGCAAGATTACATGACTTCCACACACACATAACGTTACACCTGCCACAGCACTTGTGTCATCTCCAAGTGACGTCCCATGTTGTATATCCAAGTATCTGTAGGTATCTCTCAGCTGTCCATCCACATCCTTTGTTGTACATAGGTGTGAATTAATTCCTGCGTTCCACAACATATGTTACTTTTACCATGCGTGTATGATGTTAGTGTGTGAAATCATCTCAGTGCTGCTTTTTTTATTAGCCACATGAAACACATCTGTCTACTTCTTCTCCCATACATTTTTGGATGGGTCTGTGACATGTTTGGACATTGCTGGACATACTTGCACATCCCACACCTGATTGGCATGTTGGAGACCTAGACATATTAGGGAATGTTGTCACTGTTGGTAACTATCTCTTGGTCTGGCATGTAAGTGTCAATGAGTGGTGTGTATTGATATGTGCTGTGTGATGGTATAATACAAACAATACTTGGTTACCATGCTGACATATGTCTACCATTGTTTGTAATTGCAAACCCTTTTCTACCTCGGCCATACACCCGTATATCAGTTTCCACATGTACATCCGGATAAGCTGTAGGCATGTGTCAAGACAGCAGATTTGTGTGATATAGAATATTCATAGGGAGTGTAACACACTCTGCCTACATTCCACCCAGACATTAATTTGGTGGTGCATTGTCCCATTTTATTCTTAAATCCTGACAATGGGCTATATGTTTGGAGAGTGGTTCAGTACCCATTGCTGCTTCATTTGTCTGAGAACCCGTATCGTACTCCACAGCCAAAGTGTGAGTGCCATATTTGAGGTACATTGCACCATGTGTCAGGGTTGGGCCCAATGGCAGTGCCAGGACATAGGATCATTGATATACTGTGCAGGCTCTGGCTCTAACGCTGGTTACTAACCCTGAACAGTAAAAGACGTTCCATAGTTACCAATGGTGTCCCCCCTTGTCACACGTGCACACTACTGGTGTGGCAGCGATCTGCCTAAGATGTGACACAGTTCAGTTCCTACATTACTTATAAACTATTTGATGACAGCCCCTACCTTATGTATGCCCCCCATTGCGTACATCCTGCCAGGTGTGGGGATGATGTGGGGAAAGGGCTAGGATTTTGTCTATTGCCCACTTAACACCACATTATATTTTGTGGTGCATGGATGTAGGCCAGCGAGAGCCACATGCCTGTGTGTTTTGTGACACTGATGTGTGACATGGAGGCACTGAACCCTCTTACGTCACAAACTGTGTTGCAACCATACTTGTAACTGCTGTGTTTCTTTCCTGCTTTCAGAGATATGAGTTACATTCCAATGATATCTGTAGTGGAGAGTGAGTAGACCATGGATATTCTCGTGGTACGTAATTAATTGGTGATATTTCTAAAGTGACAATATTTGTACAGGGACTATGTGTAGAAGTTATGTACAATTTGTAGTCTCCTGCGAACTCCTGCAGCAGTGTTTTGTAGTTCCCCCTCCAAATGTGCTGCACCATTGTCATCCTCCCCCTCTTTGGGGATATCTACCTGTTCATACCAGGGAACATTGGTCCATATACATATATTATGCAAGACTGCACATAGCAGTATCATCTTACATACCAGTGGTGGAGCATACAACACGGGGCCCCAGGTTTGTCAGGAAAGCGAGAATAAAAAAGATTAACCAAACGGGGTGCATAGACTGAAGATGCATCCTCCCAAGAGCAGTCACTGAGAGGATAACCCTTACAGTGGATCAAAAACTGCAGTTTGTTCTGCACAAATCGTGAATCACAGATCTCTTGCACTTCATACTCAGGCTGGCCATCCACAGAGAAGGGCAGAGGACATTGAAAATGTCAGTGGTACGGATCAGGAATCAAAGGCTTTAACTGGGACACATGAAAAACTGAATGAACCCTCCAAGTATGAGGCAACTTTAGTCTAACAGCAACAGGAATCAACACTTGCAGTAACATGAGGGCAGAAATCTGGATGAAAGATTTACGTGGAATAGTGGAAAAAACCTTAAGATGGAAACCATAGGTGCAATAAAAAGGTGTTGCTCCAGTTGCGCTATCCACCTATTATTGTAGGAAAATTCAGCAAGAGAAAGAAAGTCTGACCAGTTACTTTGAGTGGCATTACAGAAACATCATAGATATTGTTGAAGTTCTTGATTCTAACATTCAGTTTGACCATTGGTTTGTGGATGAAATCCTGATGACAGTGATACATCAATGTTCAATAAGGCACAAAAAGCTCTCCAAAACGTGGCACATATTGTGGTTCTCTATCAGAAATAAACTCTTGTGGAAGGCCATGGAGGCAAAAAATATCAAACACGAATATACAACTCATTTCAGGGGCTGTGGGCAATTTCTTTAAGGCTGTAAAATGCGCTATTTTGGTAAAGGAATCCACAGTCACCACGATGACATGAGGACCTGAAGAGGATGGTAGAGAACATATGAAATCTGTAGATGGAGTACACCATGGGGCTGAAGGAACAGGTAATGGCATCAATAATCCTGCTGGTTTGGTTCAGGGTATTTTAGTTTGAGCGCATACAGGACATGCATATACATAAGGTTCAGCATCGTTCTTAAGAGTAGGCCACCAAAAAGCAGGTCCTGGGTCGTTTTAACTCCTCGATGCCCAGCTACAGGAGAATCATGACACATCTGTAATGCCTCGGTTTGTACCTTATTAGTAGGTAGGAAAAGAGTGTCTTGATTATAGAAGCAATCTTGATCCTTTTGTAGTTGAGAAGTCAATTTATTCCACTCTTCAAATGGAAGAAACTGGTACTCAGATTTAACACGATCAAGAAAGGACCGATTATTCAACTGGATTTGATGATGTTTGGAGAGGAGGTATTGCCGCTTTCAGGATACCGATGAGATAACGCATCAGCCACTAAGTTCTGGCATCCGGATATGTAGGTTATCACAAATTCATATTGGCTGAAAAAGAAAGCCCATCTTGCTTGACGACTGTTACGGCATTGAAAAATTCTGAGACATTGTAAATTGCAGTGGTCAGTTCTTGCTTCAAAGGTTCTCTAGTACCCATTAAGAAGTGTCTCCATTCTTTACAGGCTACCTTGAGAGCAAGTATCTCTTGTTCTAATACTGAATAATTGCATTCTGTTTCTGTCAGTATGTGTGAGAGGTAGAAGATAGGATGTTCCAATCTATCGCCGTCCTGTCTTTAAAGTAGAACTCCACCTTTAGCTCTCTCCAAAGCTCGGTTACTACTATACTTTTTTTCGTAGTTTCACGGTGTCGCAAGATAGGTGCTTGAGTAAAAGGATCTTTTTAGATTTTGATAGACCCTTTCTGCACTATCGGTCCAGACAAATCCCTTCTTCAGATTTTCTTTTTTAATAGTCTGGGTGATAAAACTTTGTTGATGGGCAAAGTCCTGAATAAATTGTCGATAAAAGTTCGAAAGAGCAAGGAAACACTGAGTTTCTTTTACAGAAGAGGGAGAGGGCCAGTCCATGATGGCTCTTACCGTGTCTTGATCCATGGCTATTCCTGTCTGATTGATGAAGAACCCTAGATACTGTACTTCAGTCTTGTGAAATTCACACTTCTCTGGTTTACAATATAATTGATTCTGTTTGAGTCTTTCCAGAACCTGCAGTACATGTTCAGTATGTTGTTCAGGGTTACGGGAATATATTAGGATATCATCCAGATACATCACTACACTTTGATTTAATAAATCAGAAAACATGGAATCCATGAATCGTTATAAAATAGAAGGTGCATTGGTTAAGCCAAATGGCATGACTCGATATTCATAGTGACCAAGTGGAGTAAGGAAGGCTGTTTTCCATTCATCTCCTTCCTTGATACGCAAGAGATGATAGGCACCTCTTAGATCTAAGTTAGTGAACATCTTGGCTCCTTGGATAGCGTTCAGTATATCCCTAATTAAGGGTAAGGGATAAAGATCCTTGATTATTATCTTATTAAGTCTGTGAAAGTCTACACAGGGACGCAAATCTTTCATCTTCTTAGGAACGAAGAAAAGAGGAGCCCCAGCAGGAGATGAAGAAGGAGCAATTAAACCATTCTGTAGATTGTCATCTAAGTAGTCTTTGAGTACCTTCTTTTCTTGATCAGCCAAGGAGTACATCTGACCAAGTGGAACCAATGGAATAGCACAGTCATAGATACGATGAGGAGGTAAGACGGGTTTGCAAGGCCTCTGGAAAACATCAGAGCATTCCTGATAACAACTAGGTACTCCCTGTATTGCATCAATAGAGTTATTATTACTCTTGGGAGAATAACTGAACCCTTTGGGAGACCAATACGAGATTGTAGAATAGCAGTTTTGTTGACAAAACTGAGATGTCAAGGATATGGTTCTCATTTCCCAATTGATATATGGGTTATGCCGAGTCAACCAGGGTATTCCTAGAACCATTGTGTGATTTGGCGAGGATATGAGATCAAAAGCAATATGTTCCTGGTGTCTACCAAAATGCAGACAGAGAGTAGGTGTAGACTCCACCACTGCCCTGAGGTTAGGGGGGAACAATCTTCAGTGTGTACTTGTTCCGGTGTTCTTTAGGAACACATGGAATACCTCTGTCCTTGGCCCAGGTCTCGTCCAAGTAGATACCACTGGCTCCACAGTCCAAAAGAGCAAAGAGCTGCTCTTCTTGACCTTGTGAGCATTGTAATGTAACAGATAATATAAACAAGATGGAAAGATTTTCTCTGGAGACACATATTGACGGTACTTCGGCTCCCCCATCCCTTCCTCCTCCCCAGGGGCGGGAGTTGGAGTTTCCCGAAGGCCTGGAGGGACAGACAGGATAACTACGGATCAGATGACCAGCCTTGCCACAATATAGACAAAGACCCTTTTGCCTTCTGTCCTCCTTTTCTGAATCGGATAGCGGACCACGGACAAGATCAATCTCCATGTGTTCTTCCTCGGTAGATTGAGATGCCTCAGAATGGACTTCGTCAGATCGTTGGCTTGTGGTACGGTGTACTCCGGATTGATACGGTAATCGTGTTCTTTATCTTTCCATCTTACGTTCTTGTAGTCTATTTTCTCTGTTCATTGCTTGGTCATTCAGTTCTTTCAGAGCCTGAGTTTGAGTGGAGTGTACCAATTCATCCTTTATTTCTTCATGAAGTCCTCGGTGGAACAGAGTTACAAAAGTGGGTTCCACCCAAGTGGTTTCGGCTGCTAATTGTTTGAAGCGGATTCAATATTGTAAGACATCCTGATTGCCTTGCTATATATCACATAAAGCCTCCTCCGCAGCTGCCTCCAACCCAGGTCACTCGAACATCTGCTTGAAGAGATTTAAAAAAGCAGGATAATTATTCAGGACAGGATCTTCCGCAGAGACCAAGGGAGTCACCCAAGCTAGTGCAGGGCCAGATAAGGCACTGATTAGATAACCCACCTTGGCCTTATCAGATGAAAATTGTATCAGACAAAGGCAAAAAAACTGTTAAAGCGTCCACAAATTATTTTATCTTATGCGGATCCCCAGAATATAGAGGTTTCGAGGTGGACACAGGTGGTACATCCATTGATCGGGAAGACAAGACTTGTAGTGCGGTATTTTCAGCCTGCAATTGCTGTAATTCTTGAGCTTGTTGTTGAACTGTCTGTGCATTTTCTACTACATCTTCCTGGGGTCCTTCCATGGTTATAGGACAATGCAGATTCTTTTGGCATAGCAATCTTTCATGGTCTGCACCTCGCTTCTCACCTTTGGCTGGAGAACTTCAAAGAGCAGCCGGTCTTCTGCTGGTTCTTGACTGACCAAGATAAGGGCAACCCTTTCTAGTAGCCACGGTGCTGCTTGACAGGAAAACGCCTAAACAGACTGTACCTCCCAGAAGGAGTCCCAGAGAAAAAAAAACAAAAATGTGGGGAAAACCTCTACTCAGGAACTAAAAAAAAGGAAAAAACAATTGATGAAAAAGGGAAACAAATGGAATATCTTAATTAAGAGCAACTGGAACTGGAGAAAAACACAAAGAAACAGGAGCAAGGATCACCACCAAGCAGAAGTGTTTGCAACGCAAAGAAGATCAGGACTGAAGGACTCATATACCAGGAGACAGGAAGTGACAAAACAGGAAAAAAGAGCGACACCATCTTGGATTGGGGAAGGTCTAATAGAAAAGAATAGGAAAAAAGTAGTAGTATAAAAGAAAAGGGCATGCTAGAAAAAAGAACACCAAGAAGACAATATGGAGACCAGAAGAAAGAAAAGGCGAAGTGAAAAGAGAAAAAAATAGAAGAGAAGAAAAGAAAAGAAGAGAAGTCCCCCCCACCAGGTAAGGAAAGAAACATTTCAGGGAAACAGGCTAGAATGGTGGTGCGACCGGGAGCACAAAATGTGCTTTCTGGAACGCGCTGCCAAAAAAGAAATACAAAAATGTGGGCTGTGGTATTGCTGGTGCTCCAGTACTCAGAGTGGCAGCCCGACGTGGTTTGCAAAAGGGACGCTGCGGTAAAGCACGGCATCACAGATTTCGTGTCCTTTTGTGCCCTTCATTATATGCATGCTATTCCACCATTGTGGGATTGCCAAATGGAGTCATCACCGATGGCTGTATGCAGCAACCTTGGTCAGCTGCCAAGGAATGAGAGAAGATGTATTGGTAATTCCTGAAAGTGGTTTGGTATGTACCTTGGAAGTTGTTAGTTTTAGGTTCAGTGGTGATTCAGACTTGCTTCTGTTATATCGTATGTTCCTGTTCTGTAAAATGGTTTCATAGGGCTGTGTTGATCGACATTATAATCTTGGGTTGTGGCTCAGGGACCTGGGGATTGTAATATTCAATCCAAACTGATGGCTCACCCAATACAAATAAGTGTTGTGTTGTCCATATTTGGGCACCTCCTTGCACCACAGTGGTGTAATATGTAGAGACACTAAGGTAGCCCTAAAAAGCCAAACTCTAGCCTCCATGTTAACATGTGGCACTATGCATGCAATGTGACACATAGTGAGCCTTTGTGGTAGATGATGGCTGTGCCAGCTACCAAGTGTACTAGGGTGTTAATCACACAATTGGAGGATGAGCAAATGTGGGTGCAGTGGAATCTCCTACGTTCCTATACATGATTTATCACAGACACTTTCAACACATGTACAGTGCAGGCGTTGGGAGGGGGCACACCATTCTTTTACATGGGTCCCTATGTACGGTGCATGAAAGGTCAGGTATGTCCTCTATACTCTGATAGAGTTCTACTAAGGCATCTATGATCTTTACAGTATTGCACACACTCTGCACCATGGATGGCCATTTCTTGTATACGGCACACACATGGTAGCACTAGGGGGCGCTAAGGGGCGCTTGTGAAGTAGCACTAGACTAGGTGCTGCACAACTTCTCTTCATTCTATCCTTATGGTCTTTCATAGCAGGTAATGTTGTAGTCCTATATGAGTGACACAATGCAGCAGACAGGTGAATGTGCACACTACAGGTATGTCAGGTACGTATAGGTGATATGTCGTTTGTAATGGCAGCACTTGGGTGGCATTTGATATTGGTGCTGCCAGAGGTTTGAACCCCATGACTAATATCGGGCTGTGCCCATGTGTGACTTTCTTTACATTGACATGGCCTGTCACGACTCACATGCTGCTGGCGCCTGGAAACCGCAGATCTAGTGGCGTAGGTCTTGAGGGTTCGGCTTTGGCCCAGAAAGGGGCGACTCTTTCTAGTAGCCACGGTGCTGCAGGCAGTGGAAACGCCAAGAACAGACCGTGCCCTTTAGAATTAGTGCCAGAGGGAAAAAACCCCAATAAAGGGGAAAAAACCTCCAAAAAATGGATTCCTGAAACGAAAACAAAACCAGGAATCAAACAGGAACAAAATGCAGGTAAATGCAAAATTGAAAAGATTCAGAACCGAAGGCTAAGAATCAGGAGCAAAGACACAATCTGAGCAGAAAGTGATGCAGCGCAAGGAAAGGGAGAAAACAGAGCCCTTATATACCAAGAAACAGGAAGTGACCAACAGGAAGTAAAAAGACACCATTTTAGATAGGGAAAAAGTACATAGGATAGAATAGAACAGGAACCATAGAAAATAGGGACCAAGGAATGCTGGGAAGAAAAAGGTAACATGGGAAGGGGGAAAGACATAAAGAAAGGACAAAAAATGCCTCGAAAAGGTAAAGAAGAAAAAGTAGAAGAAGAAAGAAAAAGAAACAGGTAAGGAGGGGTCAGGGGAGAACAGGGACACCACAGAAGGCAGAGCGAGGCCCAAAATAATATCTGGGGCCTCGCGCTGTACAAAGAAGACTCGGGGCGCGCCGCGTCCTGAGAACGCGCTGCGCGGCGCGAGCCGAATGCTCGGCTCGCGCCGCACCACGCAGCGCAACAGTAGGTCCCCCCCCCGAAGGTCCAGGTTTGAAGGGAAACAAACGATGAAAACGAGAAATCAAAAGAGGGGCGTGAACAGAAGAAGCATCTTCCCAAGAGCATTCACTAAGAGGATAACCCTTCCAGTGAATCAAATACTGAAGACGCCGGTGAAAAAGGCGAGAGTCACAAATTTCTTGAACCTCATATTCAGAGACATCATTCACCAACACAGGAGGAGGACAAGGAAACTGACGAGAGAAAGGATCAGGGACATAAGGTTTGAGTTGGGATACATGAAAGACCGGATGAATTTTCCAAGTATGAGGCAAGCGAAGACGAACAGTGACAGGATTGAGCAACTGAAGAATACGAAAAGGCCCATAATAGCGAGGCGTGAACTTATTCAGAGAAAGACGAGAGGGCAAGAATTTGGAAGAAAGCCAGACTTTATCCTGAGGGTGATAATCGGGAGTGGGTCCACGTTTCTTATCAGCGATCTTCTTCATATACCTCTTAGTGTGCAATAAATTAGATCTAATGAGCTTATGGAGTTGCAGGAGACGTTTGGAAAAAGATGTAATGGCAGGCAGAGGAGAGGTAGATTGAGGAGCAGTAGGAAAAGAGGTCGGATGATAGCCATAGGAACAGAAAAAGGGAGTGACCTTGGAGGCACTATGGACAGAATTGTTGTAGGAATATTCAGCAATAGGAAGATAAGTGTTCCAGTTGCTTTGGGTGGAATTACAAAAACAACGAAGGTATTGTTCTAGTCCTTGATTCAAACGCTCAGTTTGTCCATTGGTCTGAGGATGGAAACCGGATGATAGTGCTATATTGATATTCAGTGTCTTGCAAAAATGTTTCCAAAACCGGGAAATATACTGGGGACCCCTGTCAGACACAATGGTATGTGGAAGTCCATGGAGACGGAAAATATGGTCGATAAATATCTGGCTCAATTCTTGGGATGTTGGTAATTTCTTTAGAGCAGTAAAGTGGGCCATCTTAGTGAAAGAATCAACAGTGACCATGATAACCTGGTTTCCAGCTGATGGCGGAAGTGAACACATAAAGTCAGTGGAAATAGTATGCCATGGCGTTGGTGGAACTGGCAAAGGCTGTAGTAATCCTGCAGGTCTGCTACGGGGAATCTTGACTTGGGCACATATGGGACAAGCCTGAACATATCTTTCGACATCTGATTTCCAGGTAGGCCACCAGAAAGATCGCGAAAGAAGTTCTTGTGTGGCCTTAATACCTCTATGTCCAGCAACCGGTGAATCATGGCACATCTGTAATGCTTTGTCTCGCACTCTGTTAGTAGGGAGGAATAACAGCTTCTGATGAAAAAAGAATCCTTCTTTCTTGCATAAAAAGGTTCTTAATTTCTCTATTTCGCTATTAGACAGGCTGGAATACTCCAGTTGTACCTCATCCAGAAAAGATTGAGCAACTCCAATGATCTTACTAGGCTCCAGTAGAAACTGAGATGGGGAAGGAGTACAATCTGGATAGCGTCGAGACAGAGCATCAGCCAGAATGTTTTGAGATCCAGGAATATAGGTGATGTAAAAGTCATACTGACTAAAGAAAAAGGCCCAACGCGCCTGGCGACTATTTTGGCATACAAAATTACGTAGACATTGCAGATTACGGTGATCTGTTCTCGCCTCGAAAGGCTCCTTGGATCCCATCAGAAACTGTCTCCATTCGATGCAGGCTGTCTTCAGAGCTAACAACTCTCTTTCTAGTACAGAGTAGTGTTGTTCAGCTGAAGAGAGAATATGGGACAAATAGAAACCAGGATGTTCAAGACCATCATCTTCTTGAAGTTGAAGCAAGACTGCTCCAATAGCTTTTTCGGAAGCATCGGTAACTACGATAAACTGTTTATTGGTATCTGGATGTCTCAAGATGGGAGCTTGAGTGAATGCCTTCTTTAATTCTTGAAAAGCTGTTTCAGCCGCCTTGGTCCAGACAAACCCCTGTTTTAGATTTTCCTTCTTTAAGGTATGGGTTATATGGCTGGTCTGTTTAGCAAAGTCTTGAATGAACTGTCGGTAAAAATTTGCTAATCCTAGGAAACATTGTGTTTCTTTGATAGAAGAGGGAGAAGGCCACTCTAGAATTGCTTGTACCTTTTCTAGGTCCATAGCTATGCCGGTGGAACTTAAATGATAACCCAGATATTTGACTTCCGTCTTATCGAACTCACACTTTTCGGGTTTACAGAATAGTTGATGTGCTCGGAGTCTGTGAAGGACTTGTTTCACATGAGAAGAATGGAGTTCGGGGTGTCTGGAAAAAATAAGGATGTCGTCCAAGTAGATTACGAGTGTCTGGTTCAAGAGATCGGAAAATATTGAGTCCATAAACCTTTGAAATATAGCAGGAGCGTTCGTAAGACCAAAGGGCATGACTTTATATTCAAAATGACCGAACGGTGTCCTGAATGCTGTTTTCCATTAGTCTCCTTCTTTTATACGTAAAAGGTGGTAAGCTCCCCGAAGATCCAACTTGGTAAAACGTTGAGCCCCTCTGACTGCCTCTAAAATATCCTTAATGAGGGGCAAAGGATAACGATCCTTTATAGTTATCTTGTTTAGGCCTCGAAAGTCTATGCAAGGACGAAGATCTTTGGTCTTCTTAGGTACAAAAAAGAGAGGAGCCCCTGCTGGAGAAGATGATGGAACAATGAGACCACCCTGTACATTTTCCTCCAGATACTCCTTAAGAACTTCCTTTTCAGGTTCCGTGAGAGAATACATCCTCCCAAAGGGAACGACTGTTCCAGGTTCCAAAGGAATAGCACAATCGTACTCTCGATGTGGAGGTAATACAGGTCTGGATGGTTTTTGAAACACGTCTTGGAACTCTAAATAATGTTCAGGAACCCCTTGGACAGTGTTGATGGAATACTCCGTAGTACTCTTCATAGGTGTTAATCTGTTTGGTGACCAATATTTATCGGAAGCAAAGCAATTTTCTTGACAAAACTGTGAGGATAAAGAAATTGTCCGGGTTACCCAGTTCACATATGGGTTATGTCTAGTAAACCATGGAATTCCGAGAATAATGGTATGGTTGGGAGATGAAATGATATCAAAAGAGAGGTGTTCTTGATGATTACCAAACTGTAAATTTAACATCAAGGTCGTAGTATCGACTGGACCTGAGGATATTAAAGATCCATCCACAGTGTGTACTTGTTCAGGAATGTCTTTGGGTTGAGTGGGAATTTGCAGATGAGTGGCCCATGTCTTATCCATGTATATACCACTAGCACCACAATCCAATAATGCCATAGTTCTTTCTTGGCGGCCATCAGGTAGTTGTAATATGACTGGTAACACGAACAAGTAAGTTGTATTGTCGTTGAATGAGCTGATAGAAGGTATAGCCGATGATCCCGTCCCCTCCCTTCTTACAGAGGACGGGAGGTGGCGTTTCCCAAGGGTCTAGGTGGACGTACAGGACATGTACGAAGCAGGTGACCAGCAGAACCACAGTAGAGGCACAATCCCTTCTTCCGTCTGTCTTCCTTCTCACTAGCAGAGAGTGGCCCTCGAGCAGTATCCACTTGCATGGGTTCCCCTTCTATATCTTTAGCAGGAGGACGAGATTCCTCATGATGAGGTGGATACATCCGTGAAGAGCTTGGCTGAGACGCTCCTCTACTCCTTCTCTTCTCCATTCGTCGTTCTTGAAGACGATACTCGATGGAAAGTGCTTGATCCATGAGGCCACGAAGATCTTCAACTCTGGTGGAATGTACTAATTCATCCTTAATTTCTTCCTTAAGTCCTCTGCGAAACAAAGTTACCAGGGTACGCTCCACCCAAGTGGTCTCTGCCGCTAATTGACGGAAACGTGTAATATATCGGAGGACATCCTGGGAACCTTGCTGGATATCACATAATGCTTCCTCTGCCGAGGCTTCCAATCCTGGGCGACTAAACATTTGTTTGAAGCGGGTCACGAAGGCAGAATAGTCCGACAATACTGGATCGTTGGATGACACCATCGGGGTTGCCCAGGCCAAGGCAGGACCGGATAATGCACTAATAAGATATCCCACCTTTGTCCTGTCATGAGAGAATTGGCTAGGTCTGAAGGCGAAGTAAACCGTTAATGCATCCAGGAATTCATGCAGTTTAGTTGGTTCACCAGAGAAGCGAGGCGTTGAGGCGGAGATAGTCGGAACATCGCCACTGCGGAGGGCCAAAGCCTGTCGTAAGACCGCATTCTCGTTGCGCAATTGTTGCAATTCCTGAGCTTGTTGTTGAATATTAGTCAAAAAATATGAATCAGGATCTGCAGCCGCCGCCACTGTGTCATCCATAGTATCAGAAGATGTCGGAATGGTTTGGCGCTGCATTCTGTCACGACTCACGTGCTGCTGGCGCCTGGAAACCGCAGATCTAGTGGCGTAGGTCTTGAGGGTTCGGCTTTGGCCCAGAAAGGGGCGACTCTTTCTAGTAGCCACGGTGCTGCAGGCAGTGGAAACGCCAAGAACAGACTGTGCCCTTTAGAATTAGTGCCAGAGGGAAAAAACCCCAATAAAGGGGAAAAAACCTCCAAAAAATGGATTCCTGAAACGAAAACAAAACCAGGAATCAAACAGGAACAAAATGCAGGTAAATGCAAAATTGAAAAGATTCAGAACCGAAGGCTAAGAATCAGGAGCAAAGACACAATCTGAGCAGAAAGTGATGCAGCGCAAGGAAAGGGAGAAAACAGAGCCCTTATATACCAAGAAACAGGAAGTGACCAACAGGAAGTAAAAAGACACCATTTTAGATAGGGAAAAAGTACATAGGATAGAATAGAACAGGAACCATAGAAAATAGGGACCAAGGAATGCTGGGAAGAAAAAGGTAACATGGGAAGGGGGAAAGACATAAAGAAAGGACAAAAAATGCCTCGAAAAGGTAAAGAAGAAAAAGTAGAAGAAGAAAGAAAAAGAAACAGGTAAGGAGGGGTCAGGGGAGAACAGGGACACCACAGAAGGCAGAGCGAGGCCCAAAATAATATCTGGGGCCTCGCGCTGTACAAAGAAGACTCGGGGCGCGCCGCGTCCTGAGAACGCGCTGCGCGGCGCGAGCCGAATGCTCGGCTCGCGCCGCACCACGCAGCGCAACAGTAGGTCCCCCCCCCGAAGGTCCAGGTTTGAAGGGAAACAAACGATGAAAACAAGAAATCAAAAGAGGGGCGTGAACAGAAGAAGCATCTTCCCAAGAGCATTCACTAAGAGGATAACCCTTCCAGTGAATCAAATACTGAAGACGCCGGTGAAAAAGGCGAGAGTCACAAATTTCTTGAACCTCATATTCAGGGACATCATTCACCAACACAGGAGGAGGACAAGGAAACTGACGAGAGAAAGGATCAGGGACATAAGGTTTGAGTTGGGATACATGAAAGACCGGATGAATTTTCCAAGTATGAGGCAAGCGAAGACGAACAGTGACAGGATTGAGCAACTGAAGAATACGAAAAGGCCCATAATAGCGAGGCGTGAACTTATTCAGAGAAAGACGAGAGGGCAAGAATTTGGAAGAAAGCCAGACTTTATCCTGAGGGTGATAATCGGGAGTGGGTCCACGTTTCTTATCAGCGATCTTCTTCATATACCTCTTAGTGTGCAATAAATTAGATCTAATGAGCTTATGGAGTTGCAGGAGACGTTTGGAAAAAGATGTAATGGCAGGCAGAGGAGAGGTAGATTGAGGAGCAGTAGGAAAAGAGGTCGGATGATAGCCATAGGAACAGAAAAAGGGAGTGACCTTGGAGGCACTATGGACAGAATTGTTGTAGGAATATTCAGCAATAGGAAGATAAGTGTTCCAGTTGCTTTGGGTGGAATTACAAAAACAACGAAGGTATTGTTCTAGTCCTTGATTCAAACGCTCAGTTTGTCCATTGGTCTGAGGATGGAAACCGGATGATAGTGCTATATTGATATTCAGTGTCTTGCAAAAATGTTTCCAAAACCGGGAAATATACTGGGGACCCCTGTCAGACACAATGGTATGTGGAAGTCCATGGAGACGGAAAATATGGTCGATAAATATCTGGCTCAATTCTTGGGATGTTGGTAATTTCTTTAGAGCAGTAAAGTGGGCCATCTTAGTGAAAGAATCAACAGTGACCATGATAACCTGGTTTCCAGCTGATGGCGGAAGTGAACACATAAAGTCAGTGGAAATAGTATGCCATGGCGTTGGTGGAACTGGCAAAGGCTGTAGTAATCCTGCAGGTCTGCTACGGGGAATCTTGACTTGGGCACATATGGGACAAGCCTGAACATATCTTTCGACATCTGATTTCCAGGTAGGCCACCAGAAAGATCGCGAAAGAAGTTCTTGTGTGGCCTTAATACCACTATGTCCAGCAACCGGTGAATCATGGCACATCTGTAATGCTTTGTCTCGCACTCTGTTAGTAGGGAGGAATAACAGCTTCTGATGAAAAAAGAATCCTTCTTTCTTGCATAAAAAGGTTCTTAATTTCTCTATTTCGCTATTAGACAGGCTGGAATACTCCAGTTGTACCTCATCCAGAAAAGATTGAGCAACTCCAATGATCTTACTAGGCTCCAGTAGAAACTGAGATGGGGAAGGAGTACAATCTGGATAGCGTCGAGACAGAGCATCAGCCAGAATGTTTTGAGATCCAGGAATATAGGTGATGTAAAAGTCATACTGACTAAAGAAAAAGGCCCAACGCGCCTGGCGACTATTTTGGCATACAAAATTACGTAGACATTGCAGATTACGGTGATCTGTTCTCGCCTCGAAAGGCTCCTTGGATCCCATCAGAAACTGTCTCCATTCGATGCAGGCTGTCTTCAGAGCTAACAACTCTCTTTCTAGTACAGAGTAGTGTTGTTCAGCTGAAGAGAGAATATGGGACAAATAGAAACCAGGATGTTCAAGACCATCATCTTCTTGAAGTTGAAGCAAGACTGCTCCAATAGCTTTTTCGGAAGCATCGGTAACTACGATAAACTGTTTATTGGTATCTGGATGTCTCAAGATGGGAGCTTGAGTGAATGCCTTCTTTAATTCTTGAAAAGCTGTTTCAGCCGCCTTGGTCCAGACAAACCCCTGTTTTAGATTTTCCTTCTTTAAGGTATGGGTTATATGGCTGGTCTGTTTAGCAAAGTCTTGAATGAACTGTCGGTAAAAATTTGCTAATCCTAGGAAACATTGTGTTTCTTTGATAGAAGAGGGAGAAGGCCACTCTAGAATTGCTTGTACCTTTTCTAGGTCCATAGCTATGCCGGTGGAACTTAAATGATAACCCAGATATTTGACTTCCGTCTTATCGAACTCACACTTTTCGGGTTTACAGAATAGTTGATGTGCTCGGAGTCTGTGAAGGACTTGTTTCACATGAGAAGAATGGAGTTCGGGGTGTCTGGAAAAAATAAGGATGTCGTCCAAGTAGATTACGAGTGTCTGGTTCAAGAGATCGGAAAATATTGAGTCCATAAACCTTTGAAATATAGCAGGAGCGTTCGTAAGACCAAAGGGCATGACTTTATATTCAAAATGACCGAACGGTGTCCTGAATGCTGTTTTCCACTCGTCTCCTTCTTTTATACGTAAAAGGTGGTAAGCTCCCCGAAGATCCAACTTGGTAAAACGTTGAGCCCCTCTGACTGCCTCTAAAATATCCTTAATGAGGGGCAAAGGATAACGATCCTTTATAGTTATCTTGTTTAGGCCTCGAAAGTCTATGCAAGGACGAAGATCTTTGGTCTTCTTAGGTACAAAAAAGAGAGGAGCCCCTGCTGGAGAAGATGATGGAACAATGAGACCACCCTGTACATTTTCCTCCAGATACTCCTTAAGAACTTCCTTTTCAGGTTCCGTGAGAGAATACATCCTCCCAAAGGGAACGACTGTTCCAGGTTCCAAAGGAATAGCACAATCGTACTCTCGATGTGGAGGTAATACAGGTCTGGATGGTTTTTGAAACACGTCTTGGAACTCTAAATAATGTTCAGGAACCCCTTGGACAGTGTTGATGGAATACTCCGTAGTACTCTTCATAGGTGTTAATCTGTTTGGTGACCAATATTTATCGGAAGCAAAGCAATTTTCTTGACAAAACTGTGAGGATAAAGAAATTGTCCGGGTTACCCAGTTCACATATGGGTTATGTCTAGTAAACCATGGAATTCCGAGAATAATGGTATGGTTGGGAGATGAAATGATATCAAAAGAGAGGTGTTCTTGATGATTACCAAACTGTAAATTTAACATCAAGGTCGTAGTATCGACTGGACCTGAGGATATTAAAGATCCATCCACAGTGTGTACTTGTTCAGGAATGTCTTTGGGTTGAGTGGGAATTTGCAGATGAGTGGCCCATGTCTTATCCATGTATATACCACTAGCACCACAATCCAATAATGCCATAGTTCTTTCTTGGCGGCCATCAGGTAGTTGTAATATGACTGGTAACACGAACAAGTAAGTTGTATTGTCGTTGAATGAGCTGATAGAAGGTATAGCCGATGATCCCGTCCCCTCCCTTCTTACAGAGGACGGGAGGTGGCGTTTCCCAAGGGTCTAGGTGGACGTACAGGACATGTACGAAGCAGGTGACCAGCAGAACCACAGTAGAGGCACAATCCCTTCTTCCGTCTGTCTTCCTTCTCACTAGCAGAGAGTGGCCCTCGAGCAGTATCCACTTGCATGGGTTCCCCTTCTATATCTTTAGCAGGAGGACGAGATTCCTCATGATGAGGTGGATACATCCGTGAAGAGCTTGGCTGAGACGCTCCTCTACTCCTTCTCTTCTCCATTCGTCGTTCTTGAAGACGATACTCGATGGAAAGTGCTTGATCCATGAGGCCACGAAGATCTTCAACTCTGGTGGAATGTACTAATTCATCCTTAATTTCTTCCTTAAGTCCTCTGCGAAACAAAGTTACCAGGGTACGCTCCACCCAAGTGGTCTCTGCCGCTAATTGACGGAAACGTGTAATATATCGGAGGACATCCTGGGAACCTTGCTGGATATCACATAATGCTTCCTCTGCCGAGGCTTCCAATCCTGGGCGACTAAACATTTGTTTGAAGCGGGTCACGAAGGCAGAATAGTCCGACAATACTGGATCGTTGGATGACACCATCGGGGTTGCCCAGGCCAAGGCAGGACCGGATAATGCACTAATAAGATATCCCACCTTTGTCCTGTCATGAGAGAATTGGCTAGGTCTGAAGGCGAAGTAAACCGTTAATGCATCCAGGAATTCATGCAGTTTAGTTGGTTCACCAGAGAAGCGAGGCGTTGAGGCGGAGATAGTCGGAACATCGCCACTGCGGAGGGCCAAAGCCTGTCGTAAGACCGCATTCTCGTTGCGCAATTGTTGCAATTCCTGAGCTTGTTGTTGAATATTAGTCAAAAAATATGAATCAGGATCTGCAGCCGCCGCCACTGTGTCATCCATAGTATCAGAAGATGTCGGAATGGTTTGGCGCTGCATTCTGTCACGACTCACGTGCTGCTGGCGCCTGGAAACCGCAGATCTAGTGGCGTAGGTCTTGAGGGTTCGGCTTTGGCCCAGAAAGGGGCGACTCTTTCTAGTAGCCACGGTGCTGCAGGCAGTGGAAACGCCAAGAACAGACCGTGCCCTTTAGAATTAGTGCCAGAGGGAAAAAACCCCAATAAAGGGGAAAAAACCTCCAAAAAATGGATTCCTGAAACGAAAACAAAACCAGGAATCAAACAGGAACAAAATGCAGGTAAATGCAAAATTTAAAAGATTCAGAACCGAAGGCTAAGAATCAGGAGCGAAGACACAATCTGAGCAGAAAGTGATGCAGCGCAAGGAAAGGGAGAAAACAGAGCCCTTATATACCAAGAAACAGGAAGTGACCAACAGGAAGTAAAAGACACCATTTTAGATAGGGAAAAAGTACATAGGATAGAATAGAACAGGAACCATAGAAAATAGGGACCAAGGAATGCTGGGAAGAAAAAGGTAACATGGGAAGGGGGAAAGACATAAAGAAAGGACAAAAAATGCCTCGAAAAGGTAAAGAAGAAAAAGTAGAAGAAGAAAGAAAAAGAAACAGGTAAGGAGGGGTCAGGGGAGAACAGGGACACCACAGAAGGCAGAGCGAGGCCCAAAATAATATCTGGGGCCTCGCGCTGTACAAAGAAGACTCGGGCGCGCCGCGTCCTGAGAACGCGCTGCGCGGCGCGAGCCGAATGCTCGGCTCGCGCCGCACCACGCGGCGCAACATGGCCTATGCCACTCACAGTGCTGAGCTATACATTATTTGGTGTAATGTGTGTGGGATCTGTATTTAAGTGTCAAGTGCTTGAAGAGATTTAAAAAAGCAGGATAATTATTCAGGACAGGATCTTCCGCAGAGACCAAGGGAGTTGCCCAAGCTAGTGCAGGGCCAGATAAGGCAGTGATTAGATAACCCACCTTGGCCTTATCAGATGAAAATTCTATCAGACAAAAGGCAAAAAAAAACTGTTAAAGCGTCCAGATATTATTTTATCTTATGCGGATCCCCAGAATTTAGAGGTTTCGAGTGGACACAGGTGGTACATCCATTGATCGGGAAGACAAGACTTGTCGTAGTGCGGTATTTTCAGCCTGCAATTGCTGTAATTCTTGAGCTTGTTGTAGAACTGTCAGAAGCATGGCTTGTGCATTTTCTATTACATCTTCCTGGGGTCCTTCCATGGTTATAGGACAATGCAGATTCTTTTGGCGTAGCAATCTATCACGGTCTGCACGTCGCTTCTCACCTTTGGCTGGAGAACTTCAAAGAGCAGCCGGTCTTCTGCTGGTTCTTGACTGACCAAGATAAGGGCAACCCTTTCTAGTAGCCACGGTGCTGCTTGACAGGAAAACGCCTAAACAGACTGTACCTCCCAGAAGGAGTCCCAGAGAAAAAAAAACAAAAATGTGGGGAAAACCTCTACTCAGGAACTAAAAAAAAGGAAAAAACAATTGATGAAAAAGGGAAACAAATGGAATATCTTAATTAAGAGCAACTGGAACTGGAGAAAAACACAAAGAAACAGGAGCAAGGATCACCACCAAGCAGAAGTGTTTGCAAAGCAAAGAAGATCAGGACTGAAGGACTCATATACCAGGAGACAGGAAGTGACAAAACAGGAAAAAAGAGCGACACCATCTTGGATTGGGGAAGGTCTAATAGAAAAGAATAGGAAAAAAGTAGTAGTATAAAAGAAAAGGGCATGCTAGAAAAAAGAACACCAAGAAGACAATATGGAGACCAGAAGAAAGAAAAGGCGAAGTGAAAAGAGAAAAAAAAATAAAAGAGAAGAAAAGAAAAGAAGAGGAGTCCCCCCCACCAGGTAAGGAAAGAAAAATTTCAGGGAAACAGGCTAGAATGGTGGTGCGACCGTAAGCACAAAATGTGCTTTCTGGAACGCGCTGCCAAAAAATAAATACAAAAATGTGGGCCGTGGTATTGCTGGTGCTCCAATACTCAGAGTGGCAGCCCGACTGCGGTTTGCAAATGGGACACTGCGGTAAAGCACGGTATCACAGAATTCGTGTCCTTTTGTGCCCTTCATAATATGCACACTCTTCCACCATTGTGGATGAGCAAATGTGGGTGCAGTGGAATCTCCTACGTTCCTATACATGATTTATCACAGACACTTTCAACACATGTACAGTGCAGGCGTTGGGAGGGGGCACACCATTCTTCTACATAGGTCCCTATGTACGGTGCATGAAAGGTCAGGTATGTCCTCTATACTCTGATAGAGTCACACTATGGCATCCATGATCTTTACAGTAATGCACAAACTCTGCGCCATGGTTGGCCATTTCTTGTATACGGCACACACATGGTAGCACTAGGGGGGTGCTAAGGGGCGCATGTGAAGTAGCACTGGACTAGGTGTTGCACAACTTCTCTTCATTCTATCCTTATGGTCTTTCATGGCAGGTAATGTTGTAGTCCTATATGAGTGACACAATGCAGCAGACAGGTGAATGTGCACACTACAGGTACGTCAGGTATGTATAGGTGATATGTCGTTTGTAATGGCAGCACTTGGGTGGCATTTGATATTGGTGCTGCCAGAGGTTTGAACCCCATGATTAATGTCTGGTTGTGCCCATGTGTGACTTTCTTTACATTGACATGGCCTATGCCACTCACAGTGCTGAGCTGTACACTATTTGGTGTGATGTGTGTGGGATCTGTATTTAAGTGTCAGCCAGTGGACACTAGTAGTGGTTTGGGCCCGGCTTCTGTATGCAAAGAGGGCATAGCTCCCCATGTCCTCATGTGGTGTGCCAGTCAAGTTGTGACTGTTTTATGTACATGTGGGTATGTGTGTGTGATGTGCAATGATTGCAATATAGTGTGGAATGTGGCATATGTTGCTGTTATCTGTACATCTGTGTTCCTCTGCTCATGTGTGTTTAGTGTGGTGCATGGATTGTTTGTCCTACAAAGCTGGTGTGTTGTCTGTATACTGATTGGTATGGTGGCTTACATACGAGTAGGCCATTGCCATATTGCCCATCCTGGAACCGCTTGTTGATGATGGAAAGCCAGAATATATAGGCATCATGTACGCTGCTGGGACATTTGGCAAGGATGTTTGAGAAGAGCCCATGGTGGTTCACAGTGGCCTGCACATTTATGTAATGGGTGTGCTTGAGGTTCCTCTATAGGTGCTCCGTTGCTGCAGGTGCCACCAGTTGGACATGGGTGCAGTCCATTGACCCAGCACCTGCGGGAACCCATCAATTAGATAGAAACCTTGCTTGGTCTCCTGCTGCAGTTGCTGGGTGTTGGGGCAGCAGATGTGGTGGGGTGTGAGGTGTATGATTGCGTCCAGAACCTTTGGAAGGAAGACCGAGAAGGATGGCTGGGAGATACCAGCCACTTGTGCACCTGTCATCTGAAAAGATCCTGACGCCAGCATATGAAGGACAGCGAGGAGTTTGGTCATAGGTGGTATATTTGTTGGAGTTTCCACCCTTGCAGTGATGTCTGGCACAATGTGGTGCTGCAGGCGTACAATTGACGCCATGTTCAGACAGTAATTCCTGATGACTTCTTGTTCGCTGAGCCCAAGGATGGTTGTACGCTGTTGAAAGATCCTCTCCCACCTTCTGCGCTGCCTTTGTGGCTGCTATGGTGGTGTTTGGGGTTGCTGCTGTGGTGGTGGTGGAGGGGCCTGTTGTCGTCGCCGACGTATACAGTGTGTGCCAGGCTGGAGCAATAACAGTTCAGTGTTGTCCAGGAGGTTGCCCATGCTCCTTCTGTGTGTTTTCCTTAGGTGGTGGTGTGTGGGCCTCATTTTAATGTCTGGTCTGACCAGGCGTTACCATTTGACGCAAGTCGTTCTTGGCACCATTTTTTAGGACCGGTTCCTTTCTGTGTGTCATTTTAGCGTCGGGGTAAATATGGCGCTGGAGGGCTCGCGCCATTTTTTGGAAAGGAATGCCTACCTTGCATATCATTGTCGCAGTACAACGCAAGGTGGATTGGCGCTCCCAAAAAATGGTGCTAACTTTGATATTTTGACACGAGACAGCATCAAAATATTAACATGACGGTAGGCTTGCACTGCTTTTGCGTAAAAAAAATTACCCAAAGATGGCGCAATCTTTTCAGAAATATGGGCCTTAGTGTTTAAAAGAGACTGTATCTCTACAGATGAACTCGCCACTTGAGGAGCATAGGTCTCGCGGGCAAATGTAAGTTTCCCTCGTGTTTTTGAAACAAAAGAGCTTTCAGTCTGCTCAGCTTGTCAACATTTACATTTGAAGTAGCTATAGGAGGCCATACTTCTGCTACTTTTTTCTCTGTCCTGGGGAGGAAAAGTACACTTCCCTAACAAGTTACACTTTGGGAGACCGAAACTGCATAGGCAAGTCAAGCTTGGATTCCACAACAGCTGTCTCCATTCAGCATCAAATATCTCCCATTCGAGAGCACTTGGAACAATGGACAAATAAAAGGGACAGGAACACCCCTCAGATAACAAGCCAAAGTTGCAGCTGAAACATTACAAGCTCTGTGCAAGGACAGCTGCTTATGAATCATTGAATGTCGTACAAAGTCTCCCATTCACTTCCACTGAGAAAGACCTCTTTCATGCCACAGAAACATTTGTATGTTAAGAGACTCTCCCACACCTTATGGATGTAACTATCTCCTAGTTTTCCAAACCTACCTACAGGAATGTGCATTAAATATGAGGTGAACTGAAGTGTTGAAATGGGCAAATGAATAACCCTTTGTATTAAACAAACTGCAGATGGTATTTCCACCACAGTGAACAGCCACTTTTTGAACTTTTCTATGTTTAACATAAGTTGCTTCTTACTTAGCCACTATTTGTTGCTTCCACATCAAATTAAACAAAGAAAACAGGTCCCTGGAGCTGCCATGTTGCTAGGGTATAGAACCACGTTTTCAGAACTTGCAATGTCCAACCTAACTGCATAATGGACCTAAGTTAACTCTGTCCATGGTGTAAAAATAACGTATCATTTTGCATGATGTCAATTGAGGACAAAACAAAATTTTTAGGGTGTAAATGCAGTTGGACAAAGTGTTCATCCCATTATCCACAATAGCTAGAGCTTGCTGGAGGTTTTCCTGATCTATTGGCTTCAACCAGTCGTCAGCTCCTTTTTCTAAAAGTTTCCAAATTTTGTTATATATTGCATACAAGAAGTGCTTTGTGTGTGGTTTTTTAGGACTTGTAAATCTGTGTTGTCCGACAGGAGACTAAGGTGTTCTTTAACAGCTGATAGTGTGCGGAAAATTTCAACCATTGTTGACATAATTTGCCCATGCTATATGTGGTGACGATATCAGAGTGTAGTGACGATATTTAATGAGGGTACAGGTCTACTCGCTCTAAAACTCCCTGTGGAGTTTGCAAAACATGAAAGACAACCATTTGTGTCAACTGGCCACCATAACCAACCGTTGGGTTGAGTTATATGTTCCATTTTGGACCCACCCGACAAGTTGTTCTTCAGTGACATTTAAAATCTTTTGCCATTTGTCAAATTTAGCTGGTGACAGAATACTGGCCCTTATTATGACATTGGTGGTAAAACCCGCTTACCGCCACGCTGACGGCTGCCAACATACTGCCACGCGGTGAATATCCATTCGGCATATTATGACACACACCAAACCGGCAGAATACAGCCACATACACAAATCCACCAGCCCAAAGGTCAGTGGTAAACTGTTGGTACCAACACCCATACCGTTATGCCAACAGAATAACTCCTACCATATCATGACCCACGAATGACCATGGCGGATATTCAACGGCGGTAAACCGTTGGCAGTACACACCGCCGCGCTCAGAATGGACACCCAAATACTAAACTACACAACATTGACCAATTACAAAAACACACACCTGACACCCATACCACACCACACACACCCACTCACACCACTATAAAATACACACCCACATTACCCACAACCCTTTACAAATACAAATCATTGCAACCAGACAGACATCAAGACCACTGCGACAACTACACACACACCCATCCATCCCTCACGCACTCCACTATGCACACCCAATCATACTACCCAACACCCACACACTTACACACACCACACAACACCCATGGCCCACAAAGGCACCCCCGTTTCACAGATGAGGAGTTGTGGGTCATTATGGAGGAAATAGTCAGGGTAGAGCCACAGCTGTTTGGAGCACAGGTACAGCAGATATCCATTGCAAGGAAGATGGAGCTATGGCAGAGAATCGTGGACAGGGTGAACGCCATGGGACAGCATCCAAGAACAAGGGACGACATCAGGAAGAGGTGGAATGACCTACGGGGGAAGGTACATTCCATGGCAGCAAGGCACTAGATCGCCATACAGAGGACTGGTTGTGGATCCCCACCTACTCCCCCACAGCTCACAGCATGGGAGGAGCAAGTATTCGTATTACTGCATCTTGAGGGACTCGCTGGAGTAGCTGGAGAACTGGACACTGTTAAGTCAACATTTACCACTTATCACCTCCATACCTGCATGCCATCTCACACCCTCACACTTACTCCCATCATTCCACTCCATCCCACACACTGCACCTACACATATGACTAACCCCAATGCCAAGCCCTGCATGCCATACCAATGCATGTACAGCCCTCCCAGCCCTGCATGGATACCCATCACCAAAACATACATAGCATGGAGAACTAACAAGCACACAATACACCACCATACACAAACAAAGGTGGCAGGGCAACAGCAATGATAGAGGGGAAGATAGGGATATGCAACATGTCACAGGGATGAAGCATAATACATCACTTACATCCCCACAGGTGCCCTAACCAATCTCAGTGGAGAGGAGGTGTCACGACAATCCAGTCCCCCAACAGAAGATGCCCCCAGTGATGACAGTAACTCTGGACTCCAGGATCTGGATCAACAACCTGGCCCATCAGGGACCACTGGTCAGTCGGACATCCCAGACCACTCCCA
The DNA here is from genome assembly GCF_031143425.1 of Pleurodeles waltl. Lineage (NCBI taxonomy): Eukaryota > Metazoa > Chordata > Amphibia > Caudata > Salamandridae > Pleurodeles > Pleurodeles waltl. Next base: position 845,016,960 of record NC_090440.1, on the reverse strand, counting down.
GTCCACCACAGAGCCTCCCCCATCAGTTACCAAAACCACAGCCCCCACCCAGCATTCCCACACCTCTGTCCCCAGGACACATCAATCAGCAGTGTGCCTACCTGTAAAGGGACCCCAGTCCACACCTCATACCCAAGACAATCAGGGACCTAGGGTCAGTGTCAGTGGGCACACTGTTCAGGGGACAGGGGAATAGGGAAACAGGGACACTGGGAAGATCCCCGTGCACCAGGGGGAGGACAGGCCTAGGGAACCAACTCTCCAGGTGGCACTCAGTAATGTCCTGGGTGCCTACCAACAATCCCAGGGCACGATGGGCCAGACGCAGAACAACATGCAGGAGAACAAGCGGGTGCAGGAGGAACACCATCATGAGATCGGGAAGGACTTGCAGGCCCTCAACACCACCATGATCTCCATAGCATGGGTGCTGGCAGACATGGCCAACATCATGAGGGAATGGACTGCACAGCAGCGGGCCCCTACCACTAGCCAGTCTATTGACCAGCCCACCACATCCACTGCAGCTAGTGGACAGGAGGGCCCGCCACAGGACCCACAGGCCACCAGCACCCTTCCCCCTGCAGGAGGCGAACCACCCCGCAAACGTTCCCTGAGAACCAGACAAAACCCAGAGACACTTGCCAAGACCAAAACCCCCACCAGGAAATGAGACTCTCCTGATTGTCCCCTTGTGTCCCACCCTGTCACCTTGTCCACTTTGAACTGCCTTTGCGCCCCTTCCTATGGCCCCTTGGACATCGGACTTGTGCTACAAACAGACGGGAACAATACTCTGGACTTTCCTCCACCATCACCCGATTCCATTGCACTTTAACCTCAATTTTATAGCACTATAATAAACATTCTTGAACACAATTTGAGGAACACTGTTTTACGTGTCTTAAATTTGCATTTGTGGGAACAGTCACATAGAGTGTAAATTATCTGAACACTGTGATAGTTAACAAATAATGACCTGTAACTGTCTGTAGTGATCACATCAGGACAATGTTGTCATATCACCAACATCTGGAAAATGAGAAGCCATAGGTGACAGTAAGTTGAGATGCAAAGGAAGTGAATGCCATCATGCTACAGGCACACAGATGAATCAATAGTCAGACTAATGATCAGTTCCACTGTCTCACCACTGTGTCACCTGTGTGTCATTGGAAGTAGTGTCATATAACTGATGTTCTGTTGTCCACATCCTCTGCCTCCTCATACTCACTGTCCTCAGGGTCCACTGCTGCCACAGGGTCATCTCCCGTCCCTTCCTCCTGCAGAAAAGGCACATGTCATTTGAGGGCCAGGTTGTGCAACATGCAGCAAGCCACTACTATCTGGCAGACCTTTCTGGGTGAGTAGCACAGGGATCCACCTGTCAGATGGAGGCACCTGGACCTGGCCTTCAAGAGGCCGAGAGTCAGCTCGATTATTCTTCTGGTTTGCCCATGTGCCTCATTATATCGGTCCTCAGCCCTTGTCCTGGCATTCTTCACAGGGGTCAGCAGCCACGGTAGGTTTGGGTAGCCAGAGTCACCTGCAAGTATTGAGGGACAACATTTAGCCTTACACAATCCTATGGGGAGAACACCTGAAGGCATACACTGACATACAGTGGGTGGGGGATCTGGCTCACCTAGTAGCCACACCCAGTGCCTCTGTAGTTGGGCCATCACATTTGGAATGCTGCTATTCCTCAGGATGAAGGTGTCATACACTGACCCAGAATACTTGGCAGTGACATGGGAGATGTACTGGTCTGCCAGGCACACCATTTGCACATTCAGTGAGTGGAAAGTCATGATTCCTGAGCACCTGTTCATTCTGGCGGGGGGGACTAACGCAATTTGTGTACTGTCAGTCGCCCCAATTATAATGGGGATATGGCCCATTGCATAGAATCCTGCCTTCACAGTGGCCAAATCTTCCACCTGGGGAAAAGCAATGTAGCTGCACATGTTTTTCACCAGCGCAGACAAGACGCTTGCCAGCACAACAGAAAACATTGGCTGTGACATTCCAACTGCCAAGCTCACTGTCACTTGGAAAGAACCAGTTGCCAGGAAATGGAGTACTGATAGCACTTGCACAAGAGGGGGGATCCCAGTGGGATGATGGATAGCTGATATCAGGTCAGGCTCCAATTGGGCACACAGCTCTGTGATTGTGGCCCTGTCCAGTCTATAAGTCAGTATATTGTGCCTGTCCTCCAGTGTAGCCAAGTCAACAAGGGGTCTGTACATGGAGGTTCATCTTTTCCTCCCATTCATCCACAGCGGCAGGTATCTAAGGGTCACAAGAGTGAGTAGGCTGTCACAATTTGAACAATGGAACCACAACTTCAGTGTACATGTTGCATTTATGTGATGGGACAGTGGGAATGGCAAGGTATGTTCAAATCTAGGCAGTGATGCAGTAAAGGGTTAATCTGATGCTTGTCTATCACCATGACATGGCGACTGCCTGTCGTGTATGTAGGGACAGGTGGAAGTGAGGTAACTCCGCCGATGTTGGGCATCGTGGTGGTCTTGCACCGCCGTGCAATTCCTCATTGGATAATATGGGGCACTATGGAGGACAGTGGCCAATGCCTGTGCTGCTGTGAGCTGTGTCTGGAACCTACCATGGCCCGTGTGACCGGGGAAAGGGCCCCTGCATTCACTTCGGAGGAGTTGGAGCGATTGGTGGATGGGGTCCTACCCCAGTACGGACTGCTGTATGGACCTCCAGACTAACAGGTGAGTACACCTTGGGCATGATGCATGTGGGAAGGATGCATGGAGATGTGTGTGCAAGCATCATGCCATCAGGGGTGATGTCATGTGGTGGTGTACATGGTGTGTGCCGGGCGATGTGTGTGCCAATGGTGAAGGAAACAAGATTGGTGGGCCATATGTGTGACAGGCTGGATTATATGTGTAACGGTGTCCTCCCGTCCGTACCACCTCCGCAGGTCAGCACCCATCAAAAGAAGGGATTATGGTGTGCAATCACCAAGGACGTGCGGACTCTGGGGGGTCTATGGCAGACGGAGCACCCACTGTCGGAAACGGTGGGAGGACCTGAGACGCTGGGCACGGAAGACCGTGGAGCCCAGCTGGGGATGGCCTCTCAACGAGGAAGGGGTGTCCGTCAGAACCTGACCTCCCTGATGGCCTGCATACTGGCGGTGGCCTACCCAAAGCTGGATGGGCACTTGAGGGCATCACAGCAGCCACAAGGGGGTGAGTAGAGTGGCCATTACAACAATAATTTGTAGGTGGCATGGGATCCGGGTGGTGTGTGTCAGTTAGTGGGTGCCACTTAATGCCAGACCAGACATTGCAGCGTGATCCAGCTCCAGGGTAATGGCTGAAAGGGAAAACAAGGTAACCCAGCAAGGTTGCATTCCATGTCAGGCAGGGTTTCTGGTGGAGAGCAGGGGCACCGGCGACAGAGGGAGCTGCATACCACAGGACCCAGGAGGCAGAGTCCACCGATGCCGAGGGAACCAGTAGGACAGAGGGCGAGGGCAGCACCACGGCAGAGACAGGAGGTGAAAACACAGACTCAGATACCTCCTCCGATGGAAGCTCCCTGGTGGTGGCGGGCACCTCTGTGACCACCCAAGCTGCAGGTACAGCCCCTACCAGCACTGCCTTCCCAGTTGCCCCTCAACGAGTTGACCGTGCCCGCTCACCCAGGAGGGTGGGCATCTCCTTTGCCCCAGGCACCTCAGGCCCTGCCCTAGTGAGCCCTGCTGCCCTGAGTGAGGAGTCTATTGCCCTACTGGGATCCATCTCTGTAGGGCAGTCAACCATTGTGAATGCCATCCAGTGGCTGGCATCCCAGATGCAGCAAAGCAAAGTATTCCTGGAGGTCATCCACGGTGGACTGGCACACCAACAGAGATCGATTCAGACTCTGTCCTCCTCTCTGATGGCAGCCATTGTCCCTGTCCCTACCGTCCCCCCTCCAACTACCACCTCCCAGTCCCAGTCTCCTCAGCCCCAACCCCATACAAATGAGCATGCACACAAGACAAGACACAAGAGTGGAACAGTCGTACAAGGCACCACACTTCAACACACAAGCACTCATGCAAACACCAGACAGTTGCAGCCACAACCACATCCACTGCCTCCACTCTCTCCCCCTCCTCCTCCTCCACCTCCCACACAGTCATGTCCACACCCACACCTGTATGCACTGCTTCAACATCCACCACCAGCATCACCACATCAAGCAGCACACACACCTCACTAGCAGACACCTCCAAAACATCCCTGCACTGTGTCCTGTCCAACCCTGTCCGTCACCCCTCCTAAACGTCACAAACTCAAGCACTCAGACACCCAACAGCCATCCACCTCATATCAGCACACTCCCCATGCACCTGCACCAAAGTCCAGCAGATGTACTCCTCCAACACCACTCCCTCAACCTTCACTCCACTCCTCCCTCTTCCCACCCCACCATCCCTAAAAAGCTTTTCCTTGCCCAACTTGACCTGTTCCCGCTCTCTCCCCTCACGTCCTGCCCGTAAGAGCAGGGTCCCAATGACCCAGCCCAGAAACTCAGCCAAACAGTCCACGTGGACAATGGAGGTACCTCCTAGTAGTGGAGGCAAGACAGTGATGGATCCCACTCCACCAGCCAGGAGGGGTAAGGTTCCCACAGCCACTGCCATCAAGGTGAAGAAGCCCTCGACTCCTGCCGTAAAGGGGGAGAAGCCCTCAACTCCAGCAGAGGCGGCAGGATGACACCACCACCAATGGTCACGGAGCCCTCACCTCCAGCTTAGGCAGTGCAGCCCACTCCTCCTGCAGAGGCTGCACCTTCACCTGCTGAGACAGTGCAGCACTCACCTCCAGCACAGGCTGCCCAGGAGGCACCTTCACCTGCTGAAACAGTGCAGTCACTCAACTCCAGCAGAGGCTGGCATGGTGACACAACCACCAGTGGTCACAGAGCCCTCACCTCCAGCTGAGGCAGTGCAGCCCACTCCTCCTGCAGAGGCCTCACCTTCACCTGCTGACACAATGCAGCCCTCACCTCCAGCAGAGGCTGACCAGGAGGCACCTTCACCTGCTGACACAGTGCAGCCCTCACCTCCAGCAGAGGCTGGCAGGGTGACACCACCACCGAGGGGGTCACGGAGCCTTCACCTCCAGCTGAAGCAGTGCAGCCCACTCCTCCTGCAGCGGGTGCACCCTCACCTGCTGACACAATGCAGCCTTCACCCCCAGGTGAGAGAGTGCAGCTCTCACCTCCAGCAGAGGGCATGTAGGCTACCCTCCTGGGACTGCTGTACAAGGAACCTGCTCCAAAAGCAGTGGGCAAGTCACCCACCTGAGAAACTGTGGCCTTGCACTCCCCAGCACAGAGAAATGGGCAAGTAGCCCCCTCCAGAACAAATGGGAAAGTCACCCACCTGAGAGACTGTGACCTTGCACTCCCCAGCACAGAGAAATAGGCATGGAGCCCCCTCCAGAACCATTGGAAAAGTTCCCGACTTCAGCTGAAGTTCTTCCCACCCCCATCCCCCTGATATGCCTTCCCACTTGCAAAATGATGCCTCTGCAAAGTTCTGTGCAGTTGATGTCAGGAGACAAGTTGGGCCTTGGACTGTGCCCTGTGGCCATGTGGGCCCTTTGTACTTTGGACTGGGCATTGGCTCTTTGTGGCCAATTGTACATATCTGGTTCATGTGGTGGCTTTTCCCTTGTTAATACATTTTCAGTACTTCCGAAATCTGGTTCTTGTTTTATTGTGCTGTGTGTCGTGTGCCGTTGGTTTACGTCTGCAGCTGGTTGTGTGTATGGTGTGTGTGTGAATGGTGTGCGTGTGTGTAACTCTCCTTTTCCTCACTCCCTCCCTTGTGTGCTAGGCGGCTGTACTCACCAACGTCGTCTTCATCGGCGTTGGTGTTCCAGGTAGAGCATGGCATAGAAGAGCATTGGGAAGACTTGAAGTTCCGGTTCCATGGCGGCGGCGGAGTCCTCTGTGTATTTGTTGGTGAGTCTTTAGTTTTCTGTGTTCTGTTCTGTTTCTGCCAGGCTTTTGGTGGCATTGGTACGGCCCCAGAAATCCTGGTGGTTTGCTGTGTTATAATATGGTGGTTGGTACTTTGGCGGTCATTCTGACCGCGGCGGGCGGCGGTCGCCGCCCGCCATGCGGTTACCGCCGAATGACCGCACCGCGGTCAAAAGACCGTGGCGGTCATTCCAACTTTCCCGCTGGGCCGCCGGGCGACCGCCAAAAGGCCGTCCGCCGGCCCAGCGGGAAAGCCCCTGCAACGAGGAAGCCGGCTCCGAATGGAGCCGGCGGAGTTGCAGGTGTGCGACGGGTGCAGGAAAATCTTTGTGGGGCCCTGTTAGGGGGCCCCTGCACTGCCCATGCCAGTGGCATGGGCAGTGCAGGGGCCCCCAGGGGCCCCACGACACCCGTTCCCGCCATCCTGGTTCTGGCGGTGGACACCGCCAGAAACAGGCTGGCGGGAAGGGGGTCGGAATCCCCATGGCGGTGCTGCAAGCAGCGCCGCCATGGAGGATTCCCTGGGCAAGGGGAAAACCGGCGGGAAACCACCGGTTCCCCTTTTCTGACCGCAGCTTTACCGCCGCGGTCAGAATAGCCCAGGAAGCACCGCCAGCCTGTTGGCGGTGCTTCCGCCGCCCTCCGCTATGGCGGTCATGGACCGCCAGGGTCGGAATGACCCCCTTTGTCTTCCCTCTGGCTGTTGACGGCGACCGCCGGCGTGTGTGGTGTTAACGCCCTGGCGGATGGTGTGGTACATTGGCTGTCTATGGGAGTTCTCACCGCCATGGTCATAATTTGGTGGTTATTACCACCGGCCTGTTGGCGGTATTTCCGCCACTTTATCACTTACCGCCAATGTCATGATGAGGGCCTTAGTTCCTTAATCTTTGCTAAATCTAAACAACTTGTTTTTGTTACAGTTTCATTTACAAATATAATTTGCAAAGAGTAAGACATGCTCTAAACAAAGCTTCCTATCCTTATATTTGACAATTTCTAGTTTCCCACTCACTCTATAAGTCAATCGACTTCAACCAAAATCCATTGCTTTTAATATTCAACTAGGAAACAAAAGAATCAGATTAAATCAATTTGGTGTCTGTTAACAGGACATTTTTCAATTTCACAGAAGGCAGTTTTAAAAATAATTAAGACTCATAATTGTTAACATCACGCCCAGTAAAATATGCAAACTTTCCTACATGTGTTTTAGAACTCCCCACTGGTGGAGTTGGGCAATGTTCCCATTGGGTGTAATTGTAAACAGTTCTCGGGGTGCTGCTTTTAGGTATAAAATGATGCCCAAAATGATGGTAACAGAATATATCCCCATAATTTGCAGTTGTTTGGTAAACATCTTCACTTTCAAACATTGTATAGTATTCAAGCTCAGAAAACATAGAATCAACTGTTTTCACATCCCAATCATCAGAAACCACATCAGGTGTATAATTCACTAAAACTTTAAATACATATGCAATTTGATTAATTTCTATCATCCTGAATATATTGAATGATACTTTATCCCAAACAATCCCATAGTGCCCCTGTATCAGCAGAAAGAAAATGATGACAAACCCAATCCAAAAAAGGAAGGCAAGCACAGTTAACAGGACCCATACATAGTTCCATGGATGAATCAGATAGTTACTTTAAGCCAATTGAATAGCTTACGTGCTCTTGATACAGGTGCAGTTGAAGATGCTGAAGAATTTGAAAAATAATTGTTGATGTCAGCAAAATATCCAGAAGCAGTCTGTGCAAACACTGGAGCTGGTGTCAGAGAGGGAGTACTGGCAGATGTATCCCTTGGTCATTTATAATAAATAATTCCATTTGCTTGTTTAGAATTAGAGAAAAATAATATTTAAAAACTCTGGACATCTCCTGTCGAGGATGTAGAGACAGTACTAATGAAGGTTCATTTTCCACCCTCCCCAAGTTTGGGGAAGTCTGATCACTGTATGTTAAATTTAGAAGAGGCACATTCTGTCTGGCAGTGAAAGGGGCTCAGGAAGCCCAGGAGTCCTTGTGGTCTACTGTGTAGGACTGGCCACATGGTATAACTTGACTTTGTCAATTGATAGAAAGAGGTTTTCTTTGGAACCAGGCAGTGGTGGTAGAATGACAGTTCTGGTACAGTATATTCCCAGGACTGGAACCGGTGCTCGATATGCAGGGCCAAATTCCTCTTTTACAGCAATCTTTTCATGCACTAGATTCCCAACTTTTGGAACCCAGCTGATGGATGTTGTTGGTGAATCCCTTGTTCCCAAGGTGGCAGCACATGCAGATGAGTTTTCATCATGGAACTGTTGTGATTCCTGCAAGACAGTGACACGTTCATTTATGTCAAAAGTTATGTCTGCCGCCACTGCACCAAGGCCGTCAAGAACTGGGAAATACATACGTATGCCAAACAGAACCTCACACAGGGTGCACCCTCTCAAGGACCTTCTGGGCAGATTATTTAGTGCACTCTGGACTCCATATAGGTGATAAAGCCAACTATGATCTGAACCTATTACCCTTGCTGTTAAGGATTGCTTTAAGTTTCTGCTCCACCCCTGTATTTCCCTCTGGATGATAGGGAGACGAGAAATGGAGTTGGATCCCATTATCGCCATGGTATCCCTTAATTCCCTGGAGGCAAAGGCAGGGCGCTGGTCCGAATGGAATGTCGCAACTGCATATGTCCTGATGAAGAATTGCAAATTCTTAATAACAGTTTGCGCGTCAGCTGATCGTTGTGGCTATAACCATAGAAATCTGGTGCAAGAATTAACAGGAACTAAGATGTTTTTGTATACATCATCAGGTGTTAGGGGACCACAGTGGTCCAATTTCACACATTGTAGTGGTTTATTGGAAATTAGGAAGGGTGTCAACGGTGGGTGTTTTTAACAGTGGACTCTCTGATTTGTTGGCAGATGTCACAACAAAGGCCATACTATCTGGTTTATTTGTATAGACCTGGCCACCAGTAGTAGCCTTTTTGAAATAATTAAATTGTAGCCGCCACACCTGAGTAGGCAAAAGCAACCCCTTCATGTGCCTCTTTTATGAGATCTAATCATCGGTCTTGGTTGGGTATCACACGATCACCCACCCCTGATATTGTTATGAATGCAACATTTTGGGCACTTAGATGGTAGGAATATTTGGCGGGATACGCCTTTGGCAAGGGCTTGCTGTCAGCCGAAGCTTTCAAAGAAGCTAGTGTTCCATCATCCAACCTCATCCTGGTATGAGTAATGCCAGCAACAGCAGCTGTGGCTACTGCTGATTTTGGCTGCTTCATCAGCCAAGGTGTTTCCTGCAATGCGTATTGTACATGTTGATGGCCAATTGTATGTACCACATGGGTATGTGGTAACATCTCCTTTAGATCAGCTACCTTCCCCCACAGAGGTCTGTGTTTGATGGTGTTCCCTTTTGAATCTCTGAACCCATTCTGGTGGCAGTAATGCAGATATTAATTGAAGGACTCAACACAATAATACTGATCGCACACAATGAGTGTTGGAAGTTCAGGATCTGTATGTTCCAGTGCCAATATTAGAGCCTTAAGCTCTGCCAGTTGTGAAGTGCAGTCCCCTAGGGTCTGTGTTTATGTGTTTTGAGGGTAGAACTTGCCATCCCTCATGCATTTGCTCACAGCTGCGCAAGCAGCAGAGTATTGTTGTTTGGGGCCTACTGCTGGGAGTGCTGAACCAACAGTGTACATGATAATTTAGTATTGATCAAGAGGCAAAATGTTTGTAGGTGTTGGGTACTCAAGTTCATATTGAAGGAATTCTTGGGTCTGAAGTTTTGGATCAAAAACATAATCAACATCAGTGGCCATCAGAGACGTTGCCCATTGGATCCAACGTCAATGTAATGCTTTTGTGTTTGGAACACTGGCTTTTGTAACAGCCTCTAAGAGTGGTATTGGGGTCATGACAACAGTGCGTTTCCCCCGGGCCTGAGGTTTCTCTTTTATGACAGCTATTTAAACAGCACTCAGACTTTTCTCAGTGGGAGCAAAGTATTGTTCAGCCATGGAATATAAATGTGATTTCTATGCTATTGGAACTGTATCACCTTCCTTGAATGTGACATAGGTGAATCTAGTGGCACCAGCAATTACTCTGTCTAATATTTACTTGAAAAGCCTGGACGTATCAAGTCATAAAGTGGTTTTATAAATTGTGCATAATCTGGGATGTACGTTCTGCCAAAATTAAAAAAGCCCAACAATGACTGTAACTTTTTGATAGTACTCCATGGTTGTAATTGTGTGCACTTTTCTAGAAAGCGGGATGCCAGCCTCTTTCCTCCATCTGATAACTCATATCCCAAAAACAGGGCAATGAGAGAGGCAATTTTTGTTTTCTTTGTAGCGTATTTTGACAAAACCCACCACAATGCGGCCCACCCGTGTGACGAGGTTGTCATCTGTTAGGTAGATATCATCTACATAGAAAACACCTCAGGGCCAATGTCATGTAGTATAGATGTTACATGCACTGAGAACACTCTAGGACTGTTCTTATAACCTTGTGGGAGTTGGCAATATTTTCTTTGCAAGCCTAGCGCGCTGAAGGCATTCAGGTCCCTGCTTTCAGGCACTATAATTTGGCCGAAAAAAGCAATGGAAATATTGAATGTTGTTTTGTATTTTTTTACACACATAGGGGGTCATTACAACATTGGCGGTAAAAGCCGCTTACCGCCGTGCAGAAGACCGCCAACACACCGCTGAGGCCGCGTAAATTCCGCCACAGCTATTATGACACCCACACAAGTCCGCCACACCAAAGGTCAGTGATAAACTGACAAAAAAAAAACCTCCACCGTCACGCCAACAGAAATACGCCCATGCTATCACGACCCACGAATCCACGCGGCGGTCTTTCAACCGCGGTATTCCATTGGCGGTACACACCGCCGCGCTCAAAATACACACACATCTCCAAAACACCGCCACATTGGACAATTCTAAATACACACACCTGATACACATACACACACCACTCCCACACAATCAATACTATATAAAACACACACCCACATCACCCACAAACCCCTACGACCAAAAATTTAGACGAAGGCCAGAGAGACAGCACAGCATAGACAACCCCACCATACAGAGGCACACAACACCATCACCCACACTACTTCCACGCACAAAACACCACACACCACTACATATCATCACACTTATCACCACATACACCACCCCACACATCACCTACACCACCCCGTGGCACGGCAAAGACACCGCAGGTTCTCGGAGGAGGAGCTCAGGGTCATGGTGGAGGAAATCGTACGGGTAGAGCCACAGCTATTTGGATCACAGGTGCAGCACACCTGCATAGCTAGGAAGATGGAGCTATGGCAAAGAACAGTCGACAGGGTCAACGCAGTGGGACAGCACCCAAGAAATTGGGAGGACATCAGGAAGAGGTGGAACAACCTACGGGGGAAGGTGTGTTCCGTCGTCTCCAGACACAACATCGCGGTACAGCGGACTGGCGGCTGACCCCCACCTCCTCCCCCACAACTAACAACATGGGAGGAGCAGGTCTTGACCATTATGCATCCTGAGGGCCTCGCAGGAGTCAGTGGAGGAATGGACTCTGGTAAGTCAAATCTTAACTATCATCTCCCCCACCCTACCTGCATGCTATCACAGACCCCCACCCTCACCCCCTCCCCTATCACTCCAACTCCTCACATATGTACTACTAACACAAACCACCCATCCCAACACCAAGCCCTGCATGACACAACAAAGCATGGACACCCATCACTAAAGCATGCCCACTGCACATACCCATAACACCCCCTTGACCCATCATCACACAAGCCCCCACACAGGAATGCTAGCACTAGGGTACACGGTCACCCACCCATTGTACACCATGACACACACAGATGCAATAATCATGCTTTTACACCCCTGCAGGACCACTACCCAACGTCACCAGACAGGAGGGTCCAGACATCTCCACCCCACCCACAGAAGAGGCCCACAGTGATGACAGCAGCTCTGTCCAACTGGATCCAGATGACCAGACCGGACCATTGTGGGCCTCGGGACAGTCGGTTCCCCACACCCAGTCACAGGCCACCACAGACCTTCCACCCTCTGGTAACACCAGCACAGCACCCACCCAGTGGGCCCATACCGCCGTACCCAGGACACGTCAATCAGCTGTGTGTCCACCACTACAGAGAACCCAGGATAACCCACCACCCCAACAACAACAGGGACCTGGGGGCAGTGGCAGTGGGCACACGGTCCAGGGGACGGAGGCCCAGGAACACAGGGCAACTGGGAGGGCTGCTGTGCGACAGGGGGCAGACAGGCCTAGGGAACCCCCTCTCCTCCATCACGGGAGCATACCACCACTCCCAGGAGACGAAGGCAACGGTCCTGGCCAAGTTTCAGGAGACCCAGCGGCTGCAGGAGGAACAGTATTTGGGGTTCAGGGAGGAACTCAGAACCATCAGCACTGCCCTGGGCACCATCGTAGGGGTGCTGAAGGAGATACTTCACACCAGGAGGGACACTGTGGCACTCCAAGGTAGCCCCTGACACTAGCATGGACGAAGAACTGCCCACCACCTCTGCCGGCGCTAGTGGACAGGAGGAACCGCCACAGGACCACCACACCAGCACCCGACCCCCTGCAGACGGAGAACCACCCCGCAAGCGGTCCCTGAGATCCAGGAACAGGACAGAGCACAATGCCAAGACCCCCGCCAAGAAATGAGACCACCCTGATTGTCATCCCACTGTCCCACTTTGTAACCCTGTCCATATTGGAACTGCCCCAGCTCCACTTCCTATGCCCATATGGGTAGTGCACCTGTGAGACTAATAGACTGGACTCTGCCATGGACATTCCTCCACCATCACCCCTCACCATTTTAGCACTCCCCTCCAATATTTAGCACTTCAATAAACACCCTTGAAGCACAAAACAATCTGGAGTCAGTCTGTGATTTAGAAAATTTGTATTAGCAGTGACAGTGACAAGATGCTGTTTCAAATGGAATGTCAACATACCTATGTCACACATCTCAAGTGCATGAGGAATGTAAGCAGATGACACACGTTGGTAACCACACCTGTGAAACCGTAATGGAAATGTACAACTCAGTTACCATATACTGGTTGAAATCGACAGACAGGATAGAGGTAGAAGTGTGAAAGTACTTGTAGTAGGCAGGAATGTGTTCTCACCTGTGTGTCACTGGAAATATTGCTGGATAACTGAGTCCCTGTTGTCAACGTCTTCTTCCTAGGCTTCCTCCTCATCACTGTCCACAGGCTCCACAGCTGCCACAACACCATCATCTGGACCATCCTCCTGCAGAAAAGGCACCTGTCGTCGCAAAGCCAGATTGTGAAGCATACAGCAGGCCACGATGATCTGGCACACCTTCCTTGGTGAATAGAATAGGGAACCACCTGTCATATGGAGGCACCTGAACCTGGCCTTCAGGAGGCCGAAGGTGCGTTCTATCACCCTCCTAGTCCGCCCATGGGCCTCATTGTAGCGTTCCTCTGCCCTGGTCCTTGGATTCCTCACTGGGGTCAGTAGCCATGACAGGTTGGGGTAACCAGAGTCCCCTAATAGCCACACCCGGTGCCTCTGGAGTTGACCCATCACATAAGGGATGCTGCTATTCCGCAGGATGTAGGCGTCATGCACAGAGCCAGGGAACATTGCATTTACCTGGGAGATGTACTGGTCTGCCAAACATACCATCTGGACATTCATGGAATGATAACTCTTCTGTTTCCTGTACACCTGTTCACTCCTGTGGGGGGGACCAGAGCTACATGGGTCCCATCAATGGCACCTATGATGTTGGGGATATGTCCAAGGACATAGAAGTCACCTTTACCTGTAGCCAAATCCTCTACCTGAGGGAAAACGATGTAGTTCCGCATGTGTTTCAGAAGGGCAGACAACACTCTGGACAACACGTTGGAAAACATGGGCTGGGACATCCCTGATGCCATGGACACTGTTGTTTAAAATGACCCACTTGCAAGGACATGGAGCACTGATAGCACCTGCACTTGAGGGGGGATCCCTGTGGGATGGTGGATTGCTGACATCAGGTTTGGCTCCAACTGGGTACACAGTTCCTGGATTGTGGCACGGTCAAACCTGTAGGTGATGATCAAATGTCGCTCCTCCATTGTCAACAGGTCCACCAGCGGTCGGTACACCGGAGGATTCCGCCATCTCCTCACATGTCCCAGCGGACGGTGCCTAGGAAGGACAACAGCGACCACAGAGTCAAACAACTCAGAGGTATGTACCCACAGTCTACATAGAACACCATTCATACACAGAATCTGGCCTGTATTTGTGTTGTGCGACAAGGCCTAGGTCTGTGTGATGCAGTTGTGAATCAGGCCATGTGGGCCCCTGAAATGGCGGCTTCCTGACGTCTAAAGTAGGACAATGGGATGTGAGGTAACAGTGCTGGCGTTGTACACCGTCGCGGTAGGCGGTCGGAGACCGCGGCACAATGCTACATTGGTTAAAGTTGGACCCTATGGGTCCCAGGAGCCAATGACGATGTACGCCGGCGGTGATGGTACGCACCGCCGCAGACGTGACCGCCATTTTATAACTGTTCAATCACTCGATACCTGATCTTCAACAGGAGAGGACCTACACTGCAAGTGCTGCTGTGACCTCGGTCTGGAAGAGACAATGGCTTGTGCATCTGGGGAAAGGGCCCCTGCCTTCACTGCAGAGGAGTTGGAGAAACTCGTGGATGGGGTCCTGCCCCAGTACACGCTACTCTACGATCCTCCAGACCAACAGGTAAGTACACAGGGAGCACGTTGTATGGGCTATGCCTGTGTGGAGAGGGCTGGTTGTAAGAAGGAAGGGGGCACAGTTCTGCGTGCATGAAGGACTGTGAATGCATGTGCCACATGGCAAGGGTAGGGATGTGGGCCACTCACTTCGACAGTGCAGTTGGTAATGACTTCTCTTCTTTTCCTGTACATTTCATGTAGGTCAGCGCCCACCAGAAGAAGGATATTTGGCGTGCCATCACCAAGGACGTCCGGACCCTGGGGGTCCACCACAGACGGAGCACCCACTGCCGGAAAAGATGGGAGGACATTCGCCGCTGGAGCAAAAAGACGGCGGAGGCTCAGCTGGGGATGGCCTCCCAACGTGGGAGGGGGGCCCGTCGAACCATGACCCCCCTGATGTTCCGGATCCTGGCGGTGGCCTATCCGGAGTTGGATGGGTGCTTGAGGGCATCACAGCAGACACAGGGGGTGAGTACAACAACACTCAGCGGACTTTGCGCGCAGTGAAGGTGTCTGGGTGGGGGAAGAGGGCTGTGGGTTTCCCTAGGCCAGGGCGAGTTACGTAGGCTAGGCCCCTCCGTAATGCAGGCCATGTGGCACCCCACCTCTGTAGAGTGCCAAGTACAGGTATACATGCCCCTGTGTCATCTATGTGTGCAGATGTCGACTATAGCCATGTAGGAAATATCTCAGGAATTGCATCTGTAGAGCCCAACAGCGCGGCGTAGTGCAGGGGGCTTCTGTGTCTGTATTGTCCGCCAACGGTAGCGGTAAGCCATGCACTCAACCTGTCTTTCTACTGTCGTCCCCCCCCTTTTTGTGGTCTCCAGGGGAGGGGGAGGCAAAAGACAGGGACACACACACGCAATACCCCCACCCCGACCCTCACCCACTACAACACACACACCAATGCATAACCAAACATTACAGTAACAACCCCCAAGCCTCCCGGAAGAATGCAAAGACACAAGGAAATGAGTTCAACCATTGTAATATATCAAAATACAGTAACCAAATATATACATATATATATACACAATAAACAAAATATACATCACGATTAGTAGTGCAGGTAATGCACCATTCATTGTCCGTGGACCACTGGGCCCGAAATGCAGGGGCGAGGCCCACATCAGATACCTGATCAAAACGGAGAGAACACTGCCGGGGCATCAGATAGAAATACAACAGGCACCTCAGGGGAATGGAAGGGGGGGCACCTCAGCCGGATGAGTGCACCACACCAGATCCACAAGGGGCTCCATGCCCATTGATGTATCCTGGGGAGTGCAAAGCCACAGTCTCTCAAGTCTCTACAGTGGGTGGGTTGAGTGCAAAGCCACAGTCTCTCAAGTCTCTACAGTGGGTGGGTTGCCGCTGTACCATCCTGGGGAGTGCAAAGCCACAGTCTCTCAAGTCTCTACAGTGGGTGGGTTTCCCACTGTACCATCTTAGGGAGTGCAAAGCCACAGTCTCTCAAGTCTCTACAGTGGGTGGGTTGCCCACTGTACCATCCTGGGGAGTGCAAAGCCACAGTCTCTCAAGTGGATAACAGTCTCCGCTGGTTCTGGATGGGGACTGGTGCCCAGAGTGCTTCATCCTGTTAAGGACAGACGGAGTGGATGCATGTCTCCACTGGTTCTGGAGGGGGACTGGTGCACAGAGTGCTTCATCCTGTTAAGGACAGACGGAGTGGATGCATGTCTCCACTGGTTCTGGAGGGGGACTGGTGCCCAGAGTGCATCACTCTCCCCATGACGGTCCCAGTTCCGTCACTGCCCCTGCCACTCATGGGCTAGCGGTGCTTGAGTTGGTGGTCCTTGCCCTGTTCAGCAGTCTTTACCCTGTTAAGCGGTGCTTGCCCTGTTCAGCGGTGCTTGCCATGGCGGTCTTTGCCCTGTTCAGCGGTGCTTGCCCTGTTCAGCGGTGCTTGCCATGGCGGTCCTTCATTGGCCAGCTGGGCTGGGGCTGGCGGTCCTCAATTGGGCAGCTGGGCTGTGGATGCCGGGGCCCTCCTGGGCAGCTGGGCTGTGGCTGGCGGTGGCCTCCTGGCCACTGACTCTAGTGGTGGCCTCCTGGCCAGTGACGATGGGGCTGCCCTCCTGGGCACTGACTCTGGCGGTGGCTTCCTGACCAGTGGCCAGTGACGATGGGGCTGCCCTCCTGGGCACTGACTCCCCTCCTGGGCACTGACTCTGGCAGTGGCCTCCTGGCCAGTGGCCAGTGACGATGGGGCTGCCCTCCTGGGCACTGACTCTGGCGGTGGCCTCCTGGCCAGTGATGATGGGGCTGCCCTCCTGGGCACTGACTCTGGCGGTGGCCTTCTGGCCAGTGACGATGGGGCTGGCCTCCTGGGCAGCGGGGATGATGGCGGTCTTCTCCGCCGTGCTGCTCTTCCCAGACTTTGGCAATTTCTTCTGCCCCTTCCCCACCTTGGGAGGAGTCACAGCTGAGTGGACACTCCCCCCGGGACCCTTGTGAGCGGCTTTGCTGGCTGGAGTCTTCCCCCACTCCCCCCGGGCACTGTCCAACTTCTGGTGCTTCACAGGGGGGGGACTGGCTGTGCTGTGGCTCCGTGTCACACTGGCTGCCCTGGTGCCCAGTGCACTCCACATACCTCTAACAGGCACCACTGGTACCGGAGATTTTTTGGCTGAGGTGCTAGTACGGGACCTATGAATTGGAGGGGGGGGGGTGGGAAAGAGGTCAAGCTTGGTCAGGAAAAGTTTCTTAGGAACACTGGGACGGGTAGCTGGAGGGGGTCTGGGAATGGAGGAAGGTAAGGTGGTTGTAGGAGGTGTAACTTTTGTGGCTTTGGGTGCAGGTGCATGCGCTGGAGGCTGTCGTGAGGTGGATGTATGTTGGGTGGGTGTGTGCCTGCGTTTGTGTACTTTGGGAGGGGGCGTCACAGACACACTGGGAGAGGACACAGGGGACGTGTAAATGGTAGTGGGGGTGGTGAGTGCAGGTGAGCGGTGTGTGGTGGTTGGTGTGCTGGTGCGGGACCTAGTGGCTGTAGTGGTAGTGCATGCAGGTAAGAGTGTAGACGAGACTGGGAGGGAGGAGGGAGACGACGAGGAGGGGGACACAGTGGAGGCAGTGGATGTTGGTGTTTCTGTATGTGTGTGATGCTTGCGTGAGTGCCTGTGGGATGTGTGGTGCTTATGTGTGCCTGAGCTTCCCATGTGTGTTGAGGTGTGTGCAGGCTGGTCTGATGGTGTGCTTGGGATAGGCTGGGGTACAGGGGATTGGGTCTGGGTGGAGGAAGTTGGAGGGGGGAAGCTAGACACAGGGACAATGGCTGCCATCAGTGCTGAGGCCAGAGTTTGCAGGGTTCGATGAAGGGCAGCCTGACCAGAATGAATACCCTCCAGGAATGCATTTGTGTGTTGCAATTCCCTTTCTACACCCTGGATGGCATTCAAAATGGTAGACAGCCCAATAGTGAGTGGCCTGAGGAGGTCAATGGCCTCCTCACTGAGGGCAGCAGAGGTGACAGGGGCAGGGGCTGAGGTGCCTGGGGCAAAGGTGATGCCCACCCTCCTGGGTGAGTGGGCACGGGGCGAAGGCTGAGGGGCTGCTGGGAGGGCGGTGCTGGTAGGGGGGGTGGCGGCTGTACCTGTAGAAGTGGGGGGCACAGATTTTGCCGCCACCACAAGGGAGCTCCCATCGGAGGATGAGTCCGTGTCGCTGGTTGCTGATACTGCGACCGCCGTGAAGCTCCCCTCGCCCTCCGTCCCACTGGTGTATTCAGAGTCCGTGGTGTGGCCCTCCATGGCCATGTGGGATGCAGCTCCCTTGTGCTCCGGTGCCACTGTATCTCTGCCTAATGATGCTGATGCACACAAGAACAAGGAGACCACAAAAAGGGGGGGGATCACAGAAAAAAGACAGGTTGAGTGCATGGCTTACCGCTACTGTTGGCGGACAATACAGACACAGCAGCCCCCTGCACTACGCCGGGCTGTTGGGCTCTACAGATGCAGTTCCTGGGATATGGCCTACATGGCTATGGTGGACATCTGCACACATAGATGACACAGGGGCATGTATACCTGTACTTGGCACTCTACAGAGGTGGGGTGGAGTGCCACATGGCCTGCAATATGGAGGGGCCCAGCCTACGGAACTCGCCCTGGCCTAGGGGAACCCACAGCCCTCCTCCCCCACCCAGACACCTTCACTGCGCGCAAAGTCAGCTGAATGATAGTGTACTCACCCCCTTGTGTCTGCTGTGATACCCTTAAGCGCCCATCCAACTCAGGGTAGGCCACCACCAGGATCCGGAACATCAGGGGGGTCATGGTGCGACGGGCACCCCTCCCCGTTGGGAGGCCATCCCCAGCTGAGCCTCCGCCGTCTTCTTGCTCCAGCGGCGAATGTCCTCCCATCTTTTACGGCAGTGGGTGCTCCGTCTGTGGTGGACCCCCAGGGTCCGGACGTCCTTGGCAATGGCACGCCAAATATCCTTCTTCTGGTGGGCGCTGACCTACATGACATGTACAGGGGAAGAAGAGAAGTCATTACCAACTGCACCGTCAAAGTGAGTGGCCCACATCCCTATCCTTGCCATGTGGCACATGCATTCACAGTCCTTCATGCACGCAGAACTGTGGCCCCTTCCTTCTTACAAACAGCCCTCTCCACACAGGCATAGCCCATACAACGTGCTCCCTGTGTACTTACCTGTTGGTCTGGAGGACCGTAGAGTAGCGTGTACTGGGGGAGGACCCCGTCCACGAGCTTCTCCAACTCCTGTGCAGTGAAGGCAGGGGTCCTTTCCCCAGACGCACGAGCCATTGTCTCTTCCAGACCAAGGTCACAGCAGCACTAGCAGTGTAGGTCCTCTCCTGTCGAAGATCAGGTATCGAGTGATTGAACAGATAGAAAATGGCGGTCACGTCCGTGGCGGTGACGTCCGCGGCGGTGCGTATCATCACCGCCGGCACACTTCGTCATTGGCTCTTGGGACCCATAGGGTCCAATGTTAACCAATGCAGCATTGCGCCGCGGTCTTCGACCGCCTACCGCGACAGTTTACAATGCAAGCGCAGTTACCTCACATCCCATTGTCCCACTTTAGAGGTCAGGCAGCCGCCATTTCAGGGGCCCACGTGGCTTCATTTTCAACTGCGTCACACATGCCTAGGCCTAGACTCAACACACATACAGACCACCTTTTGTGTATGAATGGTGTTCTGTGTAAACTGTGGGTACGTACCTCTGAGTTGTTTGACTCTGTGCTTGCTGTTGTCCTTCATAATCACTGTCTGCTGGGACATGTGAGGAGATGGCGGAATCCTCTGGTGTACCGACCGCTGGTGGACCTGTTGACAATGGAGGAGCGACATTTACTCATCACCTACAGGTTTGACCGTGCCACAATCCAGGAACTGTGTACCCAGTTGGAGCCTGACCTGATGTCAGCAATCCGCCATCCCACAGGGATCCCCCCTCAAGTGCAGGTGCTATCAGTGCTCCATTTCCTTGCAAGTGGGTCCTTTTAAACAACAGTGGCCATGGCATCAGGGATGTCCCAGCCTATGTTTTCCAACGTGTTGTCCAGAGTGTTGTCTGCCCTTCTGAAACACATGCGGAGCTACATCGTTTTCCCTCAGGTGGAGGATTTGGCTACAGTTAAAGATGACTTCTATGCCCTTGGACATATCCCTAACATCATAGGTGCCATTGATGGGACCCATGTAGCTTTGCTCCCCCCCCACAGGAGTGAACAGGTGTACAGGAACCGGAAGAGTTATCATTCGATGAATGTACAGATGGTATGTTTGGCAGACCAGTACATCTCCCAGGTAAATGCTATGTTCCCTGGCTCGGTGCATGACGCCTACATCCTGCGGAATAGCAGCATCCCTTATGTGATGGGTCAACTCCAGAGGCACCGGGTGTGGCTATTAGGGGACTCTGGTTACACCAACCTGTCATGGCTACTGACCCCAGTGAGGAATCCCAGGACCAGGGCAGAGGAACGCTACAGTGAGACCCATGGGCGGACTAGGAGGGTGATCGAACGCACCTTTGGCCTCCTGAAGGCCAGGTTCAGGTGCCTCCATCTGACAGGTGGTTCCCTATCCTACTTACCAAGGAATGTGTGCCAGATCATCGTGGCCTGCTCTGTGCTTCACAATCTGGCTTTGCGATGACAGGTGCCTTTTCTGCAGGAGGATGGTCCAGATGACGGTGTTGTGGCAGCTGTGGAGCCTGTGGACAGTGATGAGGAGGAAGCAGAGGAAGAAGACATGGACAACAGGGACTCAGTTATCCAGCAATATTTCAGACACACAGGTGAGAACACATTCCTGCCTACTACAAGTACTTTCACACTTCTACCTCTATCCTGTCTGTCGATTTCAACCAGTATATGGTAACTGAGTTGTACATTTCCATTACGGTTTCACAGGTGTGGTTACCAACGTGTGTCATCTGCTTACATTCCTCATGGACTTGAGATGTGTGACATAGGTATGTTGACATTACATTTGAGAACGGATTTTGTCACTGTCATTTCTAATACACATTTTCAAAATCACAGACTGACTCCAGATTGTTTTGTGCTTCAAGGGTGTTTATTGAAGTGCTAAATATTGGAGGGGGTGGTAAAATGGTGAGGGGTGATTGTGGAGGAATGTCCATGGCAGAGTCCAGTCTATTAGTCTCACAGGTGCATTGCCCATATGGGCATAGGAAGTGGAGCTGGGGCAGTTCCAATATGGACAGGGTTACAAAGTGGGACAGTGGGATGACAATCACAGTGGTTTCATTTCTTGGCGGGGGTCTTGGCATCGTGCTCTGTCCTGTTCCTGGATCTCAGGGACCGCTTGCGGGGTGGTTCTCCGTCTGCAGGGGGTGGCGTGCTGGTGTGGTGGTCCTGTGGCGGTGCCACCTGTCCACTAGCGCCAGCGGAGATGGTGGGCAGTTCATCGTCCATGCTAGTGTCAGGGGCCCCTTGGAGTGCCACGGTGTCCCTCCTGGTGTTAAGTATCTCCTTCAGCACCCCTACGATGGTGCCCAGGGCGGTGCTGATGGTTCTGAGTTCCTCCCTGAAGCCCAAATATTGTTCCTCCTCCAGGCGCTGGGTCTCCTGAAACTTAGCCAGTACCGTTGCCATCGTCTCCTGGGAGTGGTGGTAGGCTCCCATGATGGAGGAGAGGGCCTCGTGGAGAGTGGGTTCCCTAGGCCTGTCCGCCCCCTGTCGCACAGCAGCCCTCCCTGTTCCCCTGTGTTCCTGTTCCTCCGTCCCCTGGACCGTGTGCCCACTACCACTGCCCCCAGGTCCCTGTTGTTGTTGGGGTAGTTGGTTATCCTGGGTTCCCTGTAGTGGTGGACACACAGCTGATTGACGTGTCCTGGGTACGGAGATATGGGCCCGCTGGGTGGGTGCTCTGCTGGTGTTACCAGAGGGTGGAAGGTCTGTGGTGGCCTGTGACTGGGTGTGGGGAACCGACTGTCCCGAGGCCCACAATGGTCCGGGCTGGTCATCTGGATCCAGTTGGACAGAGCTGCTGTCATCACTGTGGGCCTCTTCTGTGGGTGGGGTAGAGATGTCTGGACCCTCCTGTCTGGTGATGTTGGGTAGTGGTCCTGCAGGGGTGTAAAAGCATGATTATTGCATCTGTGTGTGTCATGGTGTGCAATGGGTGGGTGAGCATGTACCCCAGTGCTAGCTTTCCTGTGTGGGGGCTTGTGTGATGATGGTTGGTGGGGTGTTATGGGTATGTGCAGTGGGCATGCTTTGGTGAGGGGTGTCCATGCTTTGTTGTGTCATGCAGGGCTTGGTGTTGGGATGGGTGGTTTGTGTTAGTAGTACATATGTGAGGAGTTGGAGTGATAGGGGAGGGGGTGAGAGTGGGGGTCTGTGATAGCATGCAGGTAGGGTGGGGGATATGAATTAAGAGTTAAGAATTGACTTACCAGAGTCCATTCCTCCACCGACTCCTCCGAGGCCCTCAGGATGCATAATGGCCAAGACCTGCTCCTCCCATGTTGTTAGTTGTGGGGGAGGAGATGGGGGTCCGCCGCCAGTCCGCTGTACCGCGATGTTGTGCCTGGAGACCACGGAACGCACCTTCCCCCGTAGGTCGTTCCACCTCTTCCTGATGTCCTCCCGATTTCTTGGATGCTGTCCCACTGCGTTGACCCTGTCGACTATTCTTCGCCATAGCTCCATCTTCCTAGCTATGGAGGTGTGCTGCACCTGTGATCCAAATAGCTGTGGCTCTGCCCGTACGATTTCCTCCACCATGACCCTGAGCTCCTCCTCCGAGAACCTGGGGTGTCTTCGCCGTGCCATGGGGTGGTGTAGGTGATGTGTGGGGTGGTGTACGTGGTGATGAGTGTGGTGGTATATAGTGGTGTGTGGTGTTTTGCGCGTGGATGTAGTGTGGGTGATGGTGTTGTGTGCCTCTGTGTGGTGGGGTTGTCTATGCTGTGCTGTCTCTCTGGCCTTCGTCTAAATTTTTGGGTCGTAGGGGTTTGTGGGTGATGTGGGTGTGTGTTTTATATAGTATTGATTGTGTGGGAGTGGTGTGTGTATGTGTCTCAGGTGTGTGTATATTGAATTGTCCAATGTGGCGGTGTTTTGGAGATGTGTGTGTATTTTGAGCGCTGCGGTGCGTACTGCAAATGGAATACCGCGGTTGAAAGACCGCCGCGTGGATTCGTGGGTCGTGATAGCATGGGCGTGTTTCTGTTGGCGTGACGGTGGAGGTTTTGTTTTCGCCAGTTTATCACTGACCTTTGGTGTGGCGGACTTGTGTGTGTGTCTGAATTTTGGCGGATTCCGAGCTGTGGGTCATAATAGCTGTGGCGGAATCCCGCGGCCGCTGCGGTGTATTGGCGGTCTTCTGCACGGCGGTAAGCGGCTTTTACCGCCAATGTTGTAATGACCCCCAATGACATTTTTCCCTGGTGGGAGATTACAGACAAATTGTTCAGCCAATTGGATGTCATAACACAATATAAATTTTTCTAAGATTAGGACTTTATTTGTGCACTTTATGTCTCCCTCAATTTGTATTTTCACTTTATAAACCCTACTGGGGGGTAGATGTACATGTTGCAGTTTCGACTTCTGAAAAGTTGTCAGTTGCTGCCACATCTAGAAGCTTGTGAAAATTCCAGTGAACTATTGTGTGCTTCTGATGTGCTGTCTAGCAGAGTCAGTGCCCACATCCTGTTCTTCAGTAAAGTTCTCATTATGTGTGCCATTTCTATATGAAATTGCTGCCACTTGTTTCTTTTTAAATTGTGGTTTCTTTTGAGGCGTTTTCTCTTCCCTTTTTATGGAAGGTTCAGATGAGCGTTGTGAATCTTTTCTTGGTTTTTATGTACTTGTTTTGTTCTTCAAAACATCCACCTCTCTCACTGCGTTTATCCATGTAGCCCTAAAAGGAAGAAGATTGCCATGTAAAAATATATTGGCATCTATTGGAACTTTTGAACTATCCCTATTTCTCAAATCATAGCGTTTCTCAAAGGTCTCCAAGTGCGGAGATTCTCCTCTTTGTTTTATAATATCTTTATTTTGTTTTTGTTTTGGCTTATCCTAGTGTTTTTCAGAACCCTCGGCTGCTTGCTTCGTAGAATCATTATTTGATTTACCTTGTAATTGTGGTTTACCTGGTCTGGCTCCCAGACTATCATAACCTGTACTAGAATAGGTCTCTGAGATAGCCTTTGGCAGCTCACGTTCTTGACCCTGCACAGGAGCATCTGAAAGCTGCTGGTGTACTGCCAGTGCTACTGCTTTCCCTTTAAGGTTACTCAATATTATCAAGGATACTCTGGCAAAGTTGCCCAATAATTGCATCCTCAGATCTAGGACCGGGGCAGCCCCATATTCATTCTGCATTTGTTTTAACATTCCTGGAAGATTTGCAAGTGTTGGTGTACCATGTGCGGTAGTGTAGAGTGCAGCAAACACTGCACCTCAAGTGACGTAGTGTCCATTGAGGGAACCATCCTGAATAGCAAGCACATTGTGAGAATTCTATGCTTATTTTGGGGTTCCATATGGGGAAACATTGCTTCCAATGTGCTTATTTTTTATGCTGACCAAAGTGGAATCTCTTCACGTTTGATGGGTACTTTACCCATAATTAAATGCACAGTAGCAGAATTAATGCCCGCTGTGGCCACATGTGGTTGTGCTGGAGCAGCCGTTGCTGGAGTGGTGTTCAAAGTCAACATTACAAATTATATTAATCGTCTATATATTTCTGCTAAATTAGTGTATAGGCAACGTAATATACTACCCCCATTATACCCATATTAGGGTGCGGTGTATAGTTAGACAGTTCAGGCTATGTAGGTCTGTCATTACATAAGGGACCTAGTCTAACGTTCAATGGAACGTGTGGTAGGGAGCCATCAAGCCAATTTTGGTGTTCTTGATAAGATAGTGCTATTTCTAAATACGCATAAGGTCTACATTGTGCAGCTGTATTTGCTGCAGTGTAATGATGAAATGTATGTGCGTTCCCATCTGCTGCTGGAAAGGTGACCCAAGAGTAAACATAGGGGGTCATTCTGACCTCGGCGGTAAAAGGCCCTTACTGCCGGTCAGAACTCCGCCATACTACCGCCGCGGCCGCGGTAAACCGCCACGGTCATTCTGACCACCAACTGTGAATCCGCCAAAAACCCGACATCCAAGGAAGGCCGTCTCATCAGCGGGCCGCGGAAAACTGGAGATGACCAAACCGCCACGCCAACACAAACACGCCCATGCCATTCTGACCCACGAATCCACGCGGCGGTCTTTCAACCGCGGTATTCCATTGGCGGTACACACCGCCGCGCTCAAAATACACACACAGCTCCAAAACACAGCCACATTGGACAATTTGAAATACACACACCTGACACACATACAAACAACACTCCCACACATCCAATCAACTATAAAACACACACCCACATCACCCACAAACCCCTACGACCGAAGATCAGAGACGAAGGAGAGAGAGACACATCACAGAATAGAGAGCTACATCACACAGAGGCACACTACACCATCACACACACCACATAGAAGCACAAAGCAGCACACATCAACACACTCTTCACCATATACACCACCCCACACCTCATCCACACCACCCCATGGCACCCCAAAGGCGCCCACACTTTTCGGCCGAAGAACGCCGGGTCATGGTGGAGGAAATCATAAGAGTCGAACCCCAGCTCTTCAGCTCACAGGTGCAGCACACCACTATAGCCAGGAAGGCGGAGCTATGGCAGCGGATCGTGGACAGGGTAAACGCGGTGGGACAGCATCCCAGAAATCGAGACGACATCCGCAAATGCTGGAACGACTTACGGGGAAAGGTGTGCTCGATGGTCTCGCGACACAACATCGCAGTGCAGAAGACTGGCGGGGGACCCCCACCCACTCCACCCGAATTCACAGCATGGGAGCAAGAGGTACTAAACATCCTGCATCCTGATGGCCTCGCTGGAGTACACGGAGGAATGGACTCTGGTAAGTACAATCTCAACTACTTCACCCCCCCTAACCCCCACCACCACCCTCACCCCCAACCCCCCATCACACATCCTCCCTGAGAATGTCTCTCCAGCACAACCCACCCAACACCAACCCCTGCATGCCACCACAAACTATGGACACCCATCTCCTAAGCATGACCACTGCACATACCCCCCCCCAAACACCCCCACAACACCTCCCCCAAGGGAATGACAGCACTGGGGGACAAGGGCACCCATAAATCGCACACAATAACACACACAGAAACAATAACCATACTCTCTTACCCCATGCAGGACCCGAACGCCAACACACCGTCCAGAAATGTCCATCCCCCCCCCGGAAGAGGCCCCCAGTGATGACATCAGCTCTGTCTACCTGGAACCTGATGACCAGCCCGGACCATCGGGGACCTCTGGACAGTCGGTTCCCCACACACAGGCCACAGCAGACCCAACCCCCTCTGGGAACAACAGCACAGCTCCCACCCAGCGGGCCCATGCCTCTGTCTCTAGGACAGGTCAATCAGCGGTGTGTCTGCCACTACAGGGCACCCAGGCTAACCCACCACCCCAACAACAACAGGGACCTGGGGGCAGTGGTAGTGGGCACACCGTCCAGGGGACAGAGGCCGGGGGAAACAGGGCAACTCGGAGGGCTGCTGTGCGACAGGGGGGGGAGGAGAGGCCCAGGGAACCGACTCTCCAAGAGGCCCTCACCACCATCATGGCAGCCTACCACCACTCCCAAGAGACGATGGCGACGGTACTGGCCAGGTTCCAGGAGATCCAGGCACAGCAGGAGGAACGCTACATGGGGTTCACCAATCATCTCACCAACATCTCTACCGCTATGGGGAGCATAGTCCAGGCCCTCAACCGGATAGAAGACACGTTGCGGGACCATATGGCACCACACAGGGCCCCTGTCACTAGCCCGGACCAGGAACAGCCTACCACCTCCGCCGGCGCTAGTGGACAGGAGGCCCCACCACAACGACAGGCCACCAGAACCCCACCTCCTGCTGAAGAACAACCACCCCGCAAGAGGAGCCTGAGATCCAAAAAAAAGACAGAGTAGGATGTCAAGACCCCCGCCAGCATGAGATACCCCCTGAAGTCATCCCACTGTCCCACATTGCCACCCTATCCAACCTTGAACTGCCCCTGCTCCATCCTTCCACAGGCATATGGACAATGCACCTGTGAGACTGAGAACTGGACTCTGCCATGGACATTACTCCACCCCCACCCATCACCGTGTTAATATCATGTACCATTATCTAGCACCAAAAATAAATCACTCAATGCACTGAAATCAATCAGGAGTCAGGCTGTATTATTTACAAATGTATAACACATTACCGATCAATTATGTTCTGTTAACTTTGTGCTGAACACATACCGAGATCAATAAGCATTAGTCCATGGGCTAACCAAGCAGAAGTCACGCAGTGGGTCATACAGCACTGAAAAGGGAAGGGAAAATCAAACATCAGTTTTAAAGAACTGGGGGGTCATAGACAAAGTTGAGAAGCTGGAGGCTTTCAGGAAAATTAAAATGGCGTGTGTGATTCTTACCTGTGTGCTACTGAAAATACTGTTGGATAACTCTGTCCCTGTTGTCTGTGTCGTCCTCTGAGTCTTCCTCCTCTTCACTCTCCACAGGCTCCACAGCTGCTTCAACACCACCATCTGGACCATCCTCCTGCAGGAAAGGCACCTGACGTCGCAATGCCAGATTGTGAAGCATACAGCAGGCCACGATGATCTGGCACACCTTCTTTGGTGAGTACATCAGGGATCCCCCTGTCATATGCAGGCACCTAAACCTGGCCTTCAGGAGGCCAAATGTCCTTTCTATGATCCTCCTAGTTCGCCCATGGGCCTCATTGTACCGTTCCTCAGCCCTGGTCCGGGGATTCCTCACTGGGGTCAATAGCCAAGGCAGGTTGGGGTAACCAGAGTCACCTATTAGCCACACACGTTGTCTCTGTAGCTGTTCCATCACATAAGGGATGCTGCTATTACGCATCACATACGCGTCATGCACTGAACCAGGGAACATGGCATTCACATGGGAGATGTACTGGTCAGCCAAACAGACCACCTGGACGTTCATAGAATGGTAACTTTTCCTATTTCTGTACACCTGCTCATCGTCTTTTGGGGGTACTAAAGCCACATGGGTCCCATCAATGGCACCAATTATGTTGGGAATATGTCCAAGGGCATAAAAATCACCCTTCACAGTGGGCAAATCAACCTCCTCATGGAATATAATGTAACTCCGCATGTGTTTCGTCAGGGCAGACAACACTCTAGACAGAACTTTTGAAAACATTGGCTGAGACATTCCAGATGACATGGCCACTGTTGTCTGAAATGAGCCACTTGCAAGAAAATGGAGGACTGACAACACCTGCACCAGAGGGGGAATTCCTGTGGGTTGGCGGATGGGGGACATCAGGGCTGGCTCCAGCTGGGCACACAGTTCATGTATAGTGGCACGGTCAAGTCGGTATCGTAGTATGATGTGGCGTTCTTCCATTGTCGACAGGTCCACCAGCGGTCGGTACACGCGAGGATTCATCCTTCTCCTCGCAAGTCCCAGCGGACGGTGCCTAGGAATGACAACATGGAGCACAGAGTCAAGCTAATCACTGGTACGTTCACCACAGCTTGCATAGCACACGGTTATCTATGTATTGAAAGGCGTGTATGTGTGGCAATGCAAGGCCTAGGCCTGTGTGTCGCAGTAGAAATGATGCCATGTGTGCCCTTGAAATGGCGGCTGCCTGACCTGTGAAGTGGGACAATGGGATGTGAGGTCACTGCGCTGGCGGAGCACACCGTGGCGGTAGGCGGTCGAAGACCGCTATACGGAGCCGCATTGGATAACATTGAAGCCTATGGGTTTCAGGAGCCAATGACGATGTGCGCCGGCGGTCGCGATACGCACCGCCGCGGGCGTGACCGCCATTTTATATCTGCTTAATCACTCGAGACCTGATCATCCACAGGAGAGGACCTATACTGCAAGTGCTGCTGTGAACTCGGTCTGGAAGAGACAATGGCTGCTGCGACTGGGGAAAGGGCCCCTGCCTTCACGTCTGAAGAGTTGGAGAAGCTCGTGGATGGGGTCCTCCCCCAGTATGCGTTACTCTACGGTCCTCCAGACCAACAGGTGAGTACACCGGGTGCACATGGAATGGGCGATGCCTGTGTGGAGTGGGGTGGATGTAAGTTGGTGGGGTGGGGGGCGAATGAGGGGTGCAACGCACGACAGATGAGAGCATGTGCTATATTGCAAGGTTGGGGAGGGGGGGCCAATCACATCTAACATGCAGTAAGTTGATTAATGTTTCCTTCCCACCCTGTACATGTCACATAGGTCAGCGCCCATCAGAAAGTCAAGATTTGGCGTGCCATCGCCAAGGAAGTCCGGGCCCTGGGGGTCCACGTCAGACGGGGCACCCACTGCCACAAGAGGTGGGAGGACATCCGCCGCGGAACCAGGAAGACCGCCGAGTCACTGCTGGGGATGGCCTCCCAACCTAGGAGGGGTGCCAGTCGTACCCTGACCCCCCTGATGTCCCGGATCCCGGCGGTGGCCTACCCTGATTTGGATGGGCGCTTGAGAGCATCACAGCAGACACAAGGGGTGAGAATCAGCACATTCTGCTATCTTTCTGCGCAGTGGAGGCGTCTGGGTGGGGGAGGAGGGTTGTGGGTGACATTAGGCCAGGGCGCTTTCTGTAGTGTAGTCCTCTCCCTTAGGCATTGCCCTGTGCTCCCGGCCCCCACCTCTGTAGGGTGACAAGTACAGCTATTGATGGTCCAGCCTCACACATGTGCGCGTCTGTCGTCTCTTGACCTGTTGTCCTAGTCAGAAGTACTGAGTAGTGTACCCCGAATGCGCGGCTTAGTGCATGCGGCTCCTGTGTCTGTCCTCTCCGCCAACGGTGTTGACATTGCATGCACTCAACCAGGTCTTCTTTTTCTCCCCCCACCCTTCTTCTTCATCTTCTTGTGCATGTGTGCATTAGCATCATCAGGCGGAGGAGATTTGGCATCGGAGCACGAGGGAGCTGCAAGCCACAAGGCCCCGGTGGGCCCAGGAACAGACACCGAGGGCACCAGTGAGCCGGAGGGCGAGGGGAGCACCACAACGGGGACCGGTGGTGACACCAGCGATAGCGACACGTCCTCGGATGGGAGCTCCCTAGCGGTGGCGGCAACATCCGTGCCCCCAGCCTCTACAGGTACAGCCGCCACCCAGCGCACCAGCCCCGCCCTCCCTGCAGCCCCTCAGCCTACGCTCCGTGCCCGCTCGCCCAGGAAGGCGGGCGTCTCCTTCGCCCCAGGCACCTCAGCCCCTGCCCCTGTCACCCCTGCTGCCCTCAGTGCGGAGCTCATTGACCTTGTGAGGACGCTCATTGGGCAGACTACCCTTTTGAATGCCATCCAGGGGGTAGAAAGGGAGGTGCATCGGAGCAATGCCTACCTGGAGGGCATTCATTCGGGTCAGGCTGCCCATCAACGATCGTTCACTGCTCTGGCCTCAGCACTGACGGCAGCCATTGTCCCTGTTTCCAGCCTCCCTCTTCTGACTGCCTCCACCCTGTCTCTGTCTCCTGTTCCTCAGCCTATCCCATCCACACCATCTGACCAGCCTGCACACACCTCAACACCCAAGGGCAGCTCATCCAGACACAAGCACCACAGATCCCACAAACACTCACCCAAGCAACACCCAGATGCAGACATTCCAACAGTCACTACCACCCCTGTGTCCCCCTCCTCCTCATCTCCCTCCTCCCTCCCTGTGACGTCTACACTCACACCTGCATGCACACCAACATCAGCCAGTGCTTCCATCACCACCACACCCTCCTGTACAGTCCGCACGCGTGCAGTCACCACCCCCACTGCCATTTACACGTCCCCTGTGTCCTCTCCCACTGTGTCTGTCACCCCCTCTTCCAAGACACACAAACGCAGGCAGCCACCCACCCAACAGACATCCACCTCACGACAGCCTACAGCACCAGCACCTTCACCCAATGACAGCACACCTGACTCTCCTACAACCACATCCTCTTCCTCCACTCCCATCACCACTTCTCCTACCCTTTACCTTGGCCCTAAAAAACTTTTCCTGGCTAATCTTGACCTCTTTCCCTCCGATGACCTACCCCCTCCATCTGCAAAGAGTCCCAAGAGCACCACAGCCACCACCAGCCCAGCTTCGGGTGTCACTGTTGTGCATGGGTTCTGGAGTCCACACTTTGCCAGCAGTGACACCTCCATCAGCAGCAAGGACACATCCAGCCCCCCCCCCGGCAAGAGGACCAGGAAACACAAGGGCCGCCGTGCGAGGACTGACACGGCTGCCCCCAAGGAGCAGAGTTCGCCCACTTCACCAGCCACAACATCTAGGGGAGGCAAGGGCCCGAGAGCCCCATCTAAGGAGCGTAAGGGCAGCAGGGCGGAGAAGTCAGCCAGCAGGAGCGCGGAGCAGGTGGGCCCCACATGCCACATCCCAGCTGTAAAGGAGGACACCAAAGGGCCCAGGACTCCGTCACCGAAGGGTCCAGAAACATCACGGTCGGAGGGCGACTGAG
This sequence comes from Pleurodeles waltl, assembly GCF_031143425.1. Lineage (NCBI taxonomy): Eukaryota > Metazoa > Chordata > Amphibia > Caudata > Salamandridae > Pleurodeles > Pleurodeles waltl. The sequence continues at coordinate 844,984,959 of NC_090440.1, read as the reverse complement.
CAGGGAGTCCAACCCAGGTCTGGCTCCCTTGAACCTACTGGATGTGCACCGCTGAACAGGGCCCGCCGTGCAGAAGAGCACCGCTGAACAGGGCCCGCCGTGCAGAAGAGCACCGCTGAACAGGGCCCGCCGTGAAGATAGGCACCGCTGAACAGGGCCCCGCCGTGAAGATAGGCACCGCTGAACAGGGCCCCGCCGTGCAGAAGAGCACCGCTGAACAGGGCCCGCCGTGCAGAAGAGCACCGCTGAACAGGGCCCGCCGTGAAGATAGGCACCGCTGAACAGGGCCCCGCCGTGAAGATAGGCACCGCTGAACAGGGCCCCGCCGTGCAGAAGAGCACCGCTGAACAGGGCCCCGGCGTGCAGAAGAGCACCGCTGAACAGGGCCCCGCCGGGAAGATAGGCACCGCTGAACAGGGCCCCGCCGTGCAGAAGAGCACCGCTGAACAGGGCCCCGCCGTGCAGAAGAGCACCGCTGAACAGGGTCCCGCCGGGAAGATAGGCACCGCTGAACAGGGCCCCGCCGTGCAGAAGAGCACCGCTGAACAGGGCCCGCCGTGCAGAAGAGCACCGCTGAACAGGGCCCCGCCGTGCAGAAGAGCACCGCTGAACAGGGCCCGCCGTGCAGAAGAGCACCGCTGAACAGGGCCCGCCGTGCAGAAGAGCACCGCTCCGCTGGGCCCCGCCGTCTCAAGCACCGCTCCGCTGGGCCCCGCCGTCTCAAGCACCGCTCCGCTGGGCCCTTCATCTCAAGCTCCGCTCCACTGGGCCCTTCATCTCAAGCACCGCTCCGCTGGGCCCTTCCTGTCAAGCACCGCTCCGCTGGGCCCTTCATCTCAAGCACCGCTCCGCTGGGCCCTTCCTGTCAAGCACCGCTCCGCTGGGCCCTTCATCTCAAGCACCGCTCCGCTGGGCCCCGCCGTCTCAAGCACCGCTCCGCTGGGCCCTTCATCTCAAGCACCGCTCCGCTGGGCCCTTCCTGTCAAGCACCGCTCCGCTGGGCCCTTCATCTCAAGCACCGCTCTGCTGGGCCCCGCCGTCTCAAGCACCGCTCCGCTGGGCCCTTCCTGTCAAGCACCGCTCCGCTGGGCCCCGCCGTCTCAAGCACCGCTCCGCTGGGCACTTCCTGTCAAGCACCGCTCCGCTGGGCCCCGCCGTCTCAAGCACCGCTCCGCTGGGCCCTTCATCTCAAGCACCGCTCCGCTGGGCCCCGCCGTCTCAAGCACCGCTCCGCTGGGCCCTTCATCTCAAGCACCGCTCCGCTGGGCCCCGCCGTCTCAAGCACCGCTCCGCTGGGCCCTTCCTGTCAAGCACCGCTCCGCTGGGCCCTTCCTGTCAAGCACCGCTCCGCTGGGCCTCGCCGTCTCAAGCACCGCTCCGCTGGGCCCCGCCGTCTCAAGCACCGCTCCGCTGGGCCCTTCCTGTCAAGCACCGCTCCGCTGGGCCCTTCATCTCAAGCACCGCTCCTCTGGGCCCTTCCTGTCAAGCACCGCTCCGCTGGGCCCTTCATCTCAAGCACCACTCCGCTGGGCCCTTCATCTCAAGCACCGCTCCGCTGGGCCCCGCCGTCTCAAGCACCGCTCCGCTGGGCCCTTCCTGTCAAGCACCGCTCCGCTGGGCCCCGCCATCTCAAGCACCGCTCCGCTGGGCCCTTCCTGTCAAGCACAGCTCCGCTGGGCCCTTCCTGTCAAGCACCGTTTATGGTTCACTGTGCCCACCATGCCACCTCCTTGACCAGTGGAGACTGTCATCCACCTGATGGACTGTGGCTTTGCACTCCCCAGGATGGCAGAGTGGGCAACCCACCCACTGTAGAGACTTGAGAGACTGTGGCTTTGCACTCCCCAGGATGGCACAGTGGGCAACCCACCCACTGTAGAGACTTGAGAGACTGTGGCTTTGCACTCCCCAGGATGGCACAGTGGGCAACCCACCCACTGTAGAGACTTGAGAGACTGTGGCTTTGCACTCCCCAGGATGGCACAGTGGGCAACCCACCCACTGTAGAGACTTGAGAGACTGTGGCTTTGCACTCCCCAGGATGGCAGAGTGGGCAACCCACCCACTGTAGAGACTTGAGAGACTGTGGCTTTGCACTCCCCAGGATGGCACAGTGGGCATGGTGGCCCCTTCGTGGATCTGGCGTCGTGGACTCATGTGGCTGTGGTGCCCCCCCCTTCCCTTCCCCCTAGGTGCCTGTAGTTTTTTCATCAGATGCCCCTGCAGTGTTCTCTCCAAAGGACTCAGGTCTCCTGTGTGGGCTTTGCCCTTGTGTCGCTACACTGTAGCCCACGGACTGTTCGATTTAACTTTGATGTAGAGGACTAATTGCCTCGGTTCTCCATGGCAGTGTGTATAGTATTATTTTGTTATGGATATTTTGCATAGTTGACCGATACATATCAGAGTCTATTTTTTATATAAATTTTTCATCACCATTTAATTATGTCTTTGCATTTTTCAGGGGGGTTTGGGTGGTGTCACTGTGCATTGTTGCTCTGCATTGGTGTGTACATAGTTTGGGGGGGTGGGGGTCGCATATGTGTGTGCCCGTAACCTTTCCTCCTCCCCCCTCCCGTGTGTCGTAGGTGCAGTACTCACCGTTGTCGTCTGCGCCGGCGTTCGTACTCGTGGTAGATGAGAAGGTAGACGAGAGCAGGTAGGATGTTTAATTCGGGTTCCATGCTGTCCTCCGTACTCGTGTAGTGTGTTTTGGTGAGCGTTTTCCCGTCCGTAGTCTGTTTCCGCCGTGTTTTTATCGGCGGGGCTCCCGCCCCGGAAAAGGTGGCGGATTGGTGAGTTGTAATACTGTGGGCGGTACATTGTCTGCCGCCTGCCTGTTGGCGGTGACCGCCGCGCTGTTTGTCTGTACCGCCGTGGCGGTCGGAGTGTTAATGTGGCGGGCTGTGTTGGCGGTTGCCGCCAGGGTCAGAATTCCATTTTTTGGACCGCCGGCCTGTTGGCGGGTTGGCCGCCGCTTTATCACCGACCGCCAGGGTTAGAATCACCCCATAGTCTGTTCTCTATGCATCATGAGTCTCAATAACAAATGTAACCTCTCCCCCCTCTTCTGTGAGGCTATTATTTCTTAAATGTGTTGTCAGTATCAATTTTGCTGCAATTACAACCCTGTTTTGGTCTGCAATTTTTTAAAATGGAATCGAAATGGAAGTGAAACACCAATTGGGGAGTTCCTTTTCCAGCTTCAAGCTTGAACAACCTACAGTGTCAAATAGGTGTTACTTATCTAGCTGAGTGGGATATTTCCTATTACCACGGATGTCTCCGTATAAGGTAATTAGGGTGTCCTTCACACACAATGAGACAGATACTTGGGAGATCCGGTTAGTCATTGTGTAACCAACGTCGGTGGAACCATGTAATAGGGCTCTCGTTGTAATAGCAAGACATCTGGATTTCAGGTGGCAGCAGCACCGAGCATGGGGGACTGAGTCGGATCCCACACCATGTGACAGCTGTCGGCCTAACCCTTTCGGCTAGCTAGCAGCACCTTACCAGTACCGGAGGTAAAAGTGATAAGTGGCAGCCTATTGCATGACACTCTAAGACTTCTTAGGGACATCGTAGTGGAACAGATCTTAGCCCTATCTCTCAGTTATTCAAGTCTCATACGTGCAAAGACAACAGAAGTAGGATTTGGTTCTTGTTGAAGCAACTGTGTTCGATGTAAAAATCATGAGTTGCTATTATTAGGATACTGAAACACAACACTATCACAGCAGTGACCAGGAAAGTGAAACACAGGAAGAGTCCCGCCATATTGTCACAATAGTGTATCTAATACCCCTACCTACACTACTAAGTTTCTAAATGAGAACAAACAGCAGTTGTATCCCTAATCTGCCCATCTAGTCCCAGGAAGGAATCCCAACCCCATACCTGTGGTCCGAGGCAAAGATCTCTTAGTCTGCTGAGAGTCCTCCCACATAAAAGAAGAGGAAGTGCAGAGTTTTAGCAGAAACTGCAACAATGTTCAGCATGAGATGGCAGGCTGGCTGGAATGTCCCCTCTAAGTTGGTGGGGGCAGCATGTTGTTTTATAATAGAACATTTTTTTGTTCTTAGATCTGCCCTAAGGTAACAACACATTTTTTTCTGTGTAGTGTAGACATTGGAAAGGGACCCCCTCTGGATAGATTCACATTTGATCAACAAGGGAAGATTAGCAGAGGCCGTAATTGATTGGACGTTTTGCTGACTCTGAGGGAAGAGGTCCATCCTGAAGCTGCAATCAGAGGGTAAAAGACTAGATCACAGCCTTAGTCTCAGCATTTGGCATATTGCAAACTAGGAAGGAAGCGTAAACATTTAACTTGAGCGTCCTGACACTGAAATATGGCGTGTTACTTATTTTATGCATCCAAACTGAGTAGACGCAAGGTGGCTTTGGAGGCATTCCCACAGAAGTCACCTTTTTTTAATAGTCAGCATGCTAGGAAAGGTGAATGTTGTTTATTTTTGTCGGTTTGGACTGCTGGGCATGACACAGATGGTACACTTGTCCCCTGGGTGTGATACAGGGTTGAGGCTCCGTCGATTGGACCCCTGGGTGTGACACAGATGGTATGCTTGTCCCCTGAGTGTGACACAGGGTTGAGGTTAGTCACTTGGACCACTGGTCGTGACGCAGGTGGTACGCTTGTCCCCTGGGTGTGATACAGGGTTCGGACTTTACCGCTTGGACCACTGGGCACCACCTCAATCTTATTTTGTAGTCTAAAAGGGTTTTCTCAGTCTACTGGTTTTTTAACACTGTTGGTATGTGAAAGAAGTGAGAAGTCTTGTTAGCTCGGATCGGTGGGCATGACACAGATGTTCCCTGAGTGTGATATAGGATGTGATTCGGACATTATGGAAAAACATTTTGGATCTGGGAGATTAGGTGTAGCTTGTGGTTGGCCACGAAGGGCCTGTGGTTGTCGAGTTATTCCTTTTTCTCCACATAAATTGTTATTATCTTTGTTCCAGAGCTGATATTGATAGACTATCAGGCTCGCTTAGTCCCATGTACCACACAGAGCCTCCGCTGGTCACGGATAGCATGCACTAGGAGCGGGCTACGACATTTTTTCTTTGTCAGTTTTTTCTGTTTTTGAAAAGTGATGAAAATTGATATGCCTTTGTCATTGTGGTGCCCGTAAATGAATGCAACTGCATTTTGTTGTGATTGTTGTGTTTGTCGAAAACTTGTGCTATACAAAGGCATTGCTATTTCTCACAATCTCTATTTAATGCCAAAGTAAAGTTTGCTAGTTGATGCCAAATTTCATGACGTTTGAACTAACGATTGCACTTTCTTCCAGGTTGTGACACTTCATATGCATTGCTATTTGTGTCTGTGAAATGTTCATGTCATTGCATCTGTAAATAAGTGATGTTCATAAAAAGAAGGCTGAGGCAAGCGGATATTGCACTTCAACACAGTAGTGGGTAAATTATTACTCAAAAGTCTTTGTCAACTTAGGGGGTCATTCTGACCCTGGCGGTCCATGACCGCCATGGCGGAGGGCGGCGGAAGCACCGCCAACCGGCTGGCGGTGCTTCCTGGGCTATTACCGCCGCGGTCAGAAAAGGGGAACCAGCGGTTTCCCGCCGGTTTTCCCCTGGCCCAGGGAATCCGCCATGGGGATTCCGACCCCCTTCCCGCCAGCCTGTTTCTGGCGGTGTCCACCGCCAGAACCAGGATGGCGGGAACGGGTGCCGTTGGGCCCCTGGGGGCCCCTGCACTGCCCATGCCACTGGCATGGGCAGTGCAGGGGCCCCCTAACAGGGCCCCACAAAGATTTTCACTGTCTGCTTTGCAGACAGTGAAAATCGCGACGGGTGCCACTGCACCCGTCGCACCCCTGCAACTCCGCCGGCTCCATTCGGAGCCGGCTTCCTCGTTGCAGGGGCTTTCCCGCTGGGCCGGCGGACGGCCTTTTGGCGGTCGCCCGCCGGCCCAGCGGAAAAGTTGGAATGACCGCCGCGGTCTTTTGACCGCGGTGCGGTCATTCGGCGGTAACCGCATGGCGGGCGGCGACCGCCGCCTGCCGCGGTCAGAATGACCGCCTTAGTCTTCATAACCAGGAAGAAATTACTTAGAGCTAAAAGAACTATGACTCAGCACCCACACAGAATTGATGTCTTTAGTAGTAAAGATAATACACATTCTAATTTATGCTATAATTTGCACAAACTCCCAGAACCTCTTTCTTGATAAAACAGATTCTTTAGTCATGATTTTTCCATTTAAAACAGTTTTTTCTTTCATTTTGCTGTAGCCAACCCATTTCATCCAAAAGGACTTCTTCAGGGCTGCAAGACACATAATATATACAAATACATATTTTAAAAACAAAGAAATATCATGCGCATAAACGACATTGCAAATTGTACATTGTACTACATGCATGCACCAAATCATAGTTATATACACAGAACGAGTGTCTCATTTCCTTTTCAGTGAAATGTATTCAGTTTAAAAAACCGCAGTGATCAGCATGCATTTGTTGGCCTAAATTCACTGTGGAAAGCACGTGCATATGATGACATTACATTACTCAATTACTTAGAGCCTCATTCTGACCCTGGCGGTCAATGACCACCAGGGTGGAGGCCGGCTGAAGCACCGCCAACAGGCTGGCGGTGCTTCATTTTGTACACAGCCGCGGTCGCCCAGCCGGGTCCGGCGTTTTTCCGCCGGATTTCCTCCGGCTGGGGGAATCCTCCATGGCGGCGCTGCTTGCAGCGCCGCCATGGGGATTCCGACCCCCTTCCTGCCAGCCTGTTTCTGGCGGTTTTCACCGCCAGAAACAGGATGGGTGGAACGGGTGTCGTGGGGCCCCTGGGGGCCCCTGCACTGCCCATGCCACTGGCATGGGCAGTGCAGGGGCCCCCTAACAGGGCCCCATAAGGATTTTCACTGTCTGCTTAGCAGACAGTGAAAATCGCGACGGGTGCAACTGCACCCGTCGCACCCCTGCAACTCCACCGGCTCCATTCGGAGCCGGCTTCCTTGTTGCAGGGCCTTTCCTGCTGGGCCGGCGGGCGCTCTTTTGGCGGTCGCCCGCCGGCCCAGCGGGAAAGCCAGAATGGCATCCGCGGTCTACTGACCGTGGAGCGGCCATTTGGCGGTTCCCGCCAGGGGGGCAGCTCCCGCCGCCCGCCAGGGTCTGAATGACCCTCTTAATCTTATCTGAAAAAGGACATTCACTCACCCGTGCAGCAGGGGAATCAATCAGTGTTACCCAGATGGAAACCTAGGTTTAAGTAGTGTGTGTTGTTAAATTTTATAAAGAAGCTAATCCATTTAAAATTGTGTGAGGCTTTCATACCTTGTCTCAAGGTAGGCTAATGGTAGCCCATCAAACAGTATATGGGAGGACATACAAAATAATATATATGAATGTACTGTAGTTTGAGTTTGAGCTAATTTGGAGGTATTTTTCGAGATGAATATAGCTAACATTTATTAAGCAATGGTTCAGTTAACTTGTGTTTGTCAGCCTAAATGATTGTATATTAATCACTGTTGTATTGGAAAATGTGTAAAAAAAACTGCTCTCAAACTATAAAGTAATTAATGCCATAAATAGAATTTACTGTACTATTGATCATATAATGTTAAACTAAAGAATAAATGTTGTACTACTACTCCAAGTAGTGATTCTTCTAAAACGAAATCTTCATTTTTCTGGCAGCTTACACACAAAAAAGCGCACACATGTCCCTGCAGAACAAGTACACACAACACAGGCAACAGCAGCACAAGCTTTCGTTATGCACACACAGAACAGGTACACAAAAAGGCATTAGCAGTAAAAGTTTCTCTCCACACAAATGATGGAAGCTGGCACAAAAATAATGTAAAGATGAAGATTGTGCTTGGGTAGAGAAACGCCCTTGGCTTATCTATTTCATCATAGTAAGTGGTCGGACGCTGCTTTAAGGTCGATGAATCTTTTGACTCATGTAAATTATATAACTAGATGTCATGTAACACTACAGTATTAAATAACAATGCACCAGGACCCTTTTGGCCACGAATAACCATACCTTTTAGTATCAATTAAAATGTTTATTTACCTATATTAATAATGGTAAGGTCACGAAAATTAGTCTCAACACCAAATGGTACAAGTAAAGAAGCATCACAGGCTGTCGAATTGGCCTGAAGAATCGTAGTTTAAACAAAGCAAATAAAAGGATAAACTCAATAGTTAGGACACTAATCTATAACATCAATAATTGAGCAAGAGAGATAAGATGTATTTGATTCAGAAATAAAAACAGTGTCATGTCACAGGTATAGAGAAAAACACCTCATTAGTTTCAGAATTTAATGCAAAAGTTTTAGTAACATTCATTTAGAAAACATCCAGCTATGGCGCTAGCAAAAGTAGCAGCAGTACTAAAACAGTAGCAGCTGGTACGTGAAAAACAAAAGACAGATAACAATGCACAGATCACTCATAGTTACCTATCCTAAGATAATCAGCAACAACTTCTACTTCATCAGGGGGACATCAGCGTCAGCATCAGAACAGGGACAGGGTAGGGGGACGGTTTAGAATTTGGACTATAAGATTACTAAATCATCAGAGCATTAGTTCAGTATTGAACAGGCATAGCAACTCAGAAAATAATAAAGCCCCGGAATATCAGTAGACTGACTGGCAAAGCATGAAGTGTCAAAGTGACAGATCACATTAAGAATATGAAGTGAGGTCTCTGGAAACCAGAAAAGAAAGAACCCCTGACGAATGGCTCTCAAAAATTAAATTAAACTTACTAAACATTTCCCATTGGACAAAATATCAGGCGAAGAAAGAACATCCAATTACAAAGCCAACAGATATCACAATTACATAAAATGTTAGCTTTCAGAGCACTCATTTGCTTCTGCTCCTGCTGCGTAATTCAGACTTATACTAAATGTATCTTGCACACTTCCTTCTCCGGCTGCACCTGAAGGCCCTTTGTTTGGTATCTTCCGGATTTATTTCTACTAGACAGTGATTACAAAGATGTGGAAACATTCTTGTTGCATAAGTTTCCTTGAGAGAAATACATTCCATTAGTATATGCACATAACAAATTGGTGACTAAAACAAAAGAAGTTTGTTGTATATCGGACATGAGCACATAAACATGTGCCAACAGAAAGAACACCGGGAGTTAGAAAACTTTCACTGTGGCCTTGTCTGCTTGAGGCACAGCAGAAAACAAGAAATACTCATATTATTTCAGCATTTATTTTAGCAGAGAGTATGCTCTTAAAGAGACAGAAATATGTTCTCATTACAACGTTAGTTCAATATTATAGCCTTAGAACCCGCTGTAGCAGGCTCTACCAGCTATTTAAGGCCCGCTCCCGCGTTAAAGGCCCGAGCGGAAGGCGAGTGCCTTTAACAAGGGAGAGGACATTAATAGCCGGTAGAGCCCGCTACGGCGGTTTCTAAGGCTATTAGAACATTCTGCCATTAGAGGGCAGAATGTTGTCCTAAATGAAACAAAGGCTTCACAGAACCGGAGGAGATTACAATCCCCTCAGGCTCCGTGAGGCTTTGTTCACAGCTGCTGCTGTGAACAAATAAGATTGGAATGTTGGCGCTGCGGGCTTTTACCGGCCAGTAAAAGCCGGAGCACTCCATTGTTTTCAATGGAGCTGCCAATATTCCAATGTTCTAATATAAAACATGTGCAGGCCGTGTATTCGATGGTGACCACGAAATAAAGCACAATTTTCATGTTAACATTGATTATTCATTTAAAACATTTCACACATTAGTACATAAACATAATTACGTAAAAGATTAATGCTAAATTTCAGCTCTCTCAATCCCTCCTCTGATAACTATTTATGTTGTCAAACTTACATCTCAAATAAATGTATTTATTTAATTGCACAGATTTTCTAAAATCTTGTTTCCTCACATTTTTATTGAATCTTTTTCTCTTTGAATTTTTCCCACATAATCTTTCCAATTTTAATTCTACCCTCTTCTGATTCTTTTCAAATCTTCTCCTTTTGATCACTTTGTACAATTTGCATATTCCCCAAATTCCAATTAGACAAATCACAACAATTGAAACCTCTTGTATTACTTTCATTAACATTCCTTTTCCCAGGTTGCCAATCTAGCTTCCCACAGCAGTCATTCCTTTCTCAACATTTTCCCAAACACTGGGCTCTTTTAGTTATCTTAATTTAGCCCTGTCTTGTTAAATTGTTAATCAAGCCTCTAACTGCTTTACTCTTGTCCGGTGTAAAGGAACAACAATAACGCAGACCTAGCAATTTACAAACTCTGTCCTCCTTTGCTAAAAGAATGTCTAACGCAAGGCGGTTCTGAAGAGTCATACCTCTTACCGCAGCCATCTCTGTACCCAAAAGGATAATGGCTCCTGAATATCTTGCCAGCATGTTATCCACAAATGTTGAATTTTAATGAAATTCAGAATAACTCCCACTAAAGGAATTATTGCTCCAAAAATGTCTCCAACAATGCTAGAAACTGATTCTCGCTTTTGTCTCCTTGACTGTAATTTAGTCATTTTAGGAAATTTACTCAAGTCATCAAGTTGGAACATTTTTGGGAAGACTATTCCCAAATAACATGTGACATACCATCCTCTAGTAAGACGGTAATATGAATTTTTCCCACAGATGTTATTTAGTCTCCCTTGATTATTAATGTCAGTGTATGCATAGTCAATCTCAGGACTATGTGAAACTAATCCCTTATCTACCTTAGCCTTTATCGTCCTTTTCCTATTCTCTGTGTAATCTAAAAAAGTCTTTTCTAAGGGTGAGTATACAGGTTAGGTTTTTTCAGTGAGCAAAAACAGTTCCCAATGTTAGTGTAGGTTCAAAGAAACCCTCCATAATTTCTATGTTATTTTCCTTAGCTATCTTATTGAGATAAGATGAAAGGTACAAAAGAAAACACTACATCAACATTAGAGTAGAAATATTGTATATACTCTTGGTTATAGAATCGTGTTAGTAAAAGACTACAACTTATGCCATATGTTAAAGGAAAACTATGATAGGCAATTCCCTCCTCAACAGATGCTGGAATGTGTGTGCAAACATAGCAATCTTGTGCATCCATTATATCAACATACTCATGCAATAAGCGATAGAAGACATTAGAAGAAAGTTCTCCCTGTGTATGCAAATATTTCTGATCTATTTTAAATCTATGTATATTTGAAAGAGTAGGCTCTAACTTTGAAGATGTAGTTTCTACAGCTATGGTATGGCTAGTCCCATTCTTATAAAAACAATCACACACACAATCAATACCAAACATACAATCACACAAACAACCACCAAACCAATACCCATGTAGTTATAGCATCTATTTTTAGAGTTCTGTTGATTTTGGCTACCCATGGTCTGTAAAGAATCAAAAAGAAAAATAATAAATGAAAAATATAGCTATGCAACAAAAAAATCAGAACTAAAAAAACAAAAAACATTTTCAAATCTTCTATCTTCAGTCTTCAATTTCAATCCCTCCTTATTTTTTGCAATGATATTCACAGCTTCATTCACACAGTACCCTTTTGTCAAAACTCACTAAAAATTTCAAAATCAGTTTAGCAGCTTGTCAAAATTCAGTTGATCAAAGTCTCTCAAAAATATTTTCTTTTCAACAAAGTCTTTCATTTAATTTTCATATTTTCAATTTTCATCGATTTTCTTCATGTGCCAAAATATACACCTGAAATGTCTCTATCAAAACATAAATTCAACAATTCTTCTTGCCATTCTTGGGTAGCTACATATGCCCAATCAGGACCTGAGTATCTTAGATTGGCAATTCTCTTCCTTTCTAATCTTTGATCTTCACCGTATTCACCGTTACTTAGATCTTCATTTCCAGAAGTATCAACTTCTTCCTGAATTAATAGCACCACATTTGTCTTCTTTGTCTTTAAACTTGTTTCTGGCCAATTATCACCTTTCAGAGATGTTCTTGTAAATGCTCTTTTCAGTATTGGATACAAATTCTTTTCCTCTGGCATTTCCACAACTGGTTCAGGAGGAGTCAAATCCTTTTGGCTCAGATCTGTCTCAACTCCTTTCCCGCTGGGGGCAGTTAATTGTTCAGTCTGGTTTGTCAGACCATCTGCTTCTGAGGACACCCTCCTGTGAGCAGGTTTTCTCTGGACTGGTTCTCTTTCTTGTTCTTTCCCTACCGGTTCTGTTACTGTTTCATTTGAGGACGTTGAGGATGTTTCATCCTCCTCTTCCAGGATTCTATCCCCTTCGTCTGTTATAGGAGTGTGCAAATCAACTGGAGTATGTGCAGGCTCTGACTACAGCTCACTTTTTCTTCTATCATGAGCTGGAATGCATCTAGGTGGAGGTAATCTCAACAACTCTTCTTCTTGTTCTGTTGGATTATTCACTTTCCGAGTGTGACTTGCGTGAATCCAGTTCGAAGTCCTGCACACTTCACAGTTGTGGTAGTTATCAATACCATCTGGAAAGGACCCTTCCACCGAGGCTCCAAGCACAATTTTCTCACATGTTTTCAGATCACAACTCAGTCACCTGCCTTCAGGTTGTGTCCTTGCTCTTGGGACAGTTGCAGTGTGGTAGTGAACCACATCAGCTAAGTATTTGCAGTAGTCCAATACCATATCATCTGTAATGTTCACAAGAGCATTTGAAGGTACAGCTGGCAATCTCATGGCCCTTCCCATGAGGATCTCATGTGGCGACAGTCCCGTTTTCTGATCAGGAGTACTTCTCATTGACATTAGAACCAACAGCAAAGCATCTGGCCATTTCAGATTCGTTGATGCACACATTTTTGACAATCTCGACTTCAGAGATTCATCTGTTCTACAAGTCCTGAGGCATCTAAATGGTAGCTACGATGAAGTTTCTGCTCGATGTTTAAAGCTGAACATAGCAACTTAATCACCTCATTATTGAAGTGGCTTCCTCTATCTGATTCTAAAGAGACCAGAAAACCAAAACGTGGAATTAACTCCCTAAGCAGTAACTTTGGTACAGTGAGATTGCCATTTCTCCTTGAAGGATAAGGCTCAATCCAATGACTGAATATGCACACAATCACCAACACATATTTCAAACCAGCACACGCAGGATTCTCAATGAAATCCATTTGCATTCTTCTGAATGGTCCTCCAGCCATGCCTATATGTCCCATGTTGATAACTGTTCCTTTGCCCACGTTCATCTGCTGGCAGATGACGCATCTGTGGCAAACTGCTTCCGCAACCTGTCTAAACTTTGGATTGAACCAAAATTGTTTAAGTAACCTGACCATGGCATCTCTCCCCTCATGAGCTTGCCAATGATAGTATCTAGCCATCTGAGTCAGTAAACTGTTGGGCAGTACTACCTTCCCTTCTTCCGTGACCCACATATCATCGTCTCTTTGAACACATTTTAACATAATCCATTCTCTGTGGTCTTCCCTTGGAACCTTGTCTTCAAGAGTTTTTAACTCCTCCGAAATATCAGTAACATGCATCATATAATTTGCAAAGATCTCATCATTTTCAGGTAACAATTCCCGTTTTCCTTTAACAGATATGCTGTTCAAGGCACAAAACTTTGTGAATTGATCTGCATATGCATTTCCCAATTACACGTAATCTTGTGATCTCTGATGTGCACTGCATTTCATCACAGCAATCTTTTCAGGCATCTGAATCACTTTTAACAACTCATATATTCTTTTGCCATTACTTATTGGTGAACCAGAAGAGGTCAGGAAACCTCTCTGTGACCACAATTGGCCAAAGTCACGCACAATGCCAAATCCATATTGACTATCTGTGTAAATAGACACTTTTAGTTGAGTTGAAATGTGGCATGCTCTAGTAAGAGCCACTAGTTCCGCCACTTGTGCAGAAAACACTCCTTGAAGCCATGAAGCATCCAGTATGCCAGTGATGGAACATACTGCATATCCTGCTCTTAATGTTCCCAAATTTTCTCTTAAGCAGAAACCATCAACAAAGATAATTTAGGCATTTTCTTCCAAGCAAGTATCTCTAATATCTGTTTTGGGTTTTGTGCATAACTTTGTAATTTCCAGACAATCATGTTCAGTATCATCCAATTTATCAATGTTGTTTCCTCATTTGGAAGTAAAGTTGCTGGGTTAAGCACTGTACATCTCGTAATTGTAACATTTGGAGACCACAAGATTACTGATTCATATCTGGTCAGCCTTGAGCTGGCAAGATACTGAGTCTCAGACCAGGTAAGCACAATCTCAATTGAATGAGGTACCATTATAATAAGGGGATAACCCATTGCTATATTCTCGTTCTGAGCGAGACTCTGCTCAACTGCTGAAACGGACCGCAAACAACCAGGTAAAGATGCTGCGAGGAGCTGAAACATATGCCACCAGGCGATTCACACCACCACGTGTTTGAGTCAAAATAGACAAGGAACATGCATCACGTTCATGACAAAACAACAGAAAAGAGTTAGTGTAGTGAGACATACCTAAAGCTGGAGCTTGACACAAACTCTCTTTCAAATCAGTAAATCCTTTCATACATGCTTCATCTAGTACTATAGGATCAGAAACATCTTTATGAGTCAGTTTCTGTAAAGGCTTTGAAAGAACTGAAAAGTTCGGGATCCAATGGCAGCAGTAACCCACCATTCTTAAAAACATCTTTCTGTGTTTTTGTGCTGGTATTTGCAAAATAGTTGCAACTCTCTCTGGAAATTCTCCTAGTTCCTTTCACAATCAAATGACCCAAATATTTTACTTCTTTCAGACAGTACTGCAATTTAACAGGGGACAACCTATGTCCACTGTGTCCCAGGAAATGTAACAATGCAATTGTATTTTTAACACAATGAGGTGCCCCTAAATTATACAAAAATCATGAAATATATAGTTCACATATATATAGTTACACACAACAGTCCATGATGCATCTTATAGTTCATTGAAGTCGACTCTTAGAGTAAATTAATCAGTCCAGAATTTATTGAAGATCTGATCTCATATTCAGCAATCCATAGAAATTTGTACTTCCAGCTTTCCAGCCAACACGTGTTTCGTCTTTGGGAATAATTAATATCCCTTGCGACTTCTTCAGGGCTAGAAATCACAAGCACACACGAGTTAAGACCACTATGCTCAACCGTCAATTTAGTTCCAAATATATATCAGAACCCAAAGGGAGGTGAATAGTGAAAAATAGTCAAGCACCCACACAGTGTAAAAAGATAATTTATTGCAAATTCAAACACCCTCGTAGATCAAGAAAACAACTACCCACAACCACTATATCAGTAGAAATATTATATATATGTGACAAATCTTAATTAAAACCAAAACCATGCAACCCCTGGTGCTAAGCAACCACCACAATGTAAAACTACCATAAAACAATACCTTCAAAATCCAATATCACTAAAGCACTAGACATAAGTGTCAGTTAATCCAAAAACGATATGTTGCCATGTAACAATTCTCAGAATAAAAGTTAAATACACTGTCAAAAGAAAAACAGAACCGTCTCAGAGAGATAAAGTTAACACATGTTTACCCTAACATAGAGTAGCAAGTGATAATAAATGTCATCAGGAAATCAGTAATAAGTCATCCAAGATTAGTGCCTGGTAATCTCGTAACAAAGACTTTAATAAATTCTAGAATTCGCCATTGTGGTTACATATACCACAAAATAACGATTGTTTAAATTATTGAATCAAAATCATTATTCACACCTTATCGAATCAGTAATCACACTCACCATAATGTACCTAACTCTTAACTCCATAATCCTAATTTCGGCGTCTAAGTAACAGGACGTCCAGCGAGTACGCTAGCCATGCGTACATGAACTCGGAAGTTAAATACACTTCCGGGTTCGTTCATTTGAGTCTCGGGACAATAAAACTAAATGACGGACTGCCGATCAGCCCGAAAAGTAAATACACCTATGCTATAGAAATCCGCTAGTTCAATAATTGCCCCGCATCGCACCCAGCACAGAAAAATAGAAATGTGTCAATCGTGGGCAAAAGTATCGTATAAATCACAAGTGCTCCGCTGTACCCAGAGGATTGGAAGATAATGGAACAAATAAAATGCTTGAATGGCATGCCTGTTATCAAAAACATAATAGATCGAGGAGAGCGCCATAACAGCTAAAATTGTCAGACTGGTTGTAAATAAAATCGCTAATGTCAATTACTGGAACATCCATAGCTATAATTACGTTGGACACACTCAAATTATCTCCAAGCTGTCAGACTGTACAGAACAAGAAGAGGAAATTGTAGATAATGAAAGGTAAATAGATTTGAACAAAAAGGGGGACATTCCCCAGTACATTGCATTATTGACGTTTGAGAATCTTGACACTGCACTCGTCAAAACAAATAAATTTTTTTGAAATTTTGCCAATAATTGTACAGCAATGCACCCAAACAAAACATGTTAAAGCACAAAAATAGAATTGACACAATCAGTGTGAGTAATGCAAACATATTAACATATATGAAGTCTAAAATTAGTCACCCAGAAAAAAATCCAATTCTCTATCAGAATTTAAACCTGATTCGACTGCTCTTAATCTCATTATCCATAGTGCTTCTTGTCTGCGTAAGCGTAATTCCCTGTTCCCACCCCTAGGGTCACAGGTGATATGTTCAAGTCCAAAGAATTCAAAACTTTTGTGAGTTGGTTGTGCATCACAAGAAACCATGTGTGCTACCAAGGGGTGTCTTACATCCATATTCTTGAGTGCCCTCATATGTTCTCCTATTCTCATTTTGAGTGGTCGTATAGTACTTCCAACATAAATACCAGAACATTTGCAGCGTATTATATATACCACAAAATTAGAATTGCAATCCATAGTAGAACAGATTGCATATGATTTGCCCTCATGGGAGTATTCTTTTATCTTATGACAAGCCCAGCGACACACTCCACAAGAACCACATTTTAAAAAAAAAACACCTCTTTGGGATAACCATGTTCTCTTGGGGGAGATGGTAGTAGAGCTAGGACTTAATAAAGTTCTAAGGGTTTTACCTCTACGAAATGATGTGACTACTGTATCAGATACCACTTCCTTGAGTGATGTATCTTGTACAAGTAAATTCCAGTGTTTGGTGATAAATGTTTTCAAAATCAGGGATGCATCATTATGATCAGTTCTGAACCTTACCACGTTAGATGCCACCTTAGTCTCAATCCGTGCTTTCAGTTTCAAAGTTTCATTTCTATCTAAATATCTAGCTTTGTATCGAGCTTTCTTTAAAGTCTTGTTTGAATAGCCACGGGTTGCAAATCTCCTTTCCATGTCATTCATTTGGGCAACTAATTCATCATCTATGCTACAGTTACGTCGTGCCCTCAGGAATTCACCAAAAGGAATTGATGCCACTTGATGTCTGGGATGAGCACTTTTGGCATGTAAAATAGAATTACAAGCAGTTGTTTTCCGAAATAGTCTGCTATGAATTTTATCATCAATAATAAAGAGTTCAACATCTAAAAATTCAATCTTGACAGCACTAAATTGATATGTAAATCTGACATTCATGTGGTTGGAATTAAAAAAATTACAAAATTCAACAAGTTTTTCTTTACCACCAGTCCAAATCATTAAGCAATCGTCTATGTAGCGGCCCCAGAATAGAATAAATGTTTGCCAAGCAACAGCACTAAGGCCCCAAATCCATATGTGTTCAAACCACCCCATGAATAAGTTCGCGTAGGATGGAGAGAACTTGGAGCCCATAGCTACACCTTGTTTCTGTCGGAACCACTCATTTTTGAACAGAAAGAAATTGTTCTTAGTAATCATGTTGATCATATCCAATATCATTTTAGTATGATCCCACAAACTAGCTGATCTCTTATTTAGGAAATATTTCAAGGCTTCTAAGCCAAGATCATGTTTGATACAAGTATAAAGTGATACAACATCTAAAGTTACCAAGAGCATGTTACTACCCCACTCAACATCATTTAAAATACTAAGAATATGTGTGGTATCTCGAATAAAAGAAGGAAGATTGTGCACAAATGGTTGCAGGAAACAGTCCACAAATTCTGACAGCTTTTCCGTGGGACCAAGTATACCCGATACAATAGGTCTTCCCGGTGGGAAAGGTAACCCCTTATGTATTTTAGGTAAAGTATATATACACGGATACCGAGGATGGTGCACCTTCAGGTATAGATATTCATCTTTGTTTAATAACCCCTGCTGTTGCCATACCATTAACTTCTTGTTAATCATGAGTGTAAGGTGTGGGATGGGATTGTATACAATCTTCTCATAACAATATAAATCATTGAGTTGTGACATAATCTCCTTATCATAATCCACCTTATTCATAATAACCACGTTTCCACCTTTATCTGCTTGTCTAATAACAATGGGGGTCATTCTGACCCCGGCGGTCCGGGGTCGGCGGTAGCACCGGCAACAGGCTGGCGGTGCTCCGCCGGGCATTCTGACCGCCGCGGCCAGAAGCGGAAAGCCGGCGGTGTACCGCCGACTTTCCTCTGCCCATGGGAATCCGCCATGGCGGCGCAGCTTGCTGCTCCGCCATGGGGATTCCGACACCCTCACCGCCATCCTGTTCCTGGCGGTTCCGCCCGCCAGGAACAGGATGGCGGTGAGGGGTGTCGTGGCGCCCCTGGGGGCCCCTGCAGTGCCCATGCCATTGGCATGGGCACTGCAGGGGCCCCCGTAAGAGGGCCCCACTTTGTATTTCAGTGTCTGCTTTGCAGACACTGAAATACGCGACGGGTGCCACTGCACCCGTCGCACATCCTCCACTCCGCCGGCTCCATTCGGAGCCGGCATCCTCATGGAGGGGTGTTTCCCACTGGGATGGCGGGCGGCCTTTTGGCGGTCGCCCGCCAGCCCAGTGGGAAACCCAGAATACCCGCGGCGGTCTTTTGACCGCGCAGCGGTATTCTGGCGGTTCCCTCCAGGCGGGCGGCTCCCGCCGCCCGCCTGGGTCAGAATGACCCCCAATGTCTTTATTAAGTTTCAATTGTTGTAAAGCAGCTAGTTCCTCTGTGTTGAGATTCATAGGTAATTGTCGAGATTTATTCTTAGCTAGATAGTTATCAAAATCTTGACATACCACATCAAAAAACTTTTCTAAGGAATTAAAACCTAAAGATCTTGGAGTCCACCTGGATTTAATTTTTAAACCACTTGACACACTTCTGTTTGAGACAACATCTAGATCGTTTAGAATTCTCACAGTAATATCAGGGTCTTCATCTCGTTCGGCTAAAGATAATAGGACTGCTGTATCCTGAACATCCTCAATAGATAAAGTGCTAGGGGAGGAGTCAATAGCCTCAGGACCCATCATCCTGCCTGAATTACTATGAAAATACTGTTTAAGTTTAAGTTTACGTATAAACTTGTATAGATCAATTTTGGATCCACATGGGTCACCAAAGTTCCTAGGACAGTAACTAAGACCTTTAGATAAAAGACTTCTGATCCCTTCTGTCAGAACCAGACTTGATAGATTAACTATATTAATTAATGATTGATCCTCAGAATTTACACTTTCCTGTCTCGAGATCTCGTTTTGACCCCTTCCACCTCTTTTGTAGTGTTGACCCGTACATCTCCTCCCTCTCCTAGTTTTTTTGTGTGTGACATCTCTCTGTCTGTCAATTCAATTGTATTGTATTTACACTCTTCTTTTGTTTTAGACGCAATTAACAGATCGTCAATGAATTTCACAAATGTTGACTGATAAGGCATAACTCATGATTCCAAATTCTTTTTCAAGATATGGTTGAAAATGGATAGTGACTCTGAAAATCCTGGTGGAATTCTACACCAACAGTAGACCCTGATTAAGAACTTAAAACAAAAGAGATATGTGCTGTCCTCATGAAGAGGCACAGAAAAGAATGCTTGACCTAGGTCCACCACAGTAAACCATTCAGCATCGCATGGGATCAGAAACATAATCACAGCTGGATTTGGCACAACTGTGCAACACTTAACCACTATGTCATTTATTTTCCTCAAGTCTTGCACAAGTCTAATTTTCCCACAAGGTTTACGCAAACCCATTATTAGTGAATTGCACAGGCTGCTCAACACTTCTTTTAAAATACCTTTCTCAACAAACTCTGCTATCAATGGTTTCACTCCCGTGACTACATCCTTTGCCATCGGGTATTGTGGAAAAACTACATTGGGCTTAACTGCGACTCTTACTGGTTCTGCTCCTTTTATCACCCCAATGTCCTTTCCTGAAAGATCCCAAACTTCAGTCTTAACATTTTTCTGTAAGTCAGAAGGAAGATCTTTCACTTCAAAAACTGGAAAGAAACTAATCAAAGGAGCTTCTTCATTCACTGGCCCATCAAAACTGATCAAAAGAAATTCTTCAGACACTGACTCATTGTTAATAGTAAGTACTGAGTCTTCTTCATCATCACAGTCTCTTTGAATTTCAATACCCTCATCTGAACAATAATTGAGCATCTTGTTTTGCACAATAAATCCCTGCCCAGTAAAGGTACAGGACTTCAATCACAAACCACAAACTTGTGCAAACCCTTAAAATTACCAATTTCAACATGAACTGGTTCTGTAATTGGGTTCAATAAAAATTGGTTTGCAACTCTCACAATCTGAACTGTTTTCCCTGTTAAGGGCAGGTCTGGAACTTCTGCAGATCTTGCTGTTGAGCGTGTAGCTCCTGTATCAACCACAAATGAGACTTTGTGAACATTCACCTTTCCTTTAACATAAGGATCTTTCTGATCCGCTTCTAAAGACGCTGCCATCACACATTCTTCTTCATCCGAACTCTCAGACATCCGTTCATCGTTTATTAAGTCCTCACTGTGTAGTGGAAATTGATGTACTGTATTGTTACTCTGACTTAGGCCCTCATTATGAAATGGGCGGTAAGTCCCGCTTACCGTCATGCTGACTGCCGCCAACATATCGCCGGTGCAGCGGATTACCGCTACCCATATTAAGACCCACACATAGCAATCCGTCACTATACAGCCACACACACAAGTCTGCCAGCCCAAAGGTCAGTGATAAACTGGCAGTAGCAAAACCCACACTGTTACGCCAACAGAACTACGCCCACAGCATTATGACCCACGAATCACCACGGCGGACATTCAATGGCGGTAAACCATTGGCGGTACATACTGCCGTGCTCAAAATACGCATACTCAAACAAAACAACACTACATTGGACAATTCAAACTACACACACCTGACACACATACACACATCACACCCACACCGCTATAAAACACACACACTACCCACAACACTTTACGACTAAAGAAATTGACAACTGAGAGAGACACCAAGAGCACCCACAGAACCAGAGCCACATAACACCATCACCCAAACACCATCCACGCACCTTACAGCACACACCCCAACACATCACCCCACATACCCTCACCCACACCACTCACACTACACCCATGGCACCAAAAAGACACACCAGGTTCTCACAAGAGGAGCTAAGGGTCATGGTGGAGGAAATCATCCGGGTAGAGCCACAGCTATTCGGATCACAGGTGCAGCAGACGTCCATTGCTAGGAAGATGGAGATATGGCAGAGAATTGTGGACAGGGTCAACGCCGTGGGACAGCACCCAAGAACAAGGGATGACATCAGGAAGAGGTGGAACGACCTACGGGGAAGGTGCGTTTTGTGGTAGCAAGACACCAGATAGCAGTACAGAGGACTGGCCGTGGACCCCCACCTCCCCCCCCACAACTAATGACATGGGAGGAGCAAGTCTTGGCAATCATGCATCCTGAGGGCCTGGCAGGAGTAGCAGGAGGACTGGACTCTGGTAAGTCAACTCTTTACTACTTTCACCACCCCCTACCTGCATGCCATCACAGACCCCCACCCCCTACCTTCACCCCTATCACTCCACCACCTCACATACACCCCACCATCACAACCCACTCATCCCAATACCAAGCCCTGCACGTAACACCAATGCACGGACCCCCATCACAGACCTGCATGGATACCCACCACTAAAGCATGCACATTATAGAGAATCACCTAGACCACAAAATCACTACTCACACAAGGCAAAGCTGACAGGGCAATCACAACCATAGAGGGCAACACACTCATGCACAAGATGTCACACACAGAAACAATAACACTGCATTTACATCCCCACAGTTCCCCCAGCCAACGTCACCGGAGAGGAGGTGCCAGCAACATCCAGTCCCCACACAGAAGAGGCCCACAGTGATGACAGCAGCTGTCTGGATGACCAACCTGCCCCATCAGGGATCTCCGGACAGTTGGTTACCCAGGCACAGTCCCATACCACCACAGAGCCTGCCCCCTCAGGAAACACAACGACAGCACCTTCCCAGCGGGCCCATACCTATGTACCCAGGACACGTCAATCAGCAGTGTGTCCACCACTACAGGGACCCCAGGACACCCCACAAACACAGGACAATCAGGGACCTGAGATCAGTGGCAGTGGGCACACGGTTCAGGGGACAGAGGCACAGGACAAGAGGGAAGCTGGGAGGACTGCTGTGCGACAGGGGGAGGACAGGCCCAGGGAACGGACTCTCCAGGAAGCACTCACCAATATCCTGGGAGCATACCACCATCTAAAAATAGAGATGCCAAAGAGTACAGTAAGCGGCCATAGAATTGGGAGAATCTGCCTGCCATGTACAATGTACAACAAAAAACTGTCAATGTCTTACCTGTGTGTCACTGGAAGTACTGTCGTATTATTACTGTTCTGTTGTCCTCATCCTCATCTCCTCATCTTCTGCCTCCTCATCTTCACTGTCCACAGGGTTCAATGCTGCCACACACCCATCTCCAGCCTCATCCTCCTGCAGAAAAGGCACCTGGCGTCTCAAGGCAAGGTTATGCAACATGCAGCATGCCATGATTATCTGGCAGACCTTCTTGGGTGAGTAGTACAGGGATCCACCAGTTAGATGGAGGCAATGAAACCTGGCCTTCAGGAGGCCAAAGGTCCTCTGGATAATCCTTCTTGTCCGCCCATGTGCCTCATTGTAACGTTCGCCTGCCCTTGTCCTAGCATTCCTCACTGGGGTCAGTAGCCATGAGAGGTTGGGGTAACCAGAGTCACCAGCAAATATCTAACCCTTATGGCCAAAACCATACCCACACACCAACATCCACTGGGTGGGAACCAGGGCTCACCTATTAGCCACACCCAGTGCCTCTGGAGTTGAGCCATCACATTTCGGATGCTGCTATTCCGCAGGATAAAGGCATTATGCACAGACCCAGGATAATTTGCATTGACATAGGGGATGCACTGGTCCCCCAGGCACACTATCTGCACATTCATGGAGTGAAAGCTCTTTTGATTTCTGAACACGTGTTCATTTCTCTGGGGGGGAGACAAATGCAATATGTGTACCATCAATAGCCCCAATTATGTTGGGGATATGTCCCATTGCATGGAAGTCAGCTTTCACTGTGGCCAAATCCTCCACCTGGGGGAAAACGATGTAGCTGTGCATGTGTTTAATCAGGGCAGACAACACTCTGGTCAGCACTATTGAGAACATTGGCTGTGACATTCCTGCTGCCAAGCCCACTGTCACTTGGAAGGAGCCAGTTGCCAAGAAATGGAGCACAGGTAGGACTTGCACAAGAAGGGGGATCCCGGTGGGCTGATGGATAGCAGATATCAGGTCAGGCTCTAATTGGGCACACAGCTCTATGATTGTGGCCCTGTCCAGTCTATAGGTGAGGATAATGTGCCTGTCCTCCATAGTTGCCAAGTCCACCAGGGGTCTGTACACAGGGGGATGTCTCCATCTCCTATTCATCCACAGCGTTTGTAATCTAGGGGGAAAAACGGGGAGCAGGTGGTCAGTATTACACATTTCCAAACACTACACTTCCTTGCATGTTGTGACTGTAACAGTATATAGTTGTGTAGGCCCAAATGGTGCCTATATGTACTGTGACGCAGTTAGGTGCCATGGCCTGCCCCCCCTGAAATGGCATCCACCTGTCCTGTATGGATGGACATGTGGAAATGAAGTAATTCCACTGACGCTGTGCGCCGTTACGGAAGGAAGTCGAGTACCCCCATGCAACTCCTCATTGGTTGTCATTGGGCCCTATGGGTTACAGTGGCCAATGGTGATGTACGCCGGCGGTGACGGTACGCACCGCCGCAGACGTGACCGCCATTTTATATCTGTTCACTCACTTGCTACCTGACCTTCAACAGGAGAGGACCTACACTGAAAGTGCTGATGTGACCTATGTCCGGAACCGACCATGGCTCGTGTCACTGGGGAAAGGGCCCCTTCCTTCACCGTTGTGGAGTTGGAGAGACTGGTGGATGGGGTCCTGCCCCAGTAACGAATGGTGTATGGACCTCCAGACCAACAGGTGAGTACACTGTGAGCACGCTGCATGGGGCATGAATGCATGGAGTGCTGTGTATGAGAGCCTCGTGTAGGGGTGGGGGTTGGTGAAAGGGTCCTGGGCAGCGTGTTGCTTGTATGGTGGGCAATGTCTGTGCGCAAGGGGATTTGAGGGCTATGGTGGGACATTAGTGTAACAGGCCGGACGGTCTGACTGATACCTTTTTCTATGTACATTTTTCTGCAGGTCAGCACCGATCAGAAAAAGGGTATATGGCGTGCCATGACCAAGGACGTGCGGACCCTGAGGGTCTACGGCAGGCAGAACACCCACTGTCGCAAACGGTGGGAGGACCTGAGACGATGGGCAAGGAAGACGGCGGAGGCCCAGCTGGGGATGGCCTCCCAACGAGGAAGGGGTGCCCATCGAACCGTGTCCCCCCTGATGGCCTGCATACTGGCGGTGGCCTATCCGGAGCTGGATGGGCGCTTGAGGGCATCACAGAAGCCACAAGGGGGTGAGTACAGTTTCCCAATATACTACTTGTGCACGGAGGGGTGGTCTCTGGGGGGGGGGATGTTGGCCTGTTGGTGCCCCTAGGCCAGGCCGGATATTGCAGGGTAGGTCCCATGTTGGGCAGGGTATGATGTACACCACCTGCTACCAAGCTAGTAGGCATCCACTACTGGGCAAGGGTCTCGGGTATGCTGCTATTGGCGTTAGGTGTTTCTGTCCATGGCCTGGTGACTAGCATTGTGACTGGTAGTGCATTGCCTAGTGCGTAGGGATGTTCCCTGTGTGTGTGTGTGTGTGTGTGTCGTGAACGCCAACGGTGGTGTTGGAGCAGCCATTGACCAAGTGTATCCTTTGTCTCTTCCCCCCCTTTTTGTTTTGTCACCCTGTCCTTCTGTGCATTAGCATCATCTGGCAGAGGAGCAGAGGCACCGGCGACGGAGGGAGCTGCATCCCACAAGGCCCATGAGGCCAAATCCACTGATGGTGAGGGCACCAGTGGGACGGAGGGGAGCTCCACGGTGGAGACAGGAGCGGACAGTTCGGACAGTGATACCTCCTCCGATGGAAGCTCCCTGGTGGTGGAGGACACCTCTGTGCCACCCCAACTACAGGTACAGCCGCCACACCCGTACCAGCACCACCCTCTCAGCAGCCCCTCAGCATGTTTCCCGTGCCCGCTCATCCAGGAGGGTGGGCATCTCCTTTGCCTCAGGCACCTCAGGCCCTGCCCCAGTTAGCCCTACTGCCCTGAGTGAGGAGGCTATTGACCTCCTGCGATCCATCTTTTTTTTGGCCAGTCAACCATTGTGAATGCCATCCAGGGGCTGGCAGCCCATTTGCAACAAACAAATGCATTCCTGGAGGGCATTCACTCTGGCATGGTGGCCCAGCAGAGATCAATCCAGGCACTGACCACCTCTCTGATGGCAGCCATTGTCCCTGTTTCTAGCCTCCCCTCTCCAACTTCCTCTACCCAGTCCCATTCCCCTCAACCCCAACCTATCCCAAGCACAAAGGCAGACCAGCATTCACACAAGACAACACACAGGAGTGGCTCAGGCAAACACAAGCACCACACACCATCCCACAGGCACTCACACAAACACGATCCAGATGCAGACATACCAACATCCACTGCCTCCACCGTGGCCCCCTCCTCCTCGTCTTCCACCTCCCTCCCAGTAGCATCTACAATCACACTTGCATGCGCTACATCCTCATCCACTACCTCCATCATCATCACGCCTATCACTACACACCCCTCACTGGCAGTCACCACCCCCACATCCGTGCACACGTCCCCTGTGTCCTGTCCCACTGTGTCTGTGCCCCCTCTTCCCAAAGTACACAAATGCAAGCACTCAGACACCAAACAGCCATCCACCTCACAACAGCATCCAGCCCATGCACCTGCACCCAAATACAGCAGACAGACACCGTCCACAACCACTTCCTCTTCCTCCACTCCCAAACCTTCACCCTCTTCCAGCCCCAATGTCCCTCAGAAGCTTTTCCTCTCTACTGTTGACATCTTCCCTACCCCTCTCCCCTGTCCTTCATGTCAGGCCAGGGTGGTCAGAACCCAGTCGAGCACCTCAGCCACCCAGTCCACAGCCATGGTAGTGTCGACAGCTACTGCAGGTGGGAGAGGCTCCATGGAACCAGGCAGCTGCACTGAAAGTGTGCCTGCTCCAGGTGCGTCAAGGAAGGGCAAGGAGGCACCACCAGCTGCCAAAGGGAAGGGCAAGGAGGCACCACCAGCTGCCACAGGGAAGAGCAAGGAGGCACCACCAGCTGCCAAAGGGAAGAGCAAGGAGGCACCACTAGCTGCCAAACCGGATGGCAAGGAGGCACCACCAGCTGCCAAAGGGAAGGGCAAGGGGTTTGCACCAGCAGGCAGGAAGGGAAGGAGGTCTGGTGCTGGGACTCATTTGGAGCCCCCACCACCAACATGGCGGTTTAACCGTCCAAGGCTACAGGGGATGGGCTGCAGCCTCCCCCCACCACTGCCAGCACCACCACCAGCACCACTGCTAGCATCAGCAGCCTCAGTGGGCAGCCTTCCGAGGCTGCAAGGGATGGGCTGGAGCCTCCCCCACCACTGCCAGCAGTGCCAGCAGCCCCAGTGGGCAGCCGTCTGAGGCAGCAGGGGAAGGGCTGGAGCCTCCCCCCACCACTGCCAGCACCGCCAGCAGCACTGCCACCAGCACCACTGCCAGCAGCAGCAGCCCCACTAGGCATCCGTCCGAGGCTGCAGGGGAAGGGCTGGAGCCTTCCCCCACCACTGCCAGCCCCAAAACCAGCCCCGCCACTGCCACCAGTGAGCAGCCATCACCGCCGGTGGGCAGTATGTAGTCCTGCCTCCATGGGCTGTATTGCGTCCTGGACCCTGCAAATCCTGTAGGTGTGACACCTAGGTGAGAGACTGTGACCTTGCACTCCCCAAGATCTGCATAACAGGGCACAATGCCCCTTCCAGAACCAGTTGAAGAAGCCATCCACTCACCCCATCCTTGCCAGGATGAAGCACACTGGGCACAAGGCCCCCTTCAGAACCAGTGGAAGAAGCCATCCACTCACCCCATCCTTTCCAGGATGAAGCACACTGGGCAAAAGGCCCCCTCCAAAACCAGTGGAGAAGCCACCCACAGCACACTGGGCACAAGGCCCCCTCCAGAACCAGTGGAAGAAGCCATCCACTCACCCCATCCTTGCCAGGATGAAGCACACTGGGCACAATGCCCCCTCAAGAACCAGTGGAGAAGCCATCCATTAGAGAGACTGTGGCCTTGCACTCCCCAGGATCAAGCAGTGGGCAAACCACCCACTAGAGAGACTGTGGCCTTGCACTCCCCAGGACCAGCAGTGGGCAAACCACCCAATAGAGATACTGTGGCCTTGCACTCCCCAGAACCAAGCAGTGGGCAAACCACCCACTTGAGAGACTGTGGCTTTGCACCCTCCAGGACCAAGCAGTGGGCAAACCACCCACTAGAGAGACTGTGGCCTTGCACTCCCCAGGACAGAGTGATGGGCATGTAGCCCCCTCCAGGACCAGTGGCGTTGTACCATCTTCCGGCTGAGGTGCCCTCCTGAGGTGCCTGTGTATTTTTGACCTGATGCCCCTGCAGTGTTCTCTCCATGTTGTTGCAGAAGTGAGGTGGGGCCTTGGCCAATGTGTTCTGGCCCTGTGGCCCACGGACATTGAGGACTGGGCAGTGTCCCTCCATTTGTAAATGTGTGTATACTTTTTGAATTTGAAGCACATATTTATACTATTTTGTCTTATTACACTCACTTTCTTCAAATCATTGTGTCCTTGCATTATTCCTGAGGGGTACAGGTGTATATGTAATGTTATTGCATCTGGTTGTGTGTATGGTGTTGGGGTGGAGGTGTTGAGTGTTGCGTGTGTGTGTCACTCTCTTCCCCTCCCTCCCTTATGTGCTAGGCAGCGGTACTCACCATGGTCGCCTTTGCCGGCATTGATGTTCGTAATGCAGGAAAAGGTATACAAGCTTGGGGAAGCTGTGCAACTCGGGCTCCATGGCGTCATGGTTGTTTCCTGAGTCTCCAGAGGTGAGCCCTTTGACTTCTGTGTTCTGTTTCCGCCATAATTTTGATGTCGTTGGTACCGCCCCTGAAAAGGTGGCGGATAGGCCTGTATTAATACAGTGGGCAGTACATTGTCTTCCTCCTGGCTGTTGCGGCTTACCAGTGTGGTGCTTGTTGCTACCGCCATGGCGGTCGGTGTGTTAAAGTGGCTGTCTGTCTGAGCGGTTTCCGCTGTGGTCATAATTCCATTTTTGTTACCACCGGCCTGTTGGCCGTATTACTGCTGCTTTATCACTGACTGCCAGGGTTGTAATGAGGGCCTTAGTCTCTGACCTGTGACCACCTGAGAAAGCATCACCTGCTGCTGATCAATAGGAGCTTGAGGTATCATAATTTGTTGTCTAGGCATTTGAATTTGTTGTGCAGGCACCATCTGCACCTGTGGCTGCATCTGCTGTAACTGTGGCATTCGCATTTGTAATGGCTGTACATTTTGCATGGGCTGCATAGGTTGGAAACCTTGCATTGGATTCACATTATTCTGGAAATTTTGATTTTGACCTCTCATTTTCGGTTCTCTCACATTTTGAAATGAATTGACATCATTCACTTGCTGAACCGTACCTCCCTGATTTATCATTGGACACTGCCTCTTCCAATGCCTGATTCCCCTACACATGTGACAAGGTAACATTCTCTTTCCTTGCTGCTCTCCTTGTATTATTACTGTATTCAAATCCAAACCACAATTTACACTTCCCATTCCACCACAACCTCTTCCTCTGCCTCCATTCTGAAACATACCTTGATTCTGAAACATGCCATTTCCCTGCTGCTGCTGAGGCTGAAAACTTCCCTGAATCCCTGTCTGTGCAGCCTTGATCTGTATCACCATCGCTTTCTCTTTCAGCTTTTTCTGTTTCAATTCAATCTCATCACTACAGTATTTTGCATACTGCAGCACCTCATCAATCTGTTTGGCTTGCCAACAAATCAAATGGCTCTTAATCATCTGACTAATTTCTGCTCTGAGTCCTACAACAAACCTGAACACAAAGTGAATCCTGTCTTTCAGTTCAATTGTTTCTGTTCCACTATAATGTTCACAATACTTTTAGCAACCTCTCATAGTATGCATAAATTGATTCTTTCATTTCTTGAGCTGTCCTATCTATGTGCAGCCAATCAATGTTTTTCTGTGAAATTCTCGTTTTCAAAAATGTATTGACTTTATAGTAAGCTTTCATTACTTCAGGAGATGGTGCACCTGTTGCTGGATCTCTTGGCGGACCACTTGTTGGCCAGTCTACACTCCTTTTGCGTTCAATCCATTAATCTGCTGGAAAAACTAGTTCCAAAAGAGTGTTCAAATCCTCCCATCGGCATTTTGCAAGCTTCGCAAACCTATTTGTTTGCTGGTACCATTGTACTGGTTTTGCACTCAACCTGGGGTCATCATTTGTAAATGGCAAAATGTCCCTTCTATTCCAAGGGACATGTACAAAATTCCCTCCCAGAATTTCTCTAATTGGTAAAGCTTTCACTGTTTCCCTATTCTGGGATGTTTCTGCAGAAAAAGTACCAGGACCTTTTTTTGGCTTGTCTCTTTTCTTCACCCATCTGCCTTCTCATTTGTATAATGCTCTCCATATCTGGATACCTTGAAGCAATTCTTTAAGATGCGTTTTCATCCCTGAATATCTCATGTGTTCAAAATCCTTTGCCTCGAAATCCAACTTGTGACTTCTTTTCAAAGGTTTCATTTTTGATAGATCTTTCCCATGTTTGTCGGCTACATCCGCTAGCTGTTGAAGTACCTCACCTGCTTCTTTTGTAATCTTCAGACACAAATATCTCAATTCTGTTTCAGTATAGGACTCTAATCTATTTACACCTATAGTTCCTTCAACAAGCTCACTTGCTTCCATTGAAAGCTCAGTGTAGTTGATATAATTTCCTCCACAAGAAACATCTTGTGAAGTATTCAGCTTTTCTAAATACTTGGATAATTGCTGAGCTGTTAAACCATGTAATGAGATGTTATTAGGCTGAGTACCAGGTAGCTGTTGTACAGTTAAACTCTGAGGTTGGGGTGTCAGTAATCTCATGTTGGTGTCAATGGTGACCCTGTCTCAGTATTCAAAGGAGCTTTAATAGGACTCCGGTCTATTAATGACCCTGTCCCATCAAAAATCTGTCTCATCTGAGAAATTATTCCAGCATTTTCATTGTGTCCTTCTCCCACTTTGACCCACTCAGACTTTTGACTTAGGATTCCCTGTCCGTTTGTTCCATCATTTCCCTGTGCATACAATGGTATTAATAGGTATGAATACAGCATCTGGATTTGGTCTGGCAGTTATGTTTTGAGACTGCACTACCCTTGCATTCTGCATTTGAGGCAGTAATAGTGAAGTTGGCTCTGTCTGCACCAACATTGGTTTCTGGTAAACCTGCTCTGGCGGCACTATTAGATTAACTGTTGAATTTACAACAGGCACATCTGGGTAAATCCTAGGAACACTAGGTTGTAGCAGCTGTACAGTACTAGCTGACAAATTGTAGCTGCTCTGCATTGGTATTTCCACAAATGGACTAGTCTGTACTGAGCTCTGGTTCACGTTAGGATTAACCTGTACAGAACTATTAGTCATGTTATGGTTACTCTGTACTGAACTCTGCGTCATGCTAACTGATGTCGGTGCAGTGGGATTTACACTAGTACTTGGACCTTCTTGTGCCACATATGGTGGTGGACGATTTCTCAACAAATGTAAGGTTTACTCATCATCATCCGATTCCTCATCAGTAGTTAGAGATAAAGAAGTCTCTTTCAATTTCTGATTTTCATCCGAAGATGAACTCCCTTTCAATTTCTTATAAACCTTCTTTGCTTCTTTCTCTCTGTTTTCTGAAATCGCAGGAACATCCCAATACTATGTGAGGTATCGAGTCTCCACTGTCTCTGATCATTTTGCCACGTAGCCTATGCTAGTGTCTTCTCTACTCTTCTCATTGCCTCTCAAATTTCAACGCTTGTTGTTGTCTGGCTACTAGTACCCAGATCGCTAATGCTTAGAACTGAGCTGGTCTTGGCGGAGGTTTCAAACTATACATCACTTGTTTCAAATTCTCTAAAATTCTCAAATTAAATGTCCCATTTTCAGGAAATGCTAAGCTTCCTTCTTTTCTTGTGATTTTGCTCCAATGTTTTACACAAAGGCAAGCTCCAGTACCTTTCTCTTCAGTTATGATATATGCTGGAGTGCCTTCTAGTGGACACATTTCTCCTACCCTAGCTGGGATACATTCATCTCCCCTAAGAGCACCTTTTAAAGCTTTGAAAAACATCTTTTTCACAAATGTATGTCAAAAATCAATAATCAGGAAGTGAGTTTTAATCCCACAATCCTCTTCATCTTCCTTCTCAACCGATTGCGCTTCACGGTTGTCCACCAATCCATGCGTGACCCTTCTCACTAACCAACCTATCCCAGCGCAGCGCAAAATGACATCACACTTACACACAGCGGCTGACAAAGTCTTGCGGCTTGTCCTCCTAAACTCAAAAACATTAAAAAATAATGCGAAATTATTTGCGATCACATCATCAAAACCAAAAACAAATTTGTCTATTTACTACAGGTAGGGTAATACAATTGCTTCAGGAACCTTACGGATTTTCACTGACTGCTTTTCGCTCTAACAGCTGTTCTTAATTCTCAGTTCCCCAGATTCGCAAGCAAAATTCGATTCGTACATTTTACTCTCGACTGATCAATGGATACTGTCCTGGTGCAAATAGTACTCAACAAACCTCAGTTGAAAAGACCTTACACTCAACTTATCTCACAAACTCGACTTGACAACCATGCCCGATTGGCCTACTAAATAGACAAATTACAACAACAACAAAAAACAAGAGTCTCAATACACTTTCAATATACTCCGGAGTCTTGGACCTATCGCAGGGTCCGTATACCAACAATCACGTAGACAATTCTTTTGAGCACCAAGCGCCACACACCTGTGAAGTTCGCTGACTTCCCTACTCTCACACTTCGGAGTATGCAAACCCCTTCTACAACATAATTTGGAGTACACCAACTCCCCTAAAATCTCACAAACAACTCAATCACATGCAAATTAGCTAGAGCTGTGCAAGCGGATAATCTATTTATTCAACCTAACAATAGAACGCTGAGAACACTCCCCACTAACATAGGCAGACTCCAAGGACCGAGGAAAGTCACCTTGGATGTTTAGGTACCCATATTCTCCATAATTTGCATAATTTTTAAAACTCAATAAATCTCAACTCAAATACATCTAGCAATATAATTTAAATGGACATAACCACCCAATTCTCCTACCAAAACCTTGAGCACGCCCTGGGCATATCTATTTCATCATAGTAAGATGTCGGACGCTGCTTTAAGGTTGATGAATCTTTTGATACATTTAAATTATATAACTGGATGTCATGTAACATTACAGTGTTAAATAACAATAACCATCACCGAAGAATTAGTAAACGACGCACCATGACCCATTTGACATCGAATAACCACACCATTTAGTATCAATTAAAACATTTATTTCCCTAAATTGACAATGCTAAGGTCACGAAAATTAGTCTCAACACCAAATGGTACAAGTAAAGAAGCATCACAGGCTGTCGAATTGGCCTGAAGAATCTTAGTTCAAACAAAGCAACTACAATGATAAACTCAATTGTTAGAACACTTTAAGCAAGAGAGATAGGATATGTTTGAATCAGAAATAAAAACGATGTCAAGCCATAGGTATAGAGAAAACCACCTCACTAGCTTCAGATTAATATTAGCATGTTTGGCTTCATGCAAAAGTTTTAGTAACATTAATTTAGAAAACATCTAGCTATGACGCTAACAAAAATAGAGGCAGTATTAAAACAGTAGAAGCTGGTACCTGAAAAACAAAAGTCAACTAACAATACACAGATCTCTTATAGTTAGCAATCCTATGGTAATCAGCAACAACTTCTACTTCATCAGGGAGACGTCAGCATCAGAACAGGAACAGGGTAGGGGGACGGTTTAGAATTTGGACTATAATATTACTAAACCATCAGAGCATTAGTTCAGTATTGAAAAGGCATAGTAACTCAGAAAATAATAAAGCACCAGAATATCAGTAGACTGACTGGCAAAACATGACGTGTCAAAATGACAGATCACACTAAGAATACAAAGTGTAGTGTTTGAAAACCAGGAAAGAAAGAACCCCAGACGAATGGCTCTCAAACATTAAATTAAACTTACTAAACATTTCCCATTGGACAAAATATCACGCGAAGAAAGAACATCCAATTACAAAGTGAACAGATATCCCAATTACATAAAATGTTAGCTTTGAGAACGCTCATTCGCTTCTGCTCCTTCTGAGTATTGCAGACTTATACTAAATATATCTTGCACACTTCCTTCTCCGGCTGCATCTGTAGGCCCTTTTGTTTGGCATCTTCTGGATTTATTTCTCCTAGACAGCGATTACAAAGATGTGGAAACATTCTTGTTGCATCATTTTCCTCGAGAGAAATACATTTCATTAATACATGCAGAGAACAAATTTGTGACTAAAACAAAAGAAGTTTGTTATATATCGGACATGAGCACATAAAAATGTATCACCAGAAAGAACAGAAAGAACACCGGAAGTTAGATAACTTTCAATGTGGCCTTGTCTGCTTGAGGCCCAGCAGAAAACAAGAAATACTCATATTCTTTCAGCATTTGTTTTAGCAAAGAATATGTTCTATAGAGACAGAACTATTTTCTCATTACAGCGTTAGTTCAATATTATAAAACATGTGCCTTGTATTTGATGGTAACCACTAAATAAAGCACAATTTTCATGTTAACATTGATTATTCATTTAAAACATTTAACACATTAGTACATAAACATAATTAAATGAAAGATAATTATTCACGCTACATTTAAGCTCTCACAATACTATCTATTCCTGGGCCGAAAAAGGCCACAGTGTCATACATACAATAGCAGTGCTGGAAATAAAAAAAGCTCCTTACAGGTGCACAGATACTTGTAAGCATCAATAGACAGGTGCAGAAGCAGCATTTATGGTCCAGGTTGCCCGACTTCCAGTCAAGGGGCATCTCCATGGACTGCCACTGAAGGACAAACCCATTAAACAATGTTGAATCTGTTTAACAGTGCAACATATGTGTGCGTCACTCCCATAGATCCATTAGATCTCACCTTTAACTGTGATACCCGATTCATCGGATTTGTAGATATAAAGCATAACTTGCAAAGACCCAGTTTTTGTTCACCCACAGATGGGAAGCCATTTTATTTTTGCACCAAACGGAAGTATTTTGAGATTTTACAAGAGGTGAGAAATCTCTTGTTAGCACTATATATACAATAATATCACTTACGGACTTTCAATCCCCTTCATTGCCTCTGCCCAGTCGAGTCTGGTCTTGGTGTCAAATTTATTGTTTCAGTTGCACCATTGGTCTTTTTCTGAGACCACAGGTTAAAATCCTGATGGGTCCACTTACACTTTTGAGATCAATAAAAAATGAGTACTGTTGAGTTGGGTAAAAATAAACACCTTTTATGTGTCAATAGTGCCAGGAAACCTCTTAGGGAATAAAAGCGCGCTCTACAAACATTCCTTATATGTTATTAAAGCGCTATGGCAAATAAAAAAAATACATATTATTATTTAAGTATAAATATGCAGTGTGCTCAGGAATCGTCAGAGTAGTTATATCACGTGGGTTTCAAGAAGCTACATAGGATCGGATTATGAAAACCTAGGATGCAAAATGATTCTCAACAATACCTCTTCATACATAAGGAGACTCACAATGCCACCTAATGCTCTTGACACTGTTGGTTCAAGTATACACGCCTCTTCTCCCTCGTGAAACTGCACACACAGAACCTTTCTTGTGCCATCATCTATACTATCCAACACCAAGGTTTCAGAATTTATCAGGTGGACTAGTTATCTGTCTGTAAAAGGGACAGAAGTTCTTGTTTTTGTAGCTAACAGCAACCAAAGTTTGCATGTCCCAGTATTAATTTTGTATTTTCGGCAGCCTTCAATTCTGGCAGTTTTGATCTACAAAGGTTTTATAGGGATGAAAGTTTCATTGCACTTGGTAAATTATGGGTAAGCAAAATATCACACCATTTATAACAGTGATGTCTGCACAAACAGGTGTTTGCGCGGGAATCACAACTTAACAGGACGGTTGTAATCAGGCCAGTAAGGGGTGCAGGGGCTCCCACTACCTGAACCTAAATGGTGTCAGCTGTGACCTTATGGGTCACAGAAGTGTATATGTGGGACCTAATTCACAAAAGAGCCCCTCAGTCATGGTGGAGGCCCCGCATTCGTGAAGTAGACCCCCGCAGTTGTGGTAGAGGTCCTGCACTCATTGCAGACCTACACAATGGAAGACTGCTGTGCAAAGGTCCCGCCACGAGTGCGGGACACCCACTACAACTGCAGGGGCCCCAGCCGTGACTTTGAGGCCCTTTTGTTTATTAGGCCCTTAGTGTCACCCTGGTTATTTATAAGAAGCACATACTGAAGTGTCTGGACTTGGGGTTGCCACAAGAAGTGCCGGGTGAGCTTGAGAATTTAAGAGTCATCAGAGGGTAACAATGAGAGAGCAGACATGCCAGTTAGTCGCTGCACACCAGTCAATTTCCAAAAGATACAATCATGTGCAAATCCTAAACCTGAGGACGACAGCAGGGTGCAGTAGAGAGTTACATGTGCACTCTTTTACCTGAGCTGAGGGAGCTAAGAGATTGTGTCCTTCCCGTGTTATGATAGTTCCTCCTAATTCCAAATGATAGTTCTTCCTTGAAGCACTCACATAGTCCTAAAACCACACACATGCTAATCTAGCTTCACTTGTAGACCACGTCAGCTGGCATTGCCTATAACACATTTCTGGCAACCCTAACTCACATTATTCCCTCCCAACCTTTCCCCGTTTTCCCCTCTCTTTGACTCTGTATTACAGTAGCATCTGATCTGGATGTGCCCTCAGCAGTTAAAATGGAGAGATTCAAATTCTCAACAATACCTCTTAATACATAAAGATGCAATCACAATGCCAGCTAATGCTCTTGACACTGTTGGTTCAAGTATACAAGTCTCTTCTCCCTCATGAAACTGCACACACAGAACCTTTCTTGTGCCATCGTCTCTATCATCCGCCCACTATACTTCCTCATATCCAGATCGACCTGCACTGACAGTGGCTTTTCATCCTACATTACGTCTAAGATCTTCCTCAAAAGACATTTTCTCAACACTCTTTTCGTATCACATCTTCATCACACAGCTCTGTTCCCCACATCATATATTATGCTCAAAACCAGACTTTTTGGGTCAGACCTCTGCATGTGCCCTCATCCTATACTTCAACTGGCTGATCCATAATGAGCTAAATTTGACCTCTTCAGTCCCAAATAAGAAGACCACTTGGCCTATCAATTAGAGTCTGACCTACATCCACTCCTTCACTAGCCACTCTCTCTCTTCAAGCTCCTATCCTGAACGTCTTACATTTGCGTCATTCTATTGTTGCACTGCATGGTCTCCTTGTGGTTGATGGTTGTTCTTCCTCCTGGCTTGTTCGTGCAGTGCTGGTGAATGATTTTATAACCTTCGGAGATCGCTGTGGCAATGTCTGGGGGATATATGGGGTTGAGCTAGGTCTCAGTGAGGAAGACCATGTTTTACGTGCAAGAGTGGCGATGAGGTCCCATAATTTGGTGCAATGCTTGCATAGTGAGAGTGTGTTGAGAAGGGCAAATGCAGGTTGGTGTTACATTAAGTAGGTCCTGGGGTAGGCGGGGCTTCTGTTGGCAGGATGAACGGTGAGTGGGAACACCCATTTGGGAAATCCCCCACTGGAAAACCCAGACAGCTACAGTGTCACCAGATCAGTCTGGAACAAGCAGGAACTGGAAGCCACAGGCAAGTGGCAGACGTGGTGATGGTTCCTTGGTGTCTGCTACACTCACTATCAAAACTCTGTTCATTCAATGTGCCTCAGAGTTCTGTTCTGGAACCTCTTCTGTTTTGTTTCCATGCAACTGCCCCAAGAAAAATAATTTTCCTTCTTTAGTTTCTTTTATTGTTTAGTCATTAAAAGAATCTGTTTCCTTTCTTCATCCCCCTGTCTGCACAAAAGCGTCACTTCCTAAGGCACCAAATGTCCTTCTTGATCCCCTCCTCTGTACACAAACCTTTAAGAGTCTTACTTCCTAAGGCACCTAATGGCTTTCTGTTCCTGGATTGTCAGCTCATGGAACACTGGAAAGACCTAATTTCCGATGTAAACCCCAAAACCCTCCTCCCAAATACCACTCCCTTCCCAAGGCGTCTTGGGAAGGGGGTGGTTCTTAACTCCTTCAATGGGCTTGAGTCCTTGATCGCATCTAACAACACAATCGAT
Source organism: Pleurodeles waltl (assembly GCF_031143425.1). Lineage (NCBI taxonomy): Eukaryota > Metazoa > Chordata > Amphibia > Caudata > Salamandridae > Pleurodeles > Pleurodeles waltl. The sequence goes on along the minus strand of NC_090440.1, from coordinate 844,946,963 downwards.
AATTTCTATTTGCTTAATATAAAGAAATATCTTAGTATTTTCTTTTTCGTGCACCCAGGTCTTTTAACAAATGGGTTTCTCATTTCATTCATTTCAATAACTTTATTGGACTGAAAATAGACAGCCACAAAAGTATGAACAAAATGAATACATAGAAAATTAATAAACATTAACGAACATTTGAAAACAGGAAATCAGCAAAACACGATAAATGAATGCGAAGATTGGGTAAATAATATGAAAATAAAGATCCGAAATCCCGTCGATTAAGGCTAGGAGACAACAGCACCCCCATTCAACTACTAAAATCGATGTGTTAAAAGGGCATAGTGCCCCGTGAGTGCACAGCAGCGCGCAGAAATGAAGCTAAGTATAATCGCGTCTCTTCGTCAGGCACTTGTTGATGGAAACGGTAAGCTGCTGCGCACATTTCTAGCTTTCCAAAAGCGTTCAAGAAAGTTTTTTGTGTACAAAATATAAAAGTTGTAAAAGAATAGAAAATTATAACATAGTCTGCTTAGAGGTAGTAGTGCAAGGACAGACACTTGCTTCAAGAGGGTGCTGAAGAGGGAAGCACAATACATATTTGCATGAGTCTGTTCTAAATAGAAATAGCAACAAGCATTTGCTATGTAATGGGTTTTGCGTTTGCATTAGTTAGAGCTATTAGTGTTGTAAATTCCTAACTGGACTTTTCTTGCCCCACAAACTAAAAATAAAAAGTAAAACAGTTGACATAAGTGAGCTGATTCAAAGCGCCGCCGTGAGCGCCAAGAGAGAGACAAAAGGGAAAATAAGTTCGCTCACAGTCAAAGTTATAGGGAAAAGTGCAGTTATCCATTTAACAGGGTTGATGGCCAAGGCGGTAACAAAAACTGCCCTAAGAAAGGGACAAACATAAAGCATTTACCAACGAAAACAAAGGATTTTTGAAGGGCATGCCCATGAACGAGTGACAGTGAGGGGCGTGGGGTGGACGTGGTTAAAAGTCCAGATACATACCAACATGTCGGAAAAGCAGCACTTGCACGCTGCTATGCTCGACCTAAAAAGCGCTTCCAACTCCCACGAGACTCCCACGAGTAATTGGTTGAAGGAATGCGTTCAGGCTCATATACATTGCAACTATGGTCTTTGTAGATTCCTCCTTTTTCCTAAGTTCTATAAACTGGTTAATAATTAAAACTGCACATGTTTTTTGTTCAAGGTAGCACATTTCAAAGGATTGGTGAAGGCGTAGCCCATACCATTATCTTCCAAAGGTTTTCTCACATACGCCAGCCACAGGATTGACAAGTCCTTATCACAGGCTAGGCAGCCTGAAATAATATCCTTAGTTAGAACTGCTTCCTGTGCACGCCAAATGGAGAGTCACAACAAGGAGGGTTTAGTGTGAATCAGATCAGTCAAGTAATAAAGACTCAATTCCTCGTGACACTAAAAGTGACACTCTGGTGGCGTAAGGGCCTCGTAAAAGAGGCGCGAAGTTTGACAATGTTGTTTGAATGTATGGCTGAGCTGGGTAAGAGGACACTGCATACCCTTAAACATTACTTGAACCTTGCTGACTATATGGGTGCAGCATGTTCAATGTCAGAGAGCAGAGTATTCCTATTGGATGCTGAGATTTAAATTTTGAGAAAACTGAGTGTGCGAAGCAGTTAGATTTAGGGTGAGACTGAGGATAGAAGGTCGTTGATTAACCAAATTCCTTGAGCTTTACTCTGAGAAATCAGGTTGTTGGTTGACTAGGGTTTGAGCCCTGGTCAAGAAGCAACCAAAAATCCCAGCAGGGTGAACCAAAAACATCACTAAATAAACAGTGCTTACCCCTGGGTAGATAGTAAGGTTTAACTTAGAGGCAATTTGTAAATTATTTATGCAGCACTCAAACAGCAATAAAGTGAAAACACAAGAAAAATCCAATACCAATTTAGAATAGAGTAAAGTTTAATAAATTATTTGACACCAGAATGACAAAAATCCAATCAGTAGAACTGGAGTTATGATTTTCCAAAGTTTTTAGTAAAAACTAGCACCTAAAAGATCAAAGCGCCAACCGTGGACATCTAGCAGTGTGAGACCAGATCAGAGTGAAAAAACATCGCCAACTGCACTGGAGCATGGTACAGACACAAGAAATCGATTGGGTCCGGTCAGTGTTCTGAGAAGATAAAGTTCAGCAGCGCAAGGCTGCCGATGGTGTCTGAGGAGGGAGCGTAATCGTTGAGGTCCTTGGAACAAAGATGCAGTTGAGATTTCTAAGTTTGGACTTAGTCTATGTTAGAGCTTGGGTTTCTATTTACAGAGTATGAAGCCTGTACAAGCAGGAACTACCACTGTAGTCAGGGTAAGCTACATACCCACTTAGAGATAACCTGTTCTCAGCCACTGGTAGCTTGGAGCAGAGCCTGCAGACTTCTCTGAAGTGGCAATGTGTAAAGTATTTGCACACCACACACACAGCAGCAGGGACAGCTCCTCCATTAGAGTGGAGGAGTGTCGCTCTGCCAATTAAAATGCCTTCAAAGCCCAGGAGATATGAAAAATACAATAGTAATAAAGATAATTTATTACCACTTCATTTTTCATCCACCCATCCTGAAGCGAGTGTCAGGACTGGGCAGGGCCTGCTGGGTGGCAGCAACAGGGAGGAGGGTGGGCTGCCTGGGCACTTCAGTTTAAAGGGTGCATGGCCCTTTGGCCAACTGTATTGTGATAGCCAGCTAGACATGCACACTCTGAAACCTCTCTAACCTAGCTGTCTTAATGCAGCTGGGTTAGAGCAAGCATAGGCCTCCAGTGGCCTCGGGAGCACTGAAAGAGGCCGCTTCCTCCAATCTTGGCACTTCTCTCATGCTGTTAAGCAGCATGAGAGAAGTGCCAGGATTGGTTAAGGGACTTGGCTGGGGCCTGCACTGAACACCGGACTGCAGAGGAAGAGGACATACTGCAAGGAGGAAGACTTGTCATGCTTGTCAGGTAAGTCTATTTTCATTATTTTGCTTGCACTGCGGCACAATAGTGCATGCCACTAGTACTACCCACCACCCATTTGTCTGCCCCACCACTCTCTTTAGATGCCAGCCACCATTGCACAGCAGCACAATGAAAACACTACAAAAAGACTCCACACAGGTTTAGAAAAGTAGAGACTATTTATCTAAGTAAACAAGACCAAAAATCCAATGGGTAGAAGTCAAGAAAATAATTTTCAAAGAATAAACCAAAAAAAGTGCTTAAAAGTCAAAAGTGCTAAAAGGTTACTTGAGATCGTGATCGACCAAGGTAAATCCAAAGATCATGCTGACCGTAATGGAGGACAGGCTGGCCACAGGATTCCCACAGAGCCCACTGAAAAAGTACCTTGGATAGAGCAAAGCATCAACTTTGAGGAGTAATGTGAGTTCCGATCTACGTAGTCGGGTCGATGAGTCAGTGTTGAGCCATGCAGTCGGGTCCTGGGCCGGAGTCGAACTCTGTGGAGATGAAGGCAATGTGTCATCGTCAAGCCATGCAGAGCCCCATTGTTGGGCCATGCAGGCTGTAGAACTGCTGTCATCGAACAGCCTCTGCATTGGCATGGAATGGTGATTTGTCAGTTCCGATTGGCGCAAAGGTGATGATATGTTAGTTTTGTAGCAAAACAGCTGTAGAATCCACTTCTGAGGCTCAGGACTGGAGGGCGCACCTCAGGCAAGGGTAGGACTCACATATAGCAGAGTCCAGCAGCAAGAGTAGAGTGGAAGGCAGTCTTTGATGTCCCCAAGACTGCAGGAAGCAGGGGCCAAATCAGCAAGCCCTTGGAGTCACTCTGGGTCAGATGAGAGGATCCAGTCCTTCCTCAGCAGGGCAGAGATCAACAGGCAGCAGGGTAACTCATCAAGGCAGAAAGCAGTTATTTTTGGTAATCAGTCCAGCAGCGTGGCACTCCTTGCAGCAGGCAGAGTTCCTCCCAGGTCCAGGAGTGTACTGATTTGGTAGGGTTAGAGCCCCAGTTCTCACACCCAAATGTGCCTTTGAAGTGGAGGTGACATACACAGAGATCGTTGCCTCCTTGGTGTGGCTCCAGACTACCAATAGAGGGTAATCAGTCATTTGTATGGGAAGGGGCACTTCCCTTTCCCAGTGTAAGTGTCTGCTACTTCCTGCCCAGGTAGACCCATCAGAATGCACAATAGTGTAGATGACTGCTCAGACACACCTAATCTTCCTGTGTTTGTGACTGTCTAAAGGGAATGCACAAATTATAGCTGTCACCTACCCCAAGCGTGAATTAGAGACAGGCTGCAAGGCACACAGAGTAGTAAGAGCAGAGAAATTCCCACTTTCTAAAAGTGGCATTTCTAATATAGTAATGTTAAATCCGACTTTACCAGTAAACTTTATCATTCCAATGATATGAAACTTGATGTAAACTCTCCTTTCTGATCAGGAATTACAGCTTAAAAGTACATTGAGGAATTCCCAATGCGTCCTATGAGAGGAGAAGGCCTCATAGTAGTAAAAAACAACTTTGGGAGTTTTTCCCTACCAGGACATGTAAAACTCAAAGGAACACGTCCTTCCTTTTACCTACATAGCACCCTGCCCTTTTGGCTACTGAGGACCTTCCTTAGGGGATATTTATATGTAAAAAAAGGAGAGTTTAAGGCATGACAGGAGGTTTTAAATGGCAAGTCAAAGTGGCAGTGAAACAATGCAATGGTAGGCTTGAGACAGGTTTGAGAGGCTACTTGTGTGGTGGTACCATCAGTGCTGCAGGTCCACTAGTAGCAATTAATTTACAGACCCTGGACATATGGTATATCATCTTACAAGGTACCTACAAGTACATTAAATATGCAAATTGTGGATACATCAGTGTTACCATGTTTTAGGGGAGAAGCATGTGCATTTTAGCACTGATCAGCAGTGGTAAAGTATGCAGAGTCCTAAGGCCAACAAAGGAATACAGCAAAAATGTGAGGCATACAGGCAAAATGTTTCGGGGAAGCCCACCCTAAGGCATGTTCCCCCCCAACTGAAAGCATGGAGAACTACCCAGCCTCTTGGGAGTTCTCATCATTAAGAGGGAAAAACCTGTATAGACCATCAGCATTGACGTGGTCTACCCCGGTCTATGTTCCACCCTGACATCCATACTGTGTAGGGAAATGGACCATCTCAGCACTTTTGGATTTTCACCTCTCATTTCCCTGAGCCACCTGTAGGGCCAGTGGTCAGTCTGAATCAGGGAGTGAGTGCCAAATAGGTATGGCATCAGCTTCTTTAGGGCCCAAACCACAGCAGAAGCTTCTCTTTCTGTAGCACTCCACCTCTATTTCTGGGAAGTAACCTCCTAGAGATGATGGCTATAGGTTGGTCTAGTATGCCATGTTCCGAGGCATCTGTATGGATGATAAACCCCTTGGAGATGTCAGGGGCCTTGAGCAGGGGGGCTGTGCACATGGCTTGCTCCAGGGAGTCAAATGCTTTTTTGGCATGTCTCTGTACAAATCACATTTCTGGGTGGCTTCTTCAAAGCTAGCTCTGTCGAGGGTACAACAATGGTGCCATATCTCTTGGCAAACCTCCTGTAGTACCCAGTGAGTCCCAAGCATGCTCTGACCTCAGTCTGGATTCTGGGGGGCTCCCAGGCTGTGATAGTCTCTATTTTGGCCTGGAGGAGCTGCACCTTAACCCTGTCCACCATGTGTCCCAAGTACACTACAGACCCCTGCCCTATCTGGCACTTACTGGCCTTGATAGTCAGGCCTGCCTGCTGCACAGCCCGAAGCACTTCCTAAAGGTGAAAGAGGTGGTCCTTCCAGGTGCTACTAAAGGCAACTATGTAATTCAGAGAGGCAGGTGAGAAGGCATCCATACCAGTGCGTACCTGATTCACCAACCTCTTAAAGGTGGAAGGAGCATTTTTGGATCTAAAAGATGTTACACAAAATTGGTAATGGCCCTCTGGAGTGGAAATGGCTGACCTCCCCTTGGCATCCTCTGTTAGGGTGATCTGCCAGTATCCTGATGTGAGATCAAAGGTACTGAAGTACTTGGCAGGCCCTAAACGGTCAATCAGCTCATCAGCCCGGGTGATGGGATGAACAGCTGACTTGGTCACATAATTAAGCCCTCTGTAATCCACACAGAACCTCAGTTCAGGTGTGGTGCCCGGTGTGGCAGCTTTTGGTACCAGAACCACAGGACTGGACCAGGGTCTATTGGAGGGTTCTATCACCCCAAACTCCAGCATTTTAGAGACTTCGCCCTCACCTTATCCGACAGCCTGTAAGATTTATTCTTGTCAGGGAATAAGTCCCCGGTGTCCACATCATGGCTACACAGGTGGATAATCCCAGGAGTAAGTGAGAACAATGAATTGTTAATTGGGGAACTGCTGCACAGAGGAAGGGAGCTTTTTTTACCTCTTGGAAGTTCTTGTTGGCCACCATTTTCCTTACTCGGTAAACGGGCTCTAGTTGTCTGGTGGCCTTCTAGAAATAAAGGAACCTGCGTGGACGCACATTTAATAGATCCAGCACAGGTGATATATTGCAAGCTGTTGTTTTAATGTGTTTTTACTGAAAGGGGCTGCTGACAATTTTAATTGAATAATTGTTGCACAGATGAAAGGAACTTTTTTAACACTTTGAACTTCTTTTTGGCCGACATTTTTTGTATTCTGCAAATGTGCTCTAGTTTTTTGGTGCCCCTTCTATAAATGAAGGATGCTGCATGGACGTGTGCAGCAGGCATGATGCTGATGTGCCAAAGGCACACCAAAGGCAGGCCCGTCTGCACCCATCCTCGTCCGGCTGAGGCAAGGGGCTAGGGACCAGGGCCAGGTGTATCATTAATTCCAATATCGATTAAAAAATTGTGAATTTTTGTGAATCACAATTAAGTAATCGCTATTGGAATGTATGAAACTCCAGGAGTTTCATGTGTGATTCGCAAGGGCTCGCAAATGGACCTACCTCATAAATATTCATGAGGTAGGTTGCAATTTGCAACCCATTGTGAATGGCCATAATTACTGGGATGATGGCCTGCTGGGATCAGAAGACCACCATGTCTGTGATTGTTTTTAAATAAAGCTATAAAAAAGAAAAATGAAAAGTTTTCTTTTCATTTTTTAAGAGTAGGCAGTGGTCCGTGTGACCACTGCCTGCTCTTAATTTTTTTTTGTTGCATGCTTTCACAAAGGGGAAAGGGTTCCTTGCGACCCCTAACCCTTTGCGAATGGGTTACCACCAATTTGAAATTGGTGGTAACTATGATTGTTTTGTGACTGCAATCACAGTCACAAAACAATCCTACATACCTCTGCGATTTGGTATTAGGAAGGGACGTCCTTGACACGCCCCTTCCTAATACCGAACCGGTATGTAGTCGCAAATCCAATTTGTGATTCGGTAACAAGTTACTGAATCACGAACTGGACTTGACACATACCAAAATGCATTTTTGCAAAACATATTATTCCATCATGCAACTACTAGACTTACAAGTCCCTCTAGTCGACTCTTACTACCACTCCAATTATCCCACCCTCCCCTCTTTAACTTGTGAATGCTATAGTTTTCCACCTCCAGGGGTGGGCAAACCTCCTTCTGTGCTAGACAGGTGTATGTCTTGGGTCAACTGTCTCTCTCTGACAGCAGACAAATTAGATATTTATTCAATACTAAGCGAATCAGCCTTAGACATTCTTTTCATCACAGAGACCTGGTTACACGAAGGTTCCGCTCCTAATGTGATACAAGTTCTTCCTTCTGGCTACCTTATCTCTTGACTTGACTGGATTGGGAAACCGGGTGGTGGAGTCGCAATCATTAATAGAGACACTCTCAGAGGGACTTTTCCCCCCTTGTGTGTGCGAACTGTGAAAGTCTCTCTTTTTCTCTGATGTTGACACCCAACTTCACCTTTTCACATGTTTTATTGTATAGGCCACCGGGCCCTTGCTTACAATTCTTGAAAAGCTTCTTGAATAAAGTTGCTGACTTAGCAGTAAACAGGCCAAATGTCACCATATTTGGAGATTTTTACCTACACCTAGATGTAATTGAAAAAGAAGCTGTCAAATGTTTGGTATTGGATTTGGCTTCCCTACAATTAAAGCAACTAGTAACAGGACCTACCCAGGTAAAAGGCCACACTCTAGATTTAGGGACTTATTTACAAGCCCCTTATGCTGACAGTGCATCACTTTTTATATGGAAAAAGTGAAGCACCAGCATTGCAAGAGGCTTGTAAATAATCCCTTAGTGTTTAGTAATTTGGCTGTTCTCCAGGTGCAGATGCCCATTCCTCTATCCTGGTCGAACCATTTTCTACTTCAGTTCTCTTTGGCTCTTCCATCAGTCACTCATACGTTGTCCTTTAGCGCAAGATGGGGATGCTGTTGGTCCAAGTTTAATTTGGAAGCCTGTTTGGCTGCTTTGTAGTCTACTAAACCCAATCTAATCAACTCAATTACTCCTTCCACCATCAGTTTTATTGAATGGGTTACAACCTCTTCAGACCAAGTTTTGCTCATTACTAGAGTGAGGGCTATGCAATGGGAAAATAAGTCCCCCTGGTCTGACTCCTGTCTCTCTGCCTCAAAAAAGGAGCATGAATGTCTGGAGAGATGTTGGAGGAAAACATATGAAGGGGCTAGTAAACTGAAGTATAGGAGCGCCATCAGACACTACCAGGCTACTATAAAATCTGCCCAATCAATAACATTCTCAAGGAAAATTGAACATTCAGTGAATTCACCCAAGGGGATTTTTTTAATACAGAAGGTGATTACAGAGCCCAGTGTTGATGGCAAGGTTTCAGAAGCCTCATCTGAGTTCAGAAATAAGTTGGCTATATTTTTCCAAAGAAAGATTTTAGATATTTACTCTTCGTTCTCCTGTTCCGGGTGCTGAATGCACTTCTAAAGCAAAGAAGCCTTTCTGTGCTCAGTCACCGGATTGTCTTACAGCTTTTCTTAATCTTATGATGAACACGCTTAATGATCTTGTAGCTGACGTAAAATCAGGCTCCCCTCTCAATCCCGCTCCCCCTCATATAGCTCACGAGGGAGGGGATTGTATTGCTTCAACCTTGGTTGATCTGTTGAATCTCTCCCTCTCCAGTGGAGACATCCCGCTACCATGGAAACATGCGGTCATGAAACCTTTATTAAATATTTATAAAATCAGGACTTGATCCACTCTGTCTCAGCAACTACAGGCCAATCTCACTTTTACGTGGCCTGGCCAAACTTCTCAAGAAACATGTTAATCCACATCTCTCTGCCTTCCTGGTATCCTATAAAATTCTGCACCCCTCTCAAAAAGGGTTCTGACCTAAGCTCAGCACAGAAACAGCCTTGCTGGCAGTGGTCGAGAAACTAAAAACCATTCTGAACTAAGGAGGCACGGACACCATTATTTTATTAAATCTAAGCACAGCCTCCCATATTGTAGATCATTCCACTCTGATCCACAGGATTTCTGAATAGGTTATGAAGGCCAAGTCTTGAAAAGGCTATCTTCATTCCTGAAGAATAGTATCTTTCAGGTGCTCCATCAGTCCAGTTGGTGATTTCTATTACTCTAGGCTCCAGCTCTGACCTTCTCAACCTGTACCCCTGTCTTCAGGAAGTGGCTAGCTGGATGGCCAAATGTAAGCTTAGCTCAATGCGGACGAGACCGAAGTCATGGTATTGGGCAACAATGTCAACAGGAAGACCCCTGCCCTTCCTTTTCATTGTTTGGCAGGCCGTCCTCCTCCGAAAGAGTTAGTAAAGAGTCTGGGTGTCTGGTTGGATACTAGCCTGACCATGGAGCACCACGTCAATAAATTGTCTGCCACCTGCTTTGGCATCCGAAGACACCTGAAAAAGGTGTTACATTTATTACCTTTTCTAACAAGAAGACATATTGTCCAAGCCTGGGTTATCTCTCGCCTTGACTATGGCCATGCCCTTTATCTCTCCTATCCCCAGTTTGTGTTGAAAATGCTTCAAATGATCTAGAATTTTGCTGCTCAATTTCTTATGAATTTCCCAAGGAGTCAATCTGCTAAGTGGGCTTTGAAAAATCTGCACTGGTTGCCGGTTGAACTTCAGTTCAAGGCACTATGCATTTTGCATAGGTCTTGTTATAATAGAGGCCATATTCTAAAATTCTGAAATTGTTGGCTACCCTTACTTCCCAGGCAGAGCACTCAGATACTCAATGGTTCGTTTGCTGCAAGTGCCCAAGGTGAGATGAGCCCAATGGTGGGGGGTCGATTGTTCTCTTACCAGGCCCCAAGACTCTGGAATTCCCTTCCATTGGAAATCCTTCTGCTGTTCAACTAATTGTCCTTTCATAAAGCCATTAAAACCTGGCTCTTTTCCTTGTAACAACTAGGTTTATTCCCCTTGCTTGGATTCTGATCCAGCACAGGTAGACCTCCGGGTCGCCATTCGCTCTACAAGAACTCATAGAATAGCATAGTGAGGCAAACTGTCCCAACATTTGGCAACAGTCACTCTTCTGCTCAGGAGGTTGAGTGGGGGAAAGGATTATTCTTTCCACAGACCATCTTTCTCCTTGGAGTCTAGGAGGTGAGGGAGAGGGTCACTCTCCGTCTCCTCCTGTCCCTCTGTCACCAACAGCATGGTGAGATCAGACCTCTCAAAGTGGGGTTTGGGGCCATTGATATCAAGCACCCTGTGGGGCTGCCTAGGGGCCTTAAGTCAACCAGGTAGGTATCCTTACCCTTACTCTCAATCACCTCATAGGGCCCAGTCATGAAGACCTAGAGGGCCCCAGGTTCCACAAGTTCCATAACCCACACTTTCTGCCCAGGCTGGAACTCCACAGTGGTAGAATTCTGGTTGTACCACTCTTTCATCACAGCCTGACTGGCTTCTAAGTTGTCAGAAGCTTACTGTCACAACTTTGCCATTTTGCTCATGAAGGCCAGAATGTAGCTTATTACATCTGGGGAATCTTCCTGGGAGTTTACGCACAGCCTCCCTTGACCAAATTCAGAGGTCCTCTGACTGGGTGCCCATGCAGAAGCTCAAAGGAGCTAAAACCCACTCCCTTCTGTGGTACCTCCCCGTAGGCAAACAACAGACATGGTAAGAGGATATACCACTTTTGTTGTCAAGGGCTCATATTTTAAGGGTCTTGCTGAACCTCTCAACAAGCCCATTAGTTTGTAGGTGAATAGGAGTGGAAAACCTGTATGTTACCCCACACACCTTCCACATTGACTGCATGGAGGCATACATAATGTTTATGCCGCCATCAGACACAACTTCTTTGGGGAAACTGTCTCTGGTACAAATCCCCATCAGGGCCTTTGCCACTGCAGGTGCAGTCATGGTCCTCAGGTGGATTGCCTCTGGTTACATGGCATGATCCACCAAGACTGGGTTAAACCTGTGCCCTGAGGTAGTCCGGCATTCCGTAGGCCCAACAATGCTGATGCCCACCCACTCAAAGCTTGCTCAAATGACAGCAAGGATTAAGAGGGGCCTTCAGTCTCTGCACTGTCTTCCCACTGGCCTGGCAGGTAACATACATCCTACAGAATGCATCTGAGGAAGTTCTGATCTTGGGCCAACACAGAGGCTGGCATGATTTGCAAAGGTCTTGTCTTGATCCAAGTGTCTTGCCAGGGAAATCCCGTGAGCCAGCTGCAGTAGGAAGGCCCTGTAGCATTGGGGAACCACCAGAGACCTTGGTGTCCCATGCACAGAAGCCCTAGACTCACTGTAAAGAAGGTTGTGCTCCCAGTGCATGTTGAAGCTCCCAGAGAAATTAACTGTTGCTTGGGCTTCAGCCTGCTGACTCATGTTTTCAAGGGTTGACACTCACTCTGTGCCCTACAGACCTCCTCCTTGGCGGGGCCTTCTTCTACATTCCATCCTCCAAGTGTAGACAGGTCACCAAGGGAAGCAGTGCCTTCCTCAGGGGACTCCGGGACAGCCACCTCAGGTATCCCATCCATCACACTGGGGGTACACTCAGGGGCTGGTTTCCCACACTTTCTGTTTTTCCCCTTTTTAGCAGCTGGCTGGGTCATTATTCCAGGCTCCATGCTTTTCTAATTTCCCGTCCCGGCAGCCAAGGACCTTGTGGTAGCACAGATCCAATAAGGTAACCCAAACATCTCCATATGAGCCTTGAGTTCCACTTCCTTCCAGATAGCTGATTCCAGGTTATTACCACAGTCGACAGGCATGGGAAGGCTCACAGCAACCTACAGAAGTCCTGGAGCCCCCCCAATCAAATAGAAGAACGGCCACTGTTGTCAGCAACCACAACTTGGTGGAATACATGGGGAATCACCTACTCTAGGGACACCAGCTGACTCCTTACAGCTGACATGCTGGCACCTGTGTCCCTCAGAGCCTCCATACCTTGCCCATTGATGGTGACCCGTTGCCTATAGTTTGTAGTATTTGATGGCAAATGGATCTTAGGAACCATCTCACTGTCAACCAGGGACACTAGGGTAACCCCCACTAACCCCCATTAACTAGGACTAACTCCTCCTCACCCATCACTATACTAACCACCACTTGGGGTACCCCTTCAGTAAGATGTGGTGCTCTTTTTGGGCACTTAGGATCTCCTTTGTAAGTCCATACTAATAGCACTTAGGGGTTTTGGGCTGCTGAATTTTGTCAGGGTAGTTTTTCTTCTGGGGGCCAGATTGCTAATGGGAACCAGACCCTTTCCCCTGTGAGTTGTTTGGGGGCCGTTAGAGAACACTGTCTTTTTATCTCCCCCATCGTTCTTCTGGAGGGAACCCTAACTGCCCTTTTGGGAGTCCTCTCAGATGTCTTTTTGGACACTCTGGTGCTGACCCAGATGTCTGCCTCCTCAGCAAGCTTCCTGGGATCAGAAAGCTAACTATCTACCATCTGTTGGTGCATCTCGGTAAAACAAAGATCAAGCATGTGCTCCTTCAAAATCAAGTTGTACAGCCCTTCATAATCTTCTGCTCTCCTGCCCCTCACCTAGCCCTTCAATGCCTTGCTAGCATGGTCCAAGCAATCCACTCAACTCTGTGATGCCATCTTGTGACTGGTCCTGAACCTCTATCAGTATTTCCAGGTTTGAGCCCAAATTTGGTGACTAATATGGCCTTCATAGCAGTGTAGTGTGTCTAGTCCCCCACCTCTAATGTGAGAAGTGTATTCCTCCCCACTGTGGGCATGTGCCTCCACAAACTACCACCCGGAGCTTCTCCCAGTCCCTGCACACTCTCAGAGCCACTTAGCATAAAAACAATTTGTCTATGCCATCCCCAATGCATAGCAGGGCACCAAATCTTTAGGTATCTGGATTCTTGATTCACCAGTGGACACTGCAGGTATGCTGTCCCCCATTTCCATGCCTGGACCCTACTTCCAGGGCTCTTACATCCAGCTCTTTCAAACTGACCTCATGTGCCAATTTCTTCTCTCAAGAGCCAATTTCATCCTTGTGAGCTCCAATTTAAGTGTTCACTTCTCCCTCCAGTCTGCCAGCTCCTCTGGGGACAGGTTACTGGAGAAGACCCTGCTCTCTGGTCTGGTTTGTCCAGAGTGAGAAGGAATTTAGCAGACAAATCAAAAAGCCAATCAGAAACAATTGAAACAAATCAAAATGGTCCTGATGTAGAGTTGTAGTGAACAATGAGTTACTATATGTTGTTGCACAAACACAAGCCCTATCCCACCTCTGCCACCAATGTTAGAACTGGGGTTTCTGGTTGTCCGAGTATGCACCCTGTACAAGCAGGAACCACCACTCTAGTCAGGGTAAGCTAGATACACACTTAAGAATACCTTCTGCGCACCCTCTGGTAACTTGGCACAGAGCAGGCAGGCTTATCTAATGAGGCAAAGTGTAAAGTATTTGTGCAGCGTGCACGCACAGCAACACAATGAAAATACCACAAAAAGACTCCACACAGGTTTAGAAAAAGTGTGGACATCAAGGAGTGATGTGAGTGTCAGGAGCTCATCCACTGTCTGAGGGGATACCATGTCAAACACACCTCCTGGACAAGGTATGGACAGAACAGTGTTTGCACCCACCTGTGTCTAAAGGTACAAAACTGTGTTTAACTGTGCCCCCTTTTTTTACATAGGTCCTTGACCATGGCCTAAGTGTCCCAGACTACTTGGCAGCGTGTGGCCATCTTGGGTGGGAACCAAGTATAAAGAGAGCCTTGCCCGATAGCTGGCACATGTTTTTCCAGTGTTATTCAGAAGAAGAGGTTCTGCATCGGAAGAAACAACCACCACATGAACGCCGCAGGCGAGTTCAGTAGCGGAGAGAAGCTGTGGAGCAGTTGCCCCAAGATCTAGGTGGGGAGTTACAAGCACTCCGATTTAATGCAATCCATTGTTGCCGGGCTGAACTGAGTCTCCTGTGCCAGAAAACAAACCCTGATCAGAAAGTTGTTTTTGCCAAGGTGAGTATTGGCAAAGAGGCTGAAGAGAATCACAGTGGAAATATACCCATAGGAAGCAGGGAACATCTGAACTGAGTGGTATGATTTTGGACCACAAATGTGGTCATATATGCCTTTGTTACTGTTTGAAGTGTGAAAGATTGAACAACACAGTTTCCTCTCTTCTAGCAGGCACCTGTTCAGAATATTGCTGGGGAAAACATTACACCATTTCAGAATTATGTGCTAGGAGAACCAAAGCTACAGGTGATAGACTAGTAGTGACTGCCAGACTATTGTAAGATCCGCAACAGTATGGAGGCTAAGAGTAAATCAGTTCTCACTCTCTCTTGCAGGTCTCCTTCCCAGCTGTTCCCATTCCAACACCCTTCCCTCGCTCTAACATTCTAAACTTATGTGCCAGTATGGACCCTTTGGAGCGTTGTACTGATTCTGAGGAGTATCCAAAGATCATCTCTGACAGCGAGGGCGGTGCGTCAGTTCCGATCAATGCAGCTGGGTTGATGCGTCACTGTTGAACCTCGCAGTTGGGTCCCACATCAGTATCAAGCTCTGAGATGAAGGCAATGCGTTGTCGTAGAGCCACACAGAGTGTCGTCATTGGGCCATGCAGGCTGTAGAACTACTGTTGTCGAACAGCCTCTGCATCGACATTGAAGGGCAATGCATTAGTTCTGATAGGTGCAAAATTGACAATGCTTCAGTTTTGTAGTAAAACAGCTGCATAACCCACTTTTGGGGCCCAGGACTGGAGGGGCACCTCAGGTAAGGGTAGGACTCACAGATGGCAGAGTCCAGCAGTAAGAGCAGAGTTATACGCTGTCTCTAATGTTCCTGAGTCTGCAGGAGAACAGGGGGTAAGCCAGCCAGCAAGCATACTAGTAAAGTTACTAAACTTAGACTTCAGGTCTAAACTGAGTCTTTTGGTTTATGTTTACCTTTGTGAATCTGGCCCTTGTTTGTAAAACAAATGTGCGAAGGAACAGTGCATTGCCTTACGTAGTGATGAACTTCTAGATGTGAAAGTTTGAGACAGGAGGGACTTCAACATGCTGACTACCATTCATGATTAAAGTAGTTTAACTGTGACTGTTTAGGGTCTGGTTGATGAAGTACACAAACCTGTGTGCATTTTAGACTCTAATAAGTGCATGGGTGGTATAGATGGGGTAGATCAGGTGTTGGACCCTCACAGTTCTGTTTGCAAGCCATATATTTGGTATAAGAAGTTGGCTGTCCATTTGTTTCATTTGGCAACCTTCAATGCTTTTGATGTACTCAAAGATTGTGCTCCAGATTCAAAGATTACTTTTGTTTAGTTTCAGCAGTCCTGTTGTACTGAAGTAGGCAAGTGTTTTTAGAGTTGGAGTGCTGGAGGAAGTGGCTAGATGGAAAAATTGCCACTTTCCTGATTACATTCGTCCCACACCTCAAAAAAAACTTTCCCTGTAGGAGATGTAGATTCTGTGTTCAAAGGGGGTTGCAGAAGGAGAGTTGTATGTACTACCCCAGTGTCCTTCTAATCCTATACTATGTGTGCCCACATGTTTTTAATTGTACCACATGCAACATAATTATTTGGAGCAACCATGAGTGTAAAAGTGAACTGACTGCTCTGTATCATTTTATATTTTGTGTTCTGATGTCACTTTTGGCATTAGTGTGATGTATTTAGTTAGAGCTGTTGAGTTTGTAGTTATATTTTTTCATCTGCTTTCAATTGGTTCATGCTTTCTTTTTTGTTAAAAACATTGTTATAACGGTGTATGTTGACTGGCTCTTGGCTAGCGGTGTCAGAGAACTGGTGCTTGGCTAGCGATGTGTGTGGACTGGCACTTGGCTGTCGGTATGCTTGGACTGCCGCTTGGCTGGTGGTGTGCGTGGACTAGTACTTGGCTGGTGGTGTGTGTGGACTGGCGCTTGGCTGGAGGTTACGCAGACTGGTGCTTAGCTGGTGGTGTGTGTGGGCTGGTCCTTAACTGGTGGTGTGTGTGAGCTGCCATTTTGCTGGTGGTGTGTGAGTAGTGACTTGCCACTGGTCACTACACGCACTGCTAGGCAAATACCAGCCCACACATTACGTCAGCCGCCAGCCAGTGTGATTGTGGTGTCAGTCATGTGGGTGTATGAAAGTGATGGGTGCTTGAATGGTGCTCTCTGTTGATAAGAATGTTGTAATGTGCGGGGCCAGCGGCTTGCAGTGTGAATGGTCATGTGTGTTTCACTCATGAAAGGTGTGTGAATGGCCTGTAAAGCGGTTGGTGCCTTCATATGGCTTTACAGCTCGCAAGCTCAGTTTTTTGACCTTTCAATTATTGACAGAATTTGTTTTGTGAAATCTCTTGTTAATAAAATGTATATTTTGAACCTTCACTCACCCTTGTGCAAAATCCAACTAGTATGTGTCTGAACTTGAGGAATAGGTGGTTGTGCAGTAATATTTGTCTTTTCTATCTTCCTCTGCCAGAGTGTACATTGTCTCTAGGGAAGATCTACCAACATTAGATATTTTTGTAAACTAGACACCCAGGGAAGGACAGGGTGTAGTGCCTCTTCTGTATCCCCACATATTTTCTTACCCAGAATGCCCTACAAACTTCAAAATGTGACTAAAATCACACATTTTCCTTGCAATTCTGTGCCCTATTCTACTGGGTTCAGAAGGAAACAGTTACAAATGGAGTCTCTAGCTGGCAGTCAGTTTACGGCCTGTCCAAGTAGGGACCCTCACTCTAGTCAGGGCAAGGGAGATACACAGGTCAGATAACCCCTCCTCACCCCTTGGTAGCGTGGCACAAGCAGTCAGGCTTATCTTAGAGGCAATATGTAAAGTAATTGTACAAACACACAGTGACACAGTGAAAACACCACAAAAGAAGTCCACACCATTTCAGAATTATAGCCAATATTTATCTAAATCAAACAAGACCAAAACAACAAAATTTCAACACACACAAGTAAAGATATCAATTTATAAAGTAAAAAGAGTCTTAATTCATAGATGTCAATGGACGTGTTTTAGCACAACGTACCTGGTATGTGTCAAAAATAAACCCAGAGGTGTGAGCCTGTGCTGGAAAAGCAAGCAATGCATCAATTCCTTACGCGCAGTTGAGGCCGTGCGTTGATTCTTTCTCCATTGGGTAAGCGATGCATCGACTCTTTCCTCACAGAGAAGAGAGTGACACCCAGGGACGATGTGTGGAAAATCCGGATGCACGGCAGCGATGAATCCACACTGAACTGGTGGCGCGTCGATTCCACTGGCGCTGTGTCAATTTTTCAGCCACGTGGCTGGCTCTGTGTCAATTTGTCTCTCATTCGGCTCTGGGGTGTGGATTTTCAGCTCGATTTCACCAGCTCTCCTTTCAATGGCCCAGGTACTGGATGTAGCAGGGTAGGGATCTCAGCAAGAAAGTCCAGGTGCTGAAGTCTTTGATGGCGCTGAGACTTCAGAACAGGGGGCAAGCTCAGTCCCAGTCCTTGGAGAAACTTCACAGGCAGTATTTCAGAAAGCAAAGGCCAGTCCTTTCCCGCTTAAGGAAGAAGCAGCAGACCAGCACAGCAAAGCAACAGGCAGAGTGGCAGGTCCTCCTCAAGCATCAAGCTCTTCTCCTTGGCAGAGGTTCTTGATCCAGATGTAATCTAAAGTTGTGGGGTCAACAGCCCAATATGTGTACTCATTTCTGCCTTTGAAGTAGGCAAACTTCAAGGGAAAGTCTTTGTAATGCTCAGGACCCTGCCTTTTCCTTGTTCTTCCCCAGGCACACACTAGGGGGTTGGAGGCTGTATCATGAGTGGCCAGATACAGCCCTTTCAAGAACAGGTGAGAGCTCCTCTCTCCCACTCTAGCCCAGGAAGACTTATCAGGAAATGAAGGACACACCTCAGCTACCTTTGTGTCACCGTCTAGAGGGAAATCACAAACAGCCCAACTGTCAGTCTGACCCAGACGTGTATTCAGTAGTTAGGCAGAAGCACAGAATGGTTAAGCATGAAAATTCCCACTTTCTAAAAGTCGCATTTTCAAACTCACAATCTGAAACCAACTTCACTAAAAGATGCATTTTTAAATTGTGAGTTCAGAGACCCCAAGATCCAGATCTCTGTCTGCTCCCAATGGTAAATTACACTTAGAAGGTATTTCTAGGCAAACCCCATATTAACCTATGGGAGGGATAGGCCTTGCAATAGTGAAAGAATTTAGCAATATTTCACTAATGGGACCTGTAAAACACACCAGTACATGTCCTACCTTTTAAATACCCTGCACCCTGCCCATGGGGCTACCTTGGCCTACCTTAGGGATGACTTACATGAAGTAAAAGGGAAGGTTTGGGCCTGGTAAGTGCGTACACTTGCCAGGTCGCACGTGTAGTTAGAAACTGTACACACAGACACTGCAGTGGCAGGTCTGAGACATTGTTACAGGGCTACTCAACTCATGCGGGTGGCACAATCAGTGCTGCAGGCCACTAGTACCATTTGATGTACAGGCCCTGGGCACCTCTAGTGCGTTTTACTAGGGACTTACTAGTAAATCAAATACGCCAGTCATGGAAAAACCAATTACAAGTACAACTTAGATAGAGAGCACTTGCATTTTAGCACTAGTTAGCAGTGGTAAAGTGCTCAGAGTATCAAAACCAGCAACAATGAAATACAGCACAGGATCCAAAAACGGGAGGTCAGAAGCAAAAAGTACAGGGAAACCATGCCAACAGCTGCCAGGTGTAGAAGAAATCACAACATTCATACCATCCAGCATTTTCCCACTTGTCCCATTAAACATGCTGCCCCAATTGTATGGCTGGATCTGGTGCCCGTGACAGGAACGGATCGAAATAACATCAATGGGAGACTTCGCAAAGGGACCTTTTTTGAACTTGGTTGGATTTGGTCTGTCACAGGCACTAGGCTCAGCAACACAAGTGAGGTGCTATTATTCTCAGAAGACTTTGGGTAATGCTGAGTGGAAAGAAGTCTGCATCTCCTGGCAGATTCCAGAAATTTCCATCACAGAAATTCGAGGAAAAAGTGTTATTTTAGATAAAGTTTGAGGTTTGCAAGGTATTCTGGGTAATGAAACGTATTGAGAGCCATGCAAGTCAGCCTACCCTGGAAACCCCTAGGTGTATGTTTTAAGAAATTAACAGGTTGGCTAGGTTTCCCTAGGCACCAGCTGAGCTACAGTTCAAAATCTACAGCTACCCACATCAGAAAAAAGGGCCAGTTTTGTGATGCTTCCATGCTGCGTTTAGGCCATTTCCTTTCACGGGCACTAGGTCTACCCACACAAGTGAGGTACTATTTTTATCGGGAGACTTGGGGGAATTATGGGTAAAGGGAGTTTGTGGCTCCCACCCAGATTCTAGAACTTTCCGTCACAGAACTGTGAGGAAAATATATTTTTTTAGTCAAAGTTTGAGGTTTGCAAGGGATTCTGGCTAAACAAATGTAGTGAAAGCCACATAAGTTAGTCCATCCTGCAATTCTCTAAGTGTCTAGTTTTCAAAAATGTACATGTTGGCTAGATTTCTCTAGGTGCTGGGTGAGCTACGGTCCAAAATCTAGAGCCACCCACATTGGAAAAAGAGGGTCAGTTTTCGGTGGAAGATCCGTCCATGTTGCAGTTTGGGCTGTTTCCTGTCGCGGCCACTAGGCCTACCAACACAAGCCAGGTACTATTTGTATTGGACGACTAGTAGGAGCATAGAATAGTTGAACGTTTGTTATTACCAATTGGATTTTGCTGCATTTGATGCCTTTCAAATGTAAGGCAATGTTGGAAAGATGACATTTTGAAAATACCTTCCAAATCATATGTGCAAGTACTGGTACCCGCAAATTCAGAGATGTAAAAATAACCACTGCTCCTAAACTCTATATTGTGTGCCCATTTCAGAAATACATACATTTACTTGAAACCCATTTTTCACTCTGGCCATTTTCGATAGGAATTGTTCCATACTAGGCACACAATGAAAAACCATTGTACTGTGCAGCTGAGTTGTTTGCTCTGGGTACCTTGAAGAACCTACAAACCCTATATACCCCTGAAACCAGAAGAGTCTAGTGGACATAATGTCATATTGTTTTTGTGAATTGCTCATTGTCACCAAAAGTAACAGATAAAAACCTTATCACAAATGCCAGTTTTTCCTACTCATTTTCAATATTTCTTCATTTCAACAGTTATTTTAGTTGGGAAAACCTTGAGGGATCTACACATGTGACCCGGGCAGAATTTGGAATTGGGTATACCGGTACTTTTCAGAAATCAATAGTTTTTCTGGATCACCCAAGGGTTTCACACTGGTTTCTACCACAAACTGGAAGTAGGATGAGAGAACAAAAATAGAGCAAATAGGCTTCCTTGCACAAAAATGCCAAAACTGTAGTACAAGATTAGTTTTTTTGATTCAGCTTTGCATGGAAAAATTGTGACTTTAGTACAGTAAACCGTTTGTGAATGTCATTTTTAGAGTAAAAACCAGACACTTTTATCTGGAGCACTTATTCCCTATTTAAAAAACAAAAACTAAAAATGTTGCTATATTTTGCCTAATTTGTTGGTCCCCTTCAGGGGAATCCACAAATCCTTGGTATCTTTAAAATCCCCAGGGTTTTGGAAAAACAGGATGCAAATGAGGCCTGGATACCCTATCCAGAAATAAATTATGGAGCTCTAAGTGCAAATTACCCTAAATAGCCAAAAAAGGGCTAAGCAATGGGAGGTGGGGGTGTCTAGCAGCAAAGGGGCTAAGGCTTGGCAAGAGGATTTAAATGCCAAGTTGAAGTGGCAGTGCAATGGTAGGCCTGAGACATGTTTGAAAGGCTACTTTTCTGGGTGGCACAATCAGTGCTGCAGGCCCACTAGTAGTGTTTAATTTACAAGCCCTGGGAATATGGTATTCCTCTTTACAAGGGACTTACAAGTAAATTAAATATGTCAGTTGTGGATACACCAATGTTACCATGTTTTAGGGGAGAAGCACATTCCCATTACCACTGGCCATCAGTGGTAAAGTGCACAGAGTTCAAAGGCCAACAAAAAGAAAAATGTGAAGCAAACAGACAAAAAGTTTGGGGGAAGAACACCCAAAGACAGACAGCTCTAATCGTCTAGTTTTTGGAACTCAGTAATCTCCTTTGGGAATAAGCAGGAGCCTGTAGCCAAAGACAGTTCAGGGGCTCAGCTATCCCTTTGTTGAACGACCGCTGAATAGGATTTGCTGCTGCAGAAAAGAACATGGTGGAAGCAGTCACGAAGTCAGGCTGACTGGGATTCACCTTGTACAGACTGACAAAAGCAGGTTACTCCCAGTCTGCCCTCACTTCATAGAGCAGTTTTTAGCCCAAAATTTTCCAAGTTCTATGTTTTGGATTTTGGCTTCTGGGCACCTTTAGTTCCTTCAATCAATGATCCTGGACTGGTGGAACACTACTTAGAAGTTCAGGATGTATTCAGGCTGGGTCCAGGTACGGGGTTAATATGGTGGGAGCCCTTTATGTTTCTGTGGTTCAGAACAGGAGGCTAGAAAACTAGCCCTTGGAATCACTCTGTCAGTCCTAGGTTCAAGTGGAGATTCAGCGCTCAAACAGCTGGGCTGGCCTCTAAGGATTCAAGGTAAGCTCCAGGGAATAGCAAAGCAGTTTTTTAAAAGTGCACAGCAAGACGCGGCAGCACGCAGTCCTCTGAGAGTCTCTCGGCAGGTCCAGGAGTGAACTGAAGAGTGGGTCTGAGGGCTCTATTTTTATATACAATGCCGACTTTGAAGTTGGGAAAAGTGAGTAGAGGTTTCTCTTTGAAGTGTTTGGAATTTACTGACTCCCCTGCCCTGGCTCCAGGCTAGCTGCAATGGTAATGTGAAGGTAATAATCCCTTTGTGTGAAGACAGCACAGCCTATTCAGTTGCAAGTGGTACTTTGCCAAGCTACGCTGATCCCATCCTGTCAGCAGATGGTCCATTGAGGCAAAGCTAATCCCTGTGTTGTGTGGCTGTCTAGGAGGAATTCACAAAGTCTAACTGTCAATTATGCCCAGTCATGTGACTGAAGACTGGCTACAGGAACCAAAAGGCTAAGGGCAGGAAAATGGCCATTTTCTAAAAGTGACATTTTCAAAGTTGTAATGTATAATCCGACTTTACCATTAAAGATAACTTTTTATTGCAATTTCATAGGTACCAAATATGAACTGCTTTCCTCGTCCCAATCAAAAGTTACCACTTATTAAATGTAATAAGGCAACCCAATGTTATCTTATGGGACAGGTAAGCCCCAGAGTAGTGAAAAACTAATTTAAAGGTTATTCACTCCCAGGACATGAAAAACTATAAATTACATGTCCACCCTTTTAATTGCAAAGAACCTTTTCCTATGAGCTACCTAGTGCCTAGCGTAGGGGTGACTTAAATGCAATAAATGGGGAGTTTAGTTATGGGCAAGGGGGCTACATTGCCAAGTTGATCTGGCAGTTTAAAACTGCATTCAGGCTGTAATGGCAACCCTGGGATATGTTTTGAAGTGCTACTTAGGTGGATGGCACAACAAGTGCTGAAGGCCAACTTGTAGCATTTAATTTACATAGTACATGGTACATCAAACTACAAGGGACTTCTTAGTAAATTAAATATGCCAATCAGCTGTAAGCCATTTAAACCATGTTTATGAGAGCTAGTACAAGCACTTTAGCAATGGTCAGCAGTGCTAAAGTGCACATAGTCCTAAGGCCAAAAAAAGTGAATTTCAGCAACAGAAATGGAGGTAAGTAGGCACAATGTTTGGGGGAAGACCACTCTAAGTTTGACAGGTGTAATACCACGGAAGAGACGAACCATGGTCAGGTGTTTTCAGGCTACTAAAGCCCTGGGTTCCCTCTTCTAGTGCACAGAATGGGGATCCCGATCTCCACACCTTTTACCATGGTGGGTGCTACTCTTCATGAAAGGTAAATGGAATGTTGTGGACCCTGAGGTAGCAGTACCATATCTGGACTTCAGGATTACATTCATTCTGGGGAATGATGTAAGAGCCAACATTTCCACTGGGCCGGCCATGTCACAAGGTAGGAGAGTGTGTAATTGTTGGGATTAAATATGCTTCCCTTAGTCTGTTAGACATAACAACGGAATGAGTATTTCAGGGAAGGAACAATGGTTTTCACTGAGAGGTCTTATTTTCACTACATACTTCGAGAGTGGGAGTATATTTTACAAGGACTGCCAAGTTATAAATGGGTTGAGTGAACACTCAAAAAGTGAATGTTTAAAAGAACAATACCTTCACATAGAAGATCTGGGAGCAAATGAGTTGAGAATTAAAGCATATCCTTTTTGAGGAGTTGACAATCTCAAGTACTGTACAGAGTGCACATTTCGTCAAGTTACAATATTCATAGGGAGATCCGAGCAGTAAACAACTCTGAGAAGAGGGGATGTGTGCAACCAGATCCTCGTGGGCTACGTGTGCTCAACAAAATGAGCGTGAGGTAGGTATAAAATTCCTACTGACAAGAGTAAGCTTCCTAATTGTACTGCTTGCTGTTTGATGAGCCGAAGTGGGATATAGTGAGGTCGTGTCCTCCCTCATACAAAATATGGAATGTCCTCTATTTAATTTCTATGTTGCTCTCACACAGAAAATTAAGTTTTAGTACTGATTTACTATTTAACTAAAAGGTAGCTGATTTTAATAGACCTCTACACATTTTTAGAAACTTGATGACAAAAAGAGCCGAGTGAATGGGCCTAGTCCTGATCCCAAGTGTGTGTTAAATCCGCTCAGAAAATTGAATAATGAAGGGAATATGACCACAAGGGCCAGGCAGATGCAAAGTGATCAGGCAACATTAATAATGGTTCTGAGGAGAAGACACCCATCTGGTAAGAATAACTCAAATCCCTCAATGTATGGTGGTGTGATTCCCAGGCACGCCTCTGCAGAGTAGGAATGAAGAAAGAGGGGGCACCTGTTTGAAAGTGCGCTCCACGGGATGTGTAAGTCACCCAGGCTACTGTAGTCCAGCTGTCCAGGGCAGCATGGTTCACGTTACTGAGTTCTGAGCAATACACAACTTGTTCAAATTACCCCTGTGAACAATCAAATTACCCCCATGAACATTGCTGTGGTCACAACTGTTGTAGCTGCTGCTGCCCTTGTCATGGTGGCAACTGTGTGCTCTACTACTGACTCTGCAGTGGTTACATCTATGAAAAGCGTTATAAGTGTTGCACCTGCTGTGCTTGCAACTCTTGTTAAAATATGAATCTATTTGTTAATGTATTTATATATAGATAGATAGATAGATAGATAGATAGATAGATAGATAGATAGATAGATAGATATTTTATATATATGGAACATATTTATTAGTTAATTATACAAATATTTATAGTTTAAATTCTTAACTATTTCAAATAACTTAACTTAACTTTATTGTCTGTAGTTTTTTATTTTATTTCATTTTATGTCCCTGTGTCCATTGTTTCCCATGACAGAGCTCTGCAGTACAGGTGGTTGACACAGTGAAGTTCTTTATTTTGGGATACAGCTGTAGGGTACTCAAGGATATTTTCTCATATCATCCGCCCATTCCTGCCCAACAATCGTTCTGTTCTACAAGAGAGAAAGTATCTGTGCTCCGTGTTCTTCTTCCCGGCCTCCTCTTCTCTTCCCTTTATTTAATGCCATTTGGGGAGAAGATCATTTTCCAGTGTATCTCTGTTGTTTATGAAGACTCAATTGGATGCTATGCCCATGCCCTCCACCTTCTTGTGGATTCCCATTGGGTAGGATTGGTGGCATTAGCATCCTACCGCCACAACACCTTCATGTAGTGGATCTACTTATCACCGATTCATCGTGTCCTGGTGGCTATCTGGCTAGTTCTGTGCCACACCCTGGAGACCCAGATAGTTCGGGGAACCCTTCTGCCTCCTGCCCCTCTGCAGCATGCAGCACACCCTTGTGACACTAAGACCCATATTTATACTTTTTTAGCGCCGCATTTGCGTCATTTTTTTACCAAAAACGGCGCAAACCTGCAAAATACAATTATATTTTGTAAGTTTGCGTCTCATTCCTTTAATTCCCAAATCAGACAAGATTGGGAGCTACTAGCCAAATTATACGTTTTGCAGGAAAAACGCAACCCCAGAAAATGAGAACTAGCAGGAATTGGTATCGAACTACAATTCAACAGTGTAGAACTTGCATTTCATTCAGTACCCTGGAGGGGGTCCATCGGTCCTTGTAATTAACTGTTACCTCCTTTCTGTTCCAGGGTCACATTTTGACAGCCGACAGAGCTAGACACTTTTGATGCACATTATCTACCCCGATTTTGAATGTTCTAGGTTTCTGTATGTGTAGTTAACGCATATTTCTTTTTACTTTACTAAAAACCTGCGCTGAATAGTGCTCCACACCTGCCCAGGTTTTGATGAGAAGGGAAAGCTAAACTCTGCTACGCACCATTTTCAACCCCATGCACGGAGCCCGGCTCCTTGCCACACCGTGCTGCCGGGCCTGCATATTGCATGGGAACGCTGGCGATGTTCCAGGCCATTAACGCCTCCTTTAAACACACAGCAAGCCTGACTCAGAAATAACTGGGTGTCAGCTCGTGCATGGGAAAATGGCTACCTGCCAGGAGGAGTTCTGATGGGCTTCCCATGAGGAACTGGGAGCGTAGAGAGAGATAGTGCGGTGTGAGCAGAGTACGAAAAAGCGAGGAAGGCAAATGTAATAGGAGGGCATCGGAGGCGTGTGGGGTGCACGAGGGCAGATAATGCAGATGAGCATGGGGGTGACAAAGAGGAGACAATGACGAGATAAAGAATAGATGGGTAGAAGCAATGAAAGTGAGAGACCGGGGTGAGAGAGAGGAAGGAACATGCGATGAGGAAACGTGGAGAAATCATTGGCTATGTGTACACTATATAAAACAAGCATTGTCAAAGCCAGTCAATCTGGTTTATTAGCGTCATAGATTCTGTGTGCGTATTCCACGTGCAAAAGCCCAACCATGTTGACAAGTCAAATAGACCTGGCTATTTTATAAATACATGTGTGTTTAAATGGACAGGACTGCCTGATAAAGATGAGTTGTTGTGGTCCCTCCTGTAGTTACAGCAGTTGTTGCTGCTCGTTCTGCTGCTGTGGCCCCTCTTTGTGGTGAAAGATGCTGACGCTGCTGTTGTCCCTTCCCTGGTGGCAGCTGTGGTCGGCATTGTGTTGATATCCGTGGTTACAATTGTGTTTGTTGCCGAGTACCGAATCATATTGGCAACTGTGTTTCCTATTGTTCTGGAAGCCATTGCTGTAGCTTTAGTCAATGGTTTCTGACGCCTTATTTTGCTGTGATAGTGTCTTGGTGGCAAGTGTAGTTGGTACTATGATCTATGCTGTGGTTACTATTGCTGTTGCTGTGTTTTTTCCTTTTGTGGCCACGGATGCTGCTGCTGTGGTTCCCGTCATCCGTATAGCTGTCGTTGTTGCGGTCTGTACTGGGATGGCAGCTGTGGCAATTGCTGTGGTCACAGCTGTTTGCACTGCTGTTATCCTTGTTATGGTGGCAACTGTGATCACTACTCATGTCTCTGCAGTGGTTACATCTGTGAAAGGCGTCATCAGCATTGTTTACAAACTACTGGACTGGAAGAAACCAATCCCAGACCCTAGTGGGTGGAGAGGTCCTCTAACGTACAGAGTAGGGAGAGATACGTCCTCCCTGGGCTACTAAATGCTTAGACCGTCAAGTATCCCTTTATTGTAGGAGATACATTTTCTAACAAGAGAGGTGATGTGCCAAACCTATACTCCTCTTACTAAAGGAGTGAGGTTGAGGGAACAGGAATTCTTTTTTAAATATATAACCCTCACCCACTCTAATAGTGGCATGCTTCATTAACAGGTTCACCCCAACTCCTATAAGTCAGGGTGGGCTCAACCAAATTCCAGGGAGCTCTTAGAATATTTATAGCTGGGGGGGCGTAACTGTTAAAAATGCCTCATCCACACCCAGGTATCCATTTACTAGCGGGGTGGATGGGAAAGATTGAAATCGCTATGTGTAGGGTTCTGAAGATATGATGGTCTTATGACCCTATGGCTGTGCCAACATGTTTCAGTCTTCTACCACTGGCCTATATGGTCCGAGCTTTCATCAGGGTGGGTAAAATTAGGAGTACTCCCCCTATTTCATGTAATTGTATGCGTGCAATTCGTCACATGGCAAGCAAATCCATTCTAAGCATGCATCAAGTGTAGTTCTACTTGCCAATGAAGAGCAGCATCTGAAAAGCGAAATTAGTAGTGCAATACATCTCCAGTGCTAGCAAAAAAGGTAATGACACGCTCACCGTCCAACTGCTCATGTTATTGTACACGTCTATCGTGGTTACAGTGCTTTCTCTTCTAGTGCAGCAACTGATTTTCGATCAGGATCTGTAAAGTGCATGTCAATACTTTTTATAGTGTAGAACCACTCATTAAGGTGCAAACACTACCTTGTGCTCATCAACACAGTCGCCCATACCAGATACCGTATTTGTGAGGAACCGCGTTAGTGTGCCCCTCACTTCTTCTGCACACTCATACATAAGCAAGACCCCTCAAAAAAATATGGGGCTGCGAAAGTGGTCCAATCAAAAGTGGCCTCTTAATTGAATTGTCACTTACCCACTTAAGGCGTGCCTCTACCGCTCGGAGGGCGGAGAAGGTAGGCACTGTAGTCACACCCTGAGACCCCACAGCAAGAGCGCCCAAGTAGAGGGAGGAAAAGAAGGGAAAGGCCATCTTTCTCACAAATAGGATATGTATGTGAGGACTGTCACTATGACCCATACAGGTAGTATGTAAGGTTCACTTTCTTCATCAAGGGCCCCTACACTGTTACACCTCCTCAGTTTGTGCTTCTCCGGCGTGTTGTGCTGTCATGTCTCAGAGGAAGCGATTATATCCACCAGGGCCAGTCAGCTGAATCCAATTATAGGTTTCATGGTACTATGGGAGCCGTGAAACTTTAATTAGCCAGTGAGGCCCACGGGTGCCTAATCATGGCATAATTTCATACTTGATGCAGTTTTTATGCCCCCATAGTGTTGCTATCATCTCACGAAATCCTGTGAGCACGGGCGCTTTCCACGGTGGGTTTGCATATGTAGGTGCATGTCAGTGGTGTTCAGATGTTGCCTGCTCTCAAAGGCGGAAGCGCCGAAACTCCTAGCTCGCTCATGGAAGGTGTGCTGAGCCATGAGTGCATGAGTTACACTCAGGCAACCATGGGAAAGGCAGTTTCTCAGGTGGCCAAGTCTAGGGGATTTGAGACAAATGCCAGTTTATAAGGAACCGGAGTGCTGAGGTTCTGAGCACGTGTGGAACCATTTTTCGTAGTTAATGAGCTATGCCATACCCTAGAATATATGTCCAAAAAAGTATTCCAACTAGTGAAAACACAATCTAAGCTAGCGCTGCAGCTTCTATAAACACGCCACAGACCCAACTAGGGTTCCTAAACGGGGCTATCACAGGA
The DNA here is from genome assembly GCF_031143425.1 of Pleurodeles waltl. Classification (NCBI taxonomy): domain Eukaryota; kingdom Metazoa; phylum Chordata; class Amphibia; order Caudata; family Salamandridae; genus Pleurodeles; species Pleurodeles waltl. The sequence continues at coordinate 844,917,985 of NC_090440.1, read as the reverse complement.
GGTGTGGTGGGTTGGTAATTTAGAAGTTAAATTGCTAAGGATGTTTTCTCTAGGCAAGGTACAGAAATAGATCTCTCTGGGGGGGGTCAGTGAACTTCGTGGAGAAACCACACAGTGCATAATGGCCACACCACAATTGGAGGTATTGTGTTAAAATGGTGGCCCAAGTTCACCCCTGTGGTTAGAAAGTGGCTCTTGAATCGGAAATTAGTTTATAGTTCTTTTCAGGCTACGGGAGGTGCAAGTGGTTCCATGGGATTTCATCATTAAGCCCTCCTTAGTTAGTTTGTAGCTTGTATACCCATTTTTGTTCCTTTTCCAAAAGTTTATTGCTAACCCCCATGTGTTGGGAAGCTTTTCAATGATAAACCACCTCAAATTGTTGCATTGTGGTTCTTCTAAAAATAAATGTGCTGTGAGTCTGGTGGGAGCCTTTCGGCATCCTATGCTTCTATGCTAGCTTATTCTGATTTTCTGGTCGTCATCCAGATGTAGTGGAGGTTATTTGGGCACGTAATTATGTATATCACATTACTGCTATTACAATTGGTGTGTGTTCTCTGCTCCTACAGGGTCCGGCGACCCAGGTCCAGTGTTTTTGTTTGTTCTTTGAGAGGGAAGACCGAACAATTGCCACATGGAAATGGCCTGTCACAGTAGATCCCACAAAGTTGTCTGTTGTTTCACTGTTTTTTGCCATGAATTGCTGTGGACCATCTGTTTCTAATGCTTCTGTTTCTCTTGAAAGAGAACAAGGGTTTTTAAAAGACAGTTGGTTTGAAGTAAGGATCATCCAGTGTTTGTCACAATCTTCTTTATTTTATCAGATGAGGAGTTATAGGTAGTAATAGAGATCATCGTTCTGTTTATTATGTGTCTGAAGTAAAGTTTCTCTGGGGATGTTCCAGCCATGTTTCCATAGCCTGTCTACTTCTCTTTCTTTTCTGGGTACTCTTTTTCCTTGAGTTTTTTGGTGAGCATCCAAGCTTCTTTTTTACACATTGTATAGCTGAGCAGTTTCTTTTAACCCACAGGAACTGTCCCACAGATAGGTTTTCTCTGAGGGCTTGGGGCGAACACTCTTGAAATGCAGCAGACTATTCGGCTCAGTGGGCTTTGTATTTAGGTTACTGGTATGTCTGCCATTCTCGACTGCAATGGTAATATCTTGAAAGGACACAATATTCTTAACCGCAGTCATGATGAATTTTAGAAAGGGGTTTCTTCCATCGAGTCACTGCATAAATGGGTCGATTGTTGTCTCCCCTCCATGCCATATGACCAAAATATTGTCGATATACCTCTGACATACTCGGATCTTGTCAAGGAATGGTTTGTTGGGCCAAATGTGTTCATCCTCAAACCACCCCACATACAGGCAGGCAATGCTCCCCATGGTTATCCCATGGCATTGCAAGTAAATCCTGTCTTCCAAGGAGAAGAAGTTCTCAATAAGTTCCAGTTCTGCTAAGCTCATAATCCAGTGATTCGGGCTGCCATTTCCATTCTTGGGATCATTGTACTTTACTTATAACTCACAGGCTCTCATTCTGCACGACATATGTGTAGAAGGCCTTGACTTCGAGGCACACTATCAGTTCTGTAGTGGGATCATACTGAACTACTTACAGCAGGTTGAGTAAGTGATTTGTGTCCTTAATATAGAATCTGGTGTTTTGACCAGGGGCTGTAGGAACCAGTCTGTGTATTGAGCCAGAAGCTCAAGGATGGATTCTATTCCCGAGACAATGGGTCTTCCCTGGGGAGGGGTTCTCCCTTTGTGTATTTTTTGGGCTAGTGTAGAACTGTGGCATCCAAGGCTCTTCCGTTGTTAGAAACTCATGTTGTTTCTTAGTGATCCATTCATTTTCAATAGCTTTTTGAAGTAGATCTGCTATGACTTTTTGTAGGTGGTTGGTGGGGTCAACTTGTAACACTCTCTACTCCCAGGTGGCTCAGGCATGCTTCTCTGTACTGCTCCTTCCCTTGGATAATGATGGCTCCCCCTTTATCTACAGGCTTGATAATCAAATGGTTCTTCCTACCCAGCGCTTCCAGAGCTAACCTCTCCTTCTCGGTGAGGTTATGAAAGACCTCCGTGCTGGGACTTATATCCTCCACCTCTTTTATCACAGCTTCTTCAAACGCTGGTACTTCTAGGGGTATTGTTGACAGAGGTGGTGTGAAGTTAGATATATTTCCACTTGGCGTATCTCTTTTGTCCACTTCCATGGTCGGGTTGTTTTGAAAAAATACTTTCACCCGGATCTTTTGACAAAACTTTGCCAGTTCCCATTGTGTTCTGAATAAGTCCATCTGTGTGGTAAGGACAAAATCTTGTGTGTCGGGTGCGGTGCGGGCTGTGGCTTGCACTTTATTGACGGAACTGATATATGTGCCATACCTAGGGGGTCTCTGGTCAGAAATGTAAGGCTGAGTTTGAATCAGACTGTGAACCCCCTTTATTATTATTATGAACCTACAAGTGAGGATATAATGACTAAACTGCTTTCATCAGTTTGACTATAGGTGATCCAAATGCCCTGAAGAAGTTTACAGATGTAAACGAAGTGCGTTGGCTGGTTGTGTCCGTGCTGTATTTGTTGAAAATGAAAAAATAATAATTCATCATGTGAAGATTCCATACAAAAAAGGAACTGGAATATTGGACATTCTAATTTGATATTATTTGTATCTGATGGTACAAGACTATTTTGAATTATGTACACCAAATCACATATTTTATTTTCAATTATTACTTAACAGTATAAGAAAAATATAAGCACTGTCTCTAAGATTCAAAGTGCGTAAAAGGATGAAAAGAAGCAGCACTGTAAGTTGCAGATGCAGGAGTATAAACAAACAGGATACAGTACAAAAGTTAATATTTCTAATATAATTCCCTCGTTTTAATTTTCACATTATCACAGTACATGATTAATTAGAGTTTCCTTCACTTGATTAGAACTGTTTACACTTGTCTTGTCTAGAACTCTTATTTCCATGTTCAAAATACCATATTCAATATGTCTTACCTTTCTTTTTGTTGTTTAGTTTTTTTTTGCAAGGTACACACTATTACTTCCTTCACTCTAATGGAAGTTACATAAGTAAGATCACTCCTCTAACAAGTCATACGTGAGCAGGCTTACTCTGCTTTCCGAACTATGCCAATGATATGCAGATATATTTGCCACATCAATCTTTTTCCATCCTTGCTAAAGTCCTTATTTTTTTACAAAACACATGAGTGGCTGTTGAAACCATAGTTTTGAAGTTAATGAATGGATACAGAAATTCTCAGAAAAAATAAAATAAAAAATGCAAAGCTTGGCTTTGCCAACTGTTAGTTTTGCAGAGCTAAAACATTTTTCTTGGATCATGTTTGCATGAAGCCCTACGGCTGGAACTGCATCTCAGGACTTTTGTGGACCCCCGTTGACTCCTCCGGGCACCAGGATGTTCTTTTAAATATTATGTCAGACAACAGTAATTTTCATGACTTTTTATTGTTTCTTGCATCTGGCTCAGTCATGAAAGAGAATGATCTGAGGGTCAGGCATTGTGTACACACCACTGCTGCACGTTCTGCTTTGCTTTAGTTCCCAGACATAACTGCCATTTTGACAATCCCATTTCTCACTTTTCTGAGTTTCCCATTCCTTGCAGAGACTTTGTGTTTCCTCATATATTACTCGTCTGTAGTGCTTTATGGGCCCCGCGAAGAGCTGGACGCAGTCCAGTCTTTTCGCTGGAGCTCTTGGGCCGGATGGACAAAGCCAGGGCAGGCCTAGGCTGGAGGGTGGGTGTGGGAGGGTCTTTTGTAAAGTTATATAAGGGGGTGGGGGCGGGAGGATCGGCCTCTTCAGCGCTAGCAGGTCACGCTGCGCGGAAGTTAGGCCGATCCTGTAGGAGATATGAGAGGGTGATTTTTACATTAAACGCTTTGTATCATGCCCGTGAGGCACGATTTAGAAGCAATTCGGGCCGTGCTTCGCCTGCTTGGTGAAGCGGCCGAGGCGATCTGCTCAGACCTGGTGTCCTGGACCAGGCCTGGGTAGGCATGACGCGCGCTCCTCATGCGGCATCACAAGGGGTTGCGGCGGCGACCACCGTGTGCATTTCCCCATGTAAAGAAAAAACCAGGAAGCCCAAAAAGGGGCCGGGACGCAATGCGTCCACCCCCCCCCCCTCCTTTTATTACAGAGGTGGGGCCCCAAGGAGAGCCTGAAGAGCCGGTAGAGCAGGAGGGAGAGGATCTTGGGGAAGGGGGGTCGTTAGATGTTAGCACAGGTCCACTGGCACGGGGCCTTGATCAGAATGAGCCTGCCTTACAGGCAGATCAACAGGGGACTGACCTTTTGGAACTGGAGCAGCCCCTGGACCTCACGCTGGCTGGGGACCCAGTCAGAGAGAATAGAGTAGGAAAGGGGCAGGGTCTAGGTGGCAACAAAGGGAAGGGAAAAAAGGTTAGTGCTGGGGTGGAGGGCCCTGGGGGGCCGTTGCCTGAGAAGGGTACAGTAGCTACCCAAAAGGATGAGGTGCATTTGGAGGATAGAAGCAGGTCAAAGGAGGTAACAGAGGCAAGACACCCCATCACTACTGCGTCAGTCGACATAGAGGCAAGGATTCAGGAGCAGAGAAGGTTGGTGACGGACATAGAAATCAGGTGGGCCAAGCTATGCAAGGAGCGGAGGGAGGTGGAGGGGAAGTTCAGGAGGGCAAAGAGGAAATCAGTGGGGGTTAGTGCGGGTCAGGATAAGGGGCCCAGGGTGAAGAAGGGTAGCTGGGTGTGGGTTCCACACAAAGAGCAGGGGGCAGCTCAGGCAGCTGGTGCGGCTAGTGGGATAGGCAGAGTGACGGCGGCTCTTGCCGCACACGGCCAAGGGCAGTGCGGAGAGTCAATGCCAGCGGCAGAGGCTGGCAGAAAGGTGGTGATGCCAACGTGGCACAAGACTGCCCTGGGACATTGGTTGGAAGAGATAGAGGGGTCTTCAGCAGCCTTCTCTACACTGTGGGAATGCAGGAAGCACACAACTGTTTTTTGCCAGAAGGGTTTTAGGTGGGCTGATGAGTAAAACATGATGGATGCAGGTGGCGCTGATGAAGGAATGGGTGTAGATGAAGAAGAAATTATTGATCTGGATTCCGAGGAGGACCTTGATGAGTGGGAAGAAGGACAGATTCAAGAAAGAGAGGTGAGCAGGGGCAGGGGAAGGGGCAGGGGCAGGGGCAGGGGCGCAGGAGTGGCACAACACCTTCTTCTGTTACTGTTTTGCAGGCTTCAACGTCTACTGTTCGGGGAGACAAGGTCTTTCGCAAGGATGGAGGCAGGTGCAGACCAAGGCTGGACACGGCTACGACTGCTCGTGGGGTCCAAGGTAAAGGAGAATGGTGTGCACCATGGGGGGAACGGAGGGGCAAGGCCAATGCGGCACAGTACAAATCTATTGGTGTGGGTGAGAATTAAATACACTTGCAGCCTGATACCATTGCAGTAGATGCAGGTGCTGCGGACAAGGAGGAGCCAAGGCGCTGCTGGCGCAAAGCGAAGATGGAGGTGTAGTGGTAAGCGGGGAGAAGGTAAATGAGGATAAGGGGGGGCAGGTCATAAGAAGAGGCTCCAATACATGGGACTCGCTATGCCGTTGGGGTCGCATGAGGCAGACAAGACAAAAGCGAGGATATGGAAACATGAGTATGTGGATGTTTTCAAGCTCTTACATAGGGATTTTCAGGTGAAAGAAGAGTCTAAGGAGGAAAAGTGGGAACTGGCGCAGACGCCCCGTGTTCCGATAACTATGGACAACTGGACCTCTGCTTTTTTGATTTACGCTAGTATATACTGTGGGAAATATCTCGACAGGGCCATTGCCACGTTTAAATACATGGTTATTATTCGGGAAGCATAACTGCACTTTGGGGGTTTGCGTGACTAAACTATGATGAGGAGTTCAGGGCCAGAGTTAGCATAAACCTGGAGAAGCCCAGGGGGGACGTGGATTTGGAATTATGGATGCAATGAATGGCATCCTCTCATTCTGCAGCTTCAACACACACAGCTAGTGGGCTCCCGGTAGTATATAAGCCATTTCAGCAGCGTCCCACTCCGAAGGGGTGGGCATGCCTCAGAGGGCACAGGTATCTACCTCAGGAGCCTGTTGGAATTTCAACAAGGGGTTTTGCTCTTGGCACCCCTGTAAATTCAAGCATGAATGCTAAAAGTGTGGGAGCAAACACCCAGTCATGCAATGCTTTTCCCTCGCCAGCCCGGCGAAACAGTGGTGGTCTACCAGGGGTAAGGGGGGTCAAGGAGCTTCTGGGCCAAAGGGCACCTACTCCAATTAGGCTGGAGAGGTTACTTTATTGGTTGCGCGTGTACCCGGATATGGACACAGCGCTAAAGTTGGATTGGGGTTTCAGAGATAGTTTTCGGGTGGGATATCAAGGGCCAAGGATTTAGAGATGGGCAGATAACTTGCAGTCAGCTAAGGCCAGGCCAGAGGTGGTGGCAGCGAATTTGAACAAAGAAGTGGCAGAGGGCAGGATTTTGGGCCCCTTTCATGAACCTTTGGGGGTGGTACTGAAAAAGAGCAGTGGGGACTTTAGGCTGATACATCATTTGTCCTGGCCAGAGGGGGCATCGGTGAATGATTTCATCGCGCCGGAAGACACAAGGGTGGTATCGCCGCAGTGGAGGATGTTATGCTGCTCATCCGGGGGTGCGGGAAGGGTGCAGAGTTGGCCAAGTGTGATATCAAGGCAGCTTTTCGGCTGCTCCCCATCCACCCGGATAATTTTTCTTTGCTAGGGATGCAGTTGGGAGGTACCATATACGTGGACAGGGTCCTTCCCATGGGCTGGGCGATCTCCTGTGCACTGTTTGAGGCTTTTAGCTCCTTTCTGCAGTGGGTTTTTGTTCAAGTAAGTGGGCATCGGACGGTGTCACACTATCTAGATGACTTCTTATTTGTAGGAACAGCATGGTCCGGCTCTTGTGGCAGGGCCCTGCTGTAGTTTGAGGTGTTGGTACAACATTTTGGGGTACTGTTGGCCCCAGAAAAAATGGAAGGCCCTAGTGCTGTTTTGACTTTCTTGGGCATTGAACTGGAAACAAGAGAGTTCATAGCCTGCTTACTGGAGAGGAAGGTTGAGGAGATTCTGCTATTTTTGACGGGGAGCAGAGTGAAGCACAAAATTCAATTGCGCGTAGCTCAACAACTGCTTGGTCTTTTGAATTTTGCATGTAGAGTAGTACGGGGAGCAGGACTTTTTGCAGGCGCATGGGCTTAGCAATGTCAGGTGCATCCCTCCCACATCACAGGATTAGGTTAACTAGGTCTACGAGAAGCCATTAAAGTTTGGAACCTGTTTTTGACACAGTTCAAGGGGGTTTCTATGTCTTTCCAGGAGAAGGACACGTTTTTTTTAGATGTGGCTGGTGCAGCCGGTTTTGGACTGTTTTCGGATGGTCATTGGTGCGCGGAGACATGGCCTGAGCAATGGTTGAGGCAAGGGAGCAGTATTGCATTTTTAGAGTTTTTTCCTCTGCTGGTGGCTTTGTCGGTTTGGGGTGATGAACTGGCAAACAGGTTAGTGATGTTTCACGTGGACAACTTGACGGTGGTTGAGCTGGTGAACAGGCAGAGAGCTAAGGATCTTAGGGTGCTGCGGTTGCTCCGGAGGTTTATGTTGCGTTGCTTAACTCTGAATATCATCTTTAAGGCTGCGCACATTCCTGGGGTAAACAATTCCATTGCAGATTCCCTGTCTCGTTCTCAGTGGCAATGATTCCAGCAGTTGGCACCTGGCGTGGAGGAGCACAAGACAGCGGTCCCGGCAGACATTTGGGAATGGGGCGTGTGATGGTCATGAGACTCGTGGAGAGGTCGCCTGCCATGGTTGGAATTTCAAGATTTGGAAGTTTACAGGGGGCAGTTTTGAATACAGGTACAGGGAATGCTAGAGTCTAGGGTGCTGCGTTTTGTTGGGTTTTGAATTCAAAAGGGTTTATCGCCGGCCACGATTGGGGGCAAGTTGGCAGGGGTGTCCTTTTATGGGAAGTTGTTTTTTGGATGAGACCTGGCGAGAAACAACGTCTTGGGAAAAGTGTTGAAATAGTGGAGGAGAATACACACAGGATCAGCTTTTGTTTGTGAAGCCATCACATTTGAGTTACTATTGGAGATTTTGCATGTGCTGCCAGTTTGTTGTTCCAATGCTAATGAGGTGGCCTTATTTTGTATGATATGGATGTTTTTTGGGGCCTTTTGTGTGTCTGAATTGTTGGGGTTGGGGAAAGCTGGTGGTTTGAAAGTCAGTGAGGTGCAACGCAAAGGTGAGAGGCTAGGGATTTGGTTGCGGAGATCCAAGAAGGATCAACTGGGTAAGTATAAGTGGATATGGTTGGAGCAAGGGGGAGTGTCGGATGCATGCCCGCTTCGAGAATGGGACTCTTTCAGGTTGAGTAGGGTGTGTCGGAGGGACAGTGTGTTTATTCATGAGAATGGCACAAAGATGACAGCTTTCCAGTTATTGTCTGTTCTGAGAATGGTTCTGAGGTGCCTGGGTAGAGAGGAGGGCAATTTTGGTATGCACTCCTTTAGGATTGGCGCAGCAACTGAAGCGGCCATGTTGGGGTGGGATTGAGATAGGATTAGGCGTATTGGACGGTGGTGATCGAGATGCTGTGAGCGCTATGTAAGGGCTTAATTGGCTAAGGGGAAAACACAGTACGAGCAAGTTGAGTAGGGAGTGATGGTCAGGGGTGTGGTGTCATAGATGGGGGTGCTTGTGGTTTTCATTCTGACTCTTGTTTCTTTTCCAGGTTGCATGAGTGGCCTGGAGAATCATAAGGCATTCACCTGGTTGGTTGGGCACTCTTTTGTTCATTGGGTGGCAAAATTTGCAGAGAGGCAGGTCTGTGGACGATCTTTGGGACTCCAGGGAGTAGCAGGCATGAGGTGCTGTGGTGGGGAAAGAGTGGCATGAGGTGCAGCAATTTGCTTCCATTTATTACATCAATTTTGCCTACGTGGGAGTGACCTGATGTCTTGGTGTTATACCTGGGAGTGAATGACCTGGTCCGTCTTTCTGGGCTCACCCTACTGCAACACATGCAGTGTGACTTGGTTCTGATTAAATACAACATGCATGGGACTTGCCTGGTCTGGACACAAACGGAAATGGCGTGGAGCACAAAAACATTCGGCTATCGAGAGGGCTCGGAGGAAGCTCAATAGGGCTATGCAGGTTTCCTGCTGGGCTCAGGGTACTAAAGTACTGACACACGAGGGGATAAAAGAAGAGGAGCAGGTGCTGTTCAGGTATGACGGTGTGCATCTCTCAGAAATGGGGAATGCACATTACATGATGGAGTTGTGTTTCCTGCTGACCAACTTATGGGGAGAAACATTTGGCAAGGTGAAATGGATGGCAAGAAATGATGTGTTGCAGCGGGTTCGCTAGTGGGGCAGCAAAACACCAATTGGGTTGGGATGGGGAGGGTGGAGAGTCAGATGCAGGCTTGTCCACCCTTCCAGTGGGGAAAAAGAAGCAGGTGAAGGATGACAGACTGGGGAGGCCCGAGTCAGGCAGGGGATACGAAGAAAAGGGGGATGTGTGGGAATGGAAGTGGAAATTGGGTGAGCGAAGGATAAGTAGTGGATTGGAGCGAGGATGTAATGAAGGGGAGTTACAAGGTTAAAGAATAAGTTGACATTTAAATTGCTGATTATTTTGATATGTTATTATGATAAGCAAGCCTGTCCTAATAAATGGCCTTTTACACTAACAAAGGTGTCGGAGTCTATGTCCCGACTGTTTTTTATTAGCATACAGGGCCCTGCAGTGGTCTCTTGTTTCAAGAGCTGTTACTGTTGTATGGTGCTACTTCCAAACACCAGAAACCTGGACTGCAGGGAGTTGTATTCCTATTTCCTGAGCTTATAATGTCCTTTCTAGGCTTGGCTTGATAGCTATGTGATCAACCGAACTTTCAGGAGTACTATAGAGAGGGGCTTTGGCTCCGCCCACAAGTTGGTAGACAGGTTTTGAGTGGGCAGAAGATGTGTGCTTCCACAGAAAAAGTTATTTCTGTGAAAGAGTTGTAATAGTGTGCTTATCAAGCAGCATGAGCCAGAGAGCTTTTTCAGCTCTGGTTGTTGGGTTACAACATAGCATGATCTTTAGATAAAACATGTCATTGCAATGATACATATCTCCTAGATAAGTATGTGGTGTTAGTTCTTCTCTGAAAGCAGCACAGATGGGGGAGAGCAGTCAGGGAGAATGTGTTGCTGTGCTCCAGTTGCAGCCACCTCCCCTCCTTCACTTTCTATCATAAACTTCATAGACTGCACTCTTTGGAAGAATGCTGTTTTGTCTTTCTAATCTTAAGACTGATGGGGTAGAGAGACTTTTTAAGCTGTTCAGCTTCAAAAAGGTTAATTTAAATACTAATTTTAAGGTATTATTCATTTTTAAAATAAACACTACTAATGCTATATTTAATTTACTTAAATGTAATGTTTCTATATTTTAAATAAATGTACTTATTTAACATACTATAATGTAAAGTATCTTCCCTTTATTCCTATAAATCCCTGACTGTCCCTCAACAGTAACCTTATTTGAACCCTACAAACACCTTGCTATCTTTAAACGCTACCCTTCCCTGAACCCAAAAAACTCTGACTAACCCCTAAGGCTACTCTTCCCTGAATGCTAAAAACATCTTACACACTGTATTGCCACCCACCCCTGAACCCTAAAAAAATCTTATTAACCCTCAAAACTATCCTTCTCTGCCTACTGTCCTTGCTACCCATTAACACTTCCACACTTCCCTTCTGTAACACTTAAAGCCTTACTACCCCTTAACACTACCCACACCTCAACCTCACAAAGCCTTTACTACTCTTTAACGCTACCCTTCAATGAAACCTAAAATCCCTCACTATCCCCTAATGCTGCCCTTCCATAAGCCCTAAAACATATAGCTACCCCTTAATACTACCAGTCCCTGAACACTAAAAACTCCATACCACACATTAATACTACCCTTGTCTGAACTGAGAAAGCTTGTTACCCTTTAATGCTACCCATCCCGAACCCTAAAAACCCTTTACTACTCTTTGGCACAACCTTCCCTGAATTCCTTACTACCCCTTAACACTACCCTTGCCTGAACTCTAAAAGGCCTTAAAATCCTTTAACATTTAGTTTCTCTGAAACCTACAGACACCTTAACACTTATGATCCTTGAACCCCACAAACCCTTTACTATCCCTTAACACTACCTACCCTTGAGCGCTGAAAACCCTAACTACTGCTCGACTCTACCTTCATTGAACATTTAGACCCCTTCCTACCCATTAACGATACCCATCCCTGAATGTTAAAACCCCCTATTACCTTTTAAAGCTACTCCTCCCTAAACCCCCAAATCCCATTGCTACCACTTAAAAAGGTACTCTTCGTTGAACCCTGAAAACCTTACTACCCTTAATACTACCCACCCTTCAACCCTAAAAACCCTTACTATCCAGCAATGCTACCCTATTCTGAATCATATAAACCCCTTGACGCCATCCTTCTCTGAACTGTAGAAACCCCTAGCTATCACTTATCCCTTACTACCCCATAGCCCTACTCATTCCTGAACCCAAAAAACTCTTATTACACCCAACACTACCTTTCTTTGAACCCTAAAAACCCTTAATATTTAACTCTACCCATCCCAGACCCTACAAACCTTCACCACCCCTTACAGATACCCATCCCTGAATCATAAAACACTCTTTATAACCCTTCACCACAACACTTCCCTGAACTCTACAAACCCCTGCTAGCCCTTAATGCTACCCACTCAGAAACCCTAAAATGTCCTTAGATTTAAACATAATTTACCCTTCATCTGAAAACCCCTTAGTATACCTTAATACTACCCTTCCTGGAACCCTACAACATATTTGCTATCCCTTAATGCTTCACCTTCCTGCACCCCAAGAATCCCTTAATAACCCTTAACACCACCTTCACTGAACTGTAAAAACGTCTTTCTACTCCTTAATGCTACATTTCCCTGAACTCCCAAAAACACTTTACTATCCCTTTAAGACTACCCTTCTCTAAACATTACAAACCCCTAAAAATTCCTTTACACTCTATAACCCTCCCCATACTTGAACCCTAAACACCTTTACTACTGCATAACACTACACTGCCCTGATCCTTACAAACCCCTACAACCCTTTAATGCTACCCATCCCAGAAGCATAAGAACCTTACTATCTTCAAATGCTATACATCCCTCAACCCTAAATTCCCCTTAATGCTACCTTTCCCTGAACTTAAAAACTGATTATTACCCCTTTGTGATTCCTGGTTCTTGAACTTGCACTTCTTTGCAGTTCCTTGTTTCCTGAACTCCACTAAACTGCTGTTATTCTTTGTTTCCTGCAGTGATTCCTTGTTCCCTTGGTTTTCACTGTTGTGCAGCGATTCCCTGCTTAATAAGCCTGTACACTTTCTTCTTTATAGAAATGTATTTGTTTCGTTGCAGTGAGTTTCCTGTTATCAGCCTCGCTGTTCTCTCTCCCACTCTGTTTCTCAATTTTCCTTCCCATGGGTAAGGGACTGGTGCTTAGGCGGCAATTAGGCTGTCCTTTGTTTTGTAGTCTCTCCGCCTTATTAGCTCTCTGTGGTTTTGAAAGTTTTAGTACCGTTTGGTTGATTGCTCTTATCTGTTTACTTGTCTACGTTTCAAAGTTTGTCTTGTTCAACACAGTACATAGTCATAACGCCTAAAAACTGTTACAAGCATTTCTACATTGTAAAGTATTTGTTCATTTTTGGATGCAAACCCCCATAATCCATAAAGAATAATGCAACATAAACGGGCAAGGACGGGTATGTAAAAATCACAAAAGTACTGCAGTAAAACACATAAAGAACATGTGTGAGGGCTTCCTCTGATCCTGGAATGAAGGCGTCAAGCTCTGGGCTGGCCACTGGTCTGGTGTCAGAAGGGTGCATTGCATCTCCTCTGCATTAGAGAGTCCCTTCTGGTAGAAGTGGGCCCCGACCAGCTCTCTTAGCTTATCCACTTGGATTTGTCAGCAGCCTCCACACAATTGAATAGTTACCGCTGAGCTGACGCAGAGGTTGGTTTGGTGCTTCATCTTGGCCTTGCTTGTCTGAAATCAACCTTGAAGGACCATTCAAAACATCTGAAACACAGGCCCTTCTCGTCTGAAAGCCATCCATCTGAGTGTAGAGCTCCCCAAAGCTCATCCCTATCCCACCTTAGTGCTTACACACTGCCACCTGCCAAGGTAATTAATTGCTCCATCCAGGACCACCAAATGTATGTCAGCCGATCTCAGCCCTACTGGCTCTGAGGGATCATTAGTTCTTACTGGGATTGTTTACTCCAGAACAAGCTAACCCTCAATAGGACACTAATGGGCATTTTTCAGTCTGTTTTCCTCAACCTTCCTCTCTCCTGTGACTCTTATTGACAACCTCTGCCAGTAAACTTTGCTACAAGCTTGGAATTGTGTTTGATGGCAACTGCCTTTTGTGCCAGAGAAGGCAAAGGTTGAAGAATCTGACCAAAGAAGCTCTTTCCCAGTCCCTGACAGATGTATGTCCGCTCTGTGATAGTTTAAACACTTAGGTCACCACGGCTGCCATCAGGCACAAACGCAGACAATTGCCAGCAGGCTATAAGAAAAATTCAGGCACAATGAGCAAAACCTGCTCAGTTAGAAATGGATTCTTGCTTCAAGCGGCGATAATCAATCAAAAATAAGAAAATCTGAAAAGTTCTAACTATTCTTGTGTGGTTCACTTCATAGTTTTACCCACACTTCATCAATGTATTTTTAGTCGCTTCACATTGTCTGCACAGTACAGCTGCATGTACTTTGCGTTCTGTACGTTTGACTTCCAGTAGCAGTGGCGGCCCCAAATCTGAAGGTGAGGGGTGAGGGGGATTGTGGGGGAATAAATAAAAAAAATTATTGAAAGAAACGTACCTTTTTCCTGTCGCCGCCGCCACCTCCTGCCGAGTTGCTCCTCTGGTCTTCTTGTGGTGTCCTAGCATCCGCTGGGACACCAGCACAGGCTCCCCAGCAATCCTGGCACTGCTCACATGCTAAACATAGCATGTAAGCAGCGTCAGGATTGCTCTGAGTGTCTCGGAGTGCTGCTCAGACACAAGCCTGGGGTCTGTGCTGTTTCTCCAGCCTGCTGAGACTGAGACAGCCGGCCAAACACACATGCGCACTTAGTGCACTCTCCCCTCCTCCTACATCCCACAGCCCAGCCCCGCCCGCCCCACCCTGAACACACTGCTGCCTGCAGATGAAAGATAAAATGATAATTAAATATAGTTTTATCTTTCTTCTCCTGGCTTAGCCAGTGGGGCGACGCTCCTTCGCCAATGGGAAGGAGCCACCCCTGAGCAGATTTGAATTCAAATCTTCCTTCATCTAAGGTTAACAAAATGGGGTCATTTGGACCATAATAACCACAAATTGGTGCATTTATAATTTCAAAGATCCCACTCCTTGCTCCTCCATCTGTTATGTAAGTGGGACCTCCTATGTTCTGTGAGTGGGTATGGTTACGGTGCAAGCTACGTTTTGGAGGGGGAATACAAACATGAAATATTTAAAATAATCCGGACTCTCAATCGTCACTCGATCAAAACCTAGTCATACTGCTTTATGTCAACACCTCTCACCTATTTATTTTCAAAAATATGTCAAAGTCGTTCGAACTGAAAGACCTTTCAGTCCATTTTTCGCAGCCGCAATACTTTGAAAGTTACAGATATTCAGCCTACCGCAATGATTTAAATAACTCGAATTGCTTCACACATATTGTGTGCGTATAAATGGCTGTCATGGGTGTTAAGACAAATAGGAGAGACACTTTGAATACATACAAAATACAGTTTTTCTCTTGTGCGATTCTGCAAAGTTGCAAAGACTGCTGAGTAGAGTTGGGCCTGACAAGAAATGAACAGTGAGAGCCTGTTTGGCTCTAAGAGCCCGTGCAAGAGCCGAGCCAAGAAAATATTTGACACCTAAACCATCAAACGTCATAACATGACGTCATGTAAAAATATGATCCATTTTCTTTCAAATGAAAAAAAAACTGTATTTCTTCAACACGAGACACTGCTTCAGCTAACCAAATCAGGATGTATCACTGCATTGAGAGGCATTTATTAAAAGTGAGAGTTTTTATACACGAACTAGGATCATTCATGCCTCCACCCCGCCCATAATGCCTTTAGTCAGATAAGATGAAAGGCAGTGTGTGCCCTATATGTGGTCTAGGTTCTCATTATACAGCAACTGTTATATTCTATTTAATTAAACAAAGAGGTTTTTGTACAGCGCACATCCTGAGCTCACGTTGTTGAAGGTGCTGCTATTGAAGAACAAGCATTTGCTTGAATTATAGTTATTAGCGTTGTAAACTCCTAACCGGACTTTTCTTGCCACATACATTTTAAATGAAAAGTAAAACAGTTTCACATTAGCCAGCCGATTCAAAGAGCCACAGCCTCCATGAGCATCAGCGTGAAAAGACACACAAAAGGAAAAAGAAGGTCGCTGGCAGTCAAACGTATCCGCAAAAGTGCAATTAGCCATGTAACAGGAGAGATGGCCAAGGCGGTAACAAAACCTCCCCAAGGAGGGACAAACGTAAACCATTTACCAATGTCATCAAAGCACGTTTGAAGGACAAGCCCACAAACGAGTGGTAATGATGGGCGTATGGTGGGCGTGGTTAAAAGCTCACATACATACCAACACGTCAGAAAAGCAGCGCTTTGTGCTGCTATGCTCGACCTAAAAAAGTAGGCTCTGTGAAATAAAACATTTGCCTAGGGTCAAACAATTTGGTGGAAGGGGAAGCCGGGTTTGACCCTAGGTTTTCTGATTTCATATTGTGGAGTTCTCCACTAGATGGCTAGCTCCTACTCTTGCCGTTTTACAACAAAGGTCTGCTTTATCTTTTTGTCTTTTGTTGTGAATGAAGTTCGAGCATGAGTTGCAGAGGGAAGCGACATGAAAGCTTGGCTCCCTTTGGGCTCATGGATCTAAGAAGACCTCAAGCTGAGTCCGAGTCAGGCTTTCAGTGGCTCGCCCTGTCTACTGCTGACTGGCAGATCTTTACGTGATTTTTTAAAAATCTGCATGCAGATCATCACGTTTGAAAAAGGGGGCAGTTTTAGCATCCCTTTGAAGTGGCATAGAATTATTATAGATGCTACTTAGGCCCTCAGCTACGAAACTCAGCTCTTCCATGTCTCCTAAGTCTAGCCCTTCAGCAGCCAGGTTTCTGACAGAGGAAATTGCTTTTTCTTGGCTGCCACTCAGGGTTACCAGATTTTGAAAACCAAAAGTGGGGATATTCCACAAACACAGAATTAAGATTACAAATTTACACCAATGTTGGGGCACATAATTACTTCATTGACAGCACTCATCAACAGACAGGCTAAAACGCCTTTTGGTAGGGATGCTAATTAATCTTGCACTGGAACAAATGAAAACGTGTCTTCCTCTGTGTTCAAAATGTTCTAAACTTACTGCCAATTGCCAGGCTAGGGTGAAAGTCCAGGACAGTCAAACCAAATATGATCAGGATTAAGGGCAGTCCTAAATGGTAGCAGCTAAAGTAAGTGCCTATGAGGGGAGCCTTCTATCTCATAGTGGTTATCGTTTGAACATTTTTAAAGATAAATAGTCTGCCTGCCGTGAGTGGGATAGCTGGTGGCAGGAAGGCTTTTAGGCCTCACTCATTCAACATTTTTTATTTCTGCACAATCGCCATTAAGTACATATAAAAGATCTCATTTTATAGAATAACAATGCGTATACAAAGTACCATAACTTTAAAACCACAAAACATTTCAGGGCATATTTGCAAGCCCTGTGCGCTGCCTGTGCATCACTTTTTGTGATGCACCGGCGGCGTATAGTGCAGACCCATAACTGCAAGGCCACACAAAGCTACTTTGGGTGACTTTTCATTGCCTTGTAGATATGGTGTAAGCCAATGCAGCACAAGTTGCTGAGTTGCCTTACACTGCGTAGGGAGACGTACCATGGGCGTTGCGGTGCGTGTGTCCATGCAACACCCATGGGTTTTGATGCATTCCCAGATGTACACGTTTCTGTAAACCTGGGAATGCATCAAAACTGTATGCCTCCCCAGGCAACAAGGATAAATATCTTTATTTCTCCTTGTTGTTTCCTCTTTCCATATGTACTGCATTCTGCAGCACACATAAAAAGAGGAAAAAGACTCTGCATTACAATGTACTGTATCTTGTGAATACAGTGCATTTCTGCCCTGTCCTTGTGGCACAGAGCAGTGCAGTAGAGTCACATACTGTGCTGCCCTGCACAGCATGGTTTGTAAATATGGCTCTTCACTTCTTGACAACCAATAAAAAATTGCTACACAGTTCATGCCAATCCCATAAATTAATTAACCAAGGTCTAGGTTCTGAGGTGTTGAAATCAATAGCAACAATTTTCTACACAGTACATACAGCACCACTACCTTTTTTTCCCTATGAGGGCACTCAGGGGCTTATTTACAAGTGGCTTTTGCCACCGGCGCATCACTTTTTGTGATGCACCAGCGGCGCAGGCTGCAGACCCATCTCTACAAGGCCACGCAAAGCCACTTTGCATGGCTTTTCATGCCCTTGTAGATACAAGTAAGCCAACAAGCAAAAGTCGCTGCATTGCGTTACTCTGTGTCAAAGAGGCATTCCATGGATGTTGTGGTGTGTGTTCCCACAAAATACCTATGGATGTTGATGCAGTCCACTATTTACACGTTTTTTTTAACCCTAGGAATGCGTCAAAAGCCTATGCCTCCCAAGGGGAGGCGTAACAAGGAGAAATAACGTTATTTCTCCTTGTTTTTTCCTCTTTCAATATGTGCTGCAGAAAACAATAATTCCTGTAATGTAAACACCCTTGCACCATGGTGCAAGGGTGCCTGTGTTGGCGCATGGCAGCCCATTGTGCGCCAGCGTAGTGGAAGAGAAGAGGAATGCGCCATATCTCTTAGATATGGCACATTCCTGCCCTTTTCTTTTGACGCAGGTCTTGCAACAGAAAGACTTGTGGTGCTGTCCTGCACCAAAATATTGTAAATGAGCCCCTCGGTTTTTGCCTAACTCTTCATAATGACATAAAAAATCGTGAGACTACCAAAACAATCAGTTGGCTAGTGTCAGATTTCTCAGGGCCTCTTTGTGCTCTCTGACACACAGTTTGCGACACAGTAGTATTATCCAAGTCTTCCTACTGCTCAAATATGCCGGGCAAAAGAATAAAACATGCACAAGTGTTTCTCTAGTGCCACCACAGGATAGACACCGCCAATCCTCCACCCTAGAACCTCACCCCTATTTTGCAGTGTAAGAATAGATAGGCAGTGTCCCATAACAAGACTGCAGAAACAACCTACTAGTTGATACAGGCTCCATCTCATCCAGGAAGTGCTCTCCATAAAAAGAATCCTTCACTGTAAGGAAGGCACCAATTAAGAAACCGCATTTTGTCTGGGTGCACAGAAGTCTCTCTTTACATCGACAATAAACGGACTTTGTAGGAAGTTGGTTCTGTATATACTATCTCAAAGTGAGAGATAGTGTGCACAGAGTCCAAGGGTTCCCCTTAGAAGTTGATAATGGCAAAATTAGATAATACTAATGCTCTATTTTGTGGTAGTGTGGTCGACCAGTAGGCTTATCAGAGGGAAGTGTTAAGAATTTGTTGTACACACACAGGCAATAAATGAGAACACACACTCAAAGACTTAACTCCAGGCCAACAGGTTTTTATATAGAAAAATATTATTTTCTTAATTTATTTTAGAACCACAAGATTCAGAACTCAAGTAAGTACATAAATTGTAAGGTCCTTAGCATAGGTAAATATGGAACTTGGAATTAAAACAGTAATGTACAGAGTTTTGTCAAAAATGGCAATAAGCTATTTTAAAAGTGGACAGTGCAAAAATCAACAGTTCCTAGGGGAGGTAAGTACAAGTTAATTTATCAGGTAAGGAAAGCACTTACAAGTTCAGTCTCTGGGGCATAGGCAGCTCACCATTGGGGGTTCAAGGAAACCCCAAACAGCCAGCACCAGGAACACAGGGCAGGTCAGGTGGAGAAGTCAAAGTAGGGCCCAAATAACATAGGCGCCTATGGAGACTAGGGGTGCTCCGGTTCCAGTCTGCTAACAGATAAGTACCTGCATCCTCCGGGAGCAGACAAGGTTTTTTTTTAAGAGCACTGGGGGGATCACAAACAGGCACATAAAATACACCCTCAGCTGCACTGGGGCAGCCAGGTGCAGTGTGTGAAGTAGGTGTCGGGTTTTAGATAGGAATCAATGGAGAGACCCGGGGGTCATTCTGGTGATGCAAGCAGGGCAGAGAGGGGCTTCTCGGGCCAGCCACCAACTCGAAAAAGGTGAGGGCTGCCTGCTGGACACTCCTGCACCGGTGGTTTGTTCCTCTCGGGCCTGGGGGCTGCGGGTGCAGTTCTTCTTCCAGACGTTGGGTTCTTTGTTACCAGCAATCGCGGTCAGGAGGTGCTTCTGGATTCTCTCTGCAGGCATCGCTGTGGGGGTGCAGGGAAGTTGTCTCAGGGTGTCTACATCATTGGAGTCACCTGGGGGTCCTCTCAGCAGTGTTCGTTCTTCTCGACACGAGCCGGGGGCTTTAGGTGCAGTGTGTTGGGGACTCACGCTTCTGGAGTGAGGTTGGAGTCCCTTTAAAGATGGCTTCTTCTTGGATGTTCAGACAGAGCCACTGTCCTCAGGAGTTTCTTGGTCCTTTGGGTGCGGGGCAGTCCTCTGAGCGGCAGAGGTCGCTGGTCCCGCTGGATGCGTCGCTGTTGCAGGTTCTTTGAGTCTGGAGACAGGCCGATAGGGCTGGGGCCAAGTCAGTTGTCGTCTCCATCTTCTCTGCAGGGCTTTTCAGGTCAGCAGTCCTTCTTGTTTAGGTCATCAGGAATCTGTTTTACTGGGTTTAGGGTCGCCCCTAAATACTCAATTTAGGGGTGTGTTTAGGGCTGGAGGGCAGTAGCCAATGGCTACTGTCCCTGAGGGTTGCTATACTCTCCTTGTGCCTCCTCCCTGTGGGGTGGGGGGCACATCCCTAATCCTATTGGGGGGAATCCTCCAAAGCAAGATGGAGGATTTCCTAAGGCAGGGGTCACCTCAGCTCAAGACACATTAGGGGCTGTTGTGGCTAGAGGGTGACTCCTCCTTGTTTTTCTCATTATCTAAACCGGACTTGTCGCCAAAAGTGGGGGCTGTGTCTGGAGGGTGGGCATCTCCACTAGCTGGAGTGCCCTGGGGCATTGTAACACCAGGCCTGAGCCTTTGAGGATCACCGCCAGGTGTTACAGTTCCTGCAGGGGGAGGTGTGAAGCACCTCCACCCAGTACAGGCTTTGTTCCTGGTCACAGAGTGCACAAAGGCACTCACCCCATGTGGCCAGAAACCAGCCTGGATATGGCAGGCTGGTAGAAACTGGCCAGCCTAGCACTAGTAGTTGGGCTGGTGTACAAGGGGCATCTCTAAGATGTCCTCTGCGTGCATTTCTCAATAAATCCCACATTGGCATCAGTGTGCATTTATTGTGCTAAGAAGTTTGATACCATACTTCCCAATATTTAGTGTAGCCATTATGGAACTGTGGAGTTTGTGTCTGACAAACTCCCAGACATATACTCTTAATGGCTACCCTGCACTTCCAATGTCTAAGAATTGGCTTAGACACTGTAGGGGCACAGTGCTCATGCAGCTATGCCCTCACCTGTGGTATAGTGCACTCTGCCATAGGGCTGTAAGGCCTGCTAGAGGGGTGACTTACTTATGCCACAGTGGGTTGTGGGCATGGCACTCTGAGGGCAGTGCCATGTCGACTTAGTCTTTTTCTCCCCACCAACACACACAAGCTGTGAGGCAGTGTGCATGTGCTGAGTGAGGGGTCCCCAGGGTGGCATAATCCATGCTGCAGCCCTTAGATATCTTCCCTGGCCACAGGGCCCTTTGTACCAAGGGTACAATTTACAATGGACTTATCTGTGTGCCAGGGCTGTGCCAATTGTGGAGACCAAGGTACAGTTTGGGGAAAGGACACTAGTGCTGGTGTCTGGTTAGCAGGGTCCCAGCACACTTTCAATCATAACTAGCATCAACAAAAGGCAAAATGTCCGGGGGTAAGCATGCCAACAGTGTCATTTTCCTGAAGACTTAATATGCATCTTGGAAGTAGTTGTTACAGCCTCTCCTGGAGTATTCCAAAGACTCTCACTCCCAATCTTTACAAGGATCGCATTTACAAATCTTAGCCAGGGTATATTACATGAGCCAACGTATGTAGTATTTCTTCTAAATCCTTGCAATAAGAGCTCAATTCTGGGATGGCCCAAAATCTTCTCCAGTATATGATGGGTCTCGTTCCTGTCTTATCAGAGATTGGTCTAGGCTCAAGATCCAATCTAAGGGGGAACAGGGGGATACTAATAGATAGACCTGTCAACTGGCACAGGAATCAGTTTTCAGCTATTACTAAAGTAGTCACAGTCCTATGTCCCCACAATTCTGTTCCCAGGGCTGGATGGTGATAAATCTTGATTGCCGGGGAGGTAGGGCGAAACTGTGAACCTTGTGACATTTTTTCTATTTCCCTGGCTGCTTGTTCCATATTGAGCATACTCTGGGTTACATATGGGTATACCAATCAAGCTGTTCAATCAATGTAATCCCCAAGTAATTAAATGTATGTTCACAATCCAATGGGATCCCCATTAACATAGGATTAGGTCTGGTTGAATGACAGGTGTTCCCTACATTGATCAATAACTGGAGCCAAAACACTTGATCAATAGTACTTGTACATTCTTGAAAGCCCACTTGCAGAGAAGTCAGAGTTTCATTTGTAGTTAGCCATTCATGGAGTCTATCTAGAAGTAACCTGCTGAAAAACGTTTGTGAGCTATCTATGAGGCTTGTGAATCTGTAACTGTTGGTAAATGTTGAGAGCCCTTATTAAATGGGGATAATTTCTGTCCATGGGGATCACTTCTGCCCCCCGTGTTGGTGAGATGGGTGCCCCTTTCATAATAGAATTAAAAATCACTACAAAGTAGGCACTCCAAATATCTACTTCACCCAAGAACACGTCCCCAAGGATCTTATCGAGCCTTGAAGCTGTGCAGCGGATAATTTTCTTGATGGCCATGCTTTTTTCGAGGGCTGATATATCCGACACATCATTCTGGTCACTTGGTTCTCTAAGCCATGCCCACTATCATAGAATTGGAGGACTCAACCACTCTACCTTCACAGTGTTGCCAAGTTATCGACTACCCTAGCTGATCACGTTGGGGGTCCTTTACGTCTCCTGACAGGGAGTATCAGCTGCAGGAATGGGCAACCCAGTCTCTTGCTAGAATATTATTTTCTATGGGGCAGAAACTATCTTTGCTTCCGGGAAAACACTATGAAGAATATTTACCCAGAAGTGGCACACCCCTGTGTTTCCCCTAGTGCTGGTGCTAAATTTTCTGCCAACGCAGGCATTCTTGCACCATAGTTACGTTGAAGGGAATGATTGTTTATGTGCAGGAAGGTGTCACTTTCTGCACATGAACAATCTACAATGGCGATTAGTTACTTCTATGTGTGCTGGACTGTGTGCGCTGCCACAGATTTACGAATTCATGTTAATCTGGTGCAGTGTCAAAAGCAATGGGTGTTGCGGTGAAATGCCCACAGCAACACCCACTGCACGCCCCTCTGCCGCAGAAAACTGCATCGGAGGGTCCCATATTTACAAGGTGGCAGTAAGCCACAAAAAGTAGCTTAGCGCTGCCTTATATATATGGTGCAGTGCGCATCACCACCAAAGCGTCACAAAAGTGACACTCCGGTGGGGCTAGGGGCATGTAATATCCCCCTATTTTCCAGAAGGAGTGATGATCCTTCCTTTGAACCATAGCCAACAGCCCCTCCCATTTTCCTCTCCCCTCATCTCTTTTTGCCTTCTTAATGCTATTTTTATAGACTCTCCTAGTGACTCGAATCTGCAATCTATCCTGTTTCTTTACTGCATCAGCCAGTGCTATCCTAGGGTCTCTACATTGTTTATTATAGCAAGAGGGAGAGCTCCTCCTCTTTACTACCTGCTTGATCTCAATGAAGAAAAGATTCCTTAGTTTTTGGAACATCTGGTTATGTACAGAACAGATCCCTCCCCGAGCATTCCATGGTTCCCATGACAAATCCAACTATAGCAATCCTTCAATGCCATTAGCTACAAGTGATGAGATCTCCCCAACAGTCTCCTAGGCCTCATTTGCTAGGCCTCGTCAGTGAGGTATAGCTTTGACCTTATGGCACAGTGGGTGAAAAATTATGGATTGGAATGTTACCCCAAGCGATTGCCAGTGTTTAGACTGTTAGCATTCCCCAGCACCTAATGTGTGAGTGATGTAATGCCCTAAGTGGCAAAGGGAATACCCAGATGTTGGTCCCTTGCTCCCTGTGCCATGTGATCCAAGCTATACCTCACTGACAAGGCCTAGCAAGTCCGGGGTTGCTTGTGCTCCCTTCTGGAGGGGGCCACACTTGGTAGTTTGCGATGGACTCTTCGTATGAGAAGTATGCTCAGTACTGATACCTTCTTACATCCACACACCACAAATTTATGACGCGGGGGCACAAAACACAATATCCCACTGCGGGTGCCGATATTTTTGTTTATTCGGTGGTATACAATACTTCCCAGCATCTCTCCAACACAAATACGTAGTTGCCAACCGCAAGGTGCAAGTGTCAAAAGTGCAAGGTTTACAATTAAAAACGTTCTAAATTCTCTCTCTATATATGTATAAATTGAGTGACGCATAACGCTTACATGTTATTTCCCTTTATTTTCCACCTGGTAACTGAGGTCCAAAGACTTTTACAACAAACAACCCAGGTTCACTCGAAACCTACACAGACAAGATTACACATTGTGGTTCGTCTTCCGAGAGTATAGCTGACACGAGATTCAAAAAACACAACTGAAGCTTGCTTTTAACATGGAGGTCGGTCAGATGTTTGAGCATAAGAGCAGCTATTTCAGTCTCTTCTCGTTCTCTATGCCCCTTTCCTCAGTTACCGGTTTAACGCCTAGTAGTTTTATATGCTTTCCAACAGCGCCATCTGCTGCAATACCGTCACTAAGCGTTTTTTATACGTATTGTCTGAGATTGTTCGTTCCTTCTGTGCACGAAATCTCTTTGAATATGTCAATGTAATCTTAACAATTTTTGTAGTTCTGGTCCACACGTATTTACAGGTTTCTTGTTTGGCACAACTTTGAATTTTTTCTGCTAATTCAAAGCTGATTCAGGCTTGCATCAATATGAGACAGAGAGAGTGTGTGTGTATTAAAACAAAACTCTTTCAGGAACAGAGTGCTGCATAAGATATACAAAAAAGAAGAGAGAACTCTGGGTAGTTCCCAAGTTGAGGTGGAGAGCAGATCCTGTAAAGAGCACCTGGAACACCAGCGATACGCTAGATTTGCTCTCCTCAAATGTCAGTTTTTTTAACAAAGTTTTTGAGCATAGGAATATCACAGCGCCATCCACGCTTAGCTAGAAAGGGACAAAGACTTTCTCCATTCGTGCAGCAGAATCTTTAAGCATAGCATAGCACTGCATAGCATTGGCATAGTGCCATCCTACCCCAGCTGTAAAATGACAAAAGCCTTTCACCACTCCAGGCACAGTTTGACAGCTATGAAGTGATAATACCATCTAAGCCAACCTGGAATGAGCAAAAGCAACCACTGACATTGTTTTGCTATAGTTGTAGCTCTTCAGAGAGGTTATGCATATATATATATATATATATATATATATATATATATATATATATATATATATATATATATATATATATATATATATATATATATATATATATATATATATATATATATACACAAACACAGACATATATATTTATATTGATATATATATATATATATTTATATCATAGCATCCCAAGTATGACAGCCAGTTCAGCTGCCCGTGTTGAAAGTTTCGAGGTGATTCATCATGCAGGGACCCAGAAAAAGGGTGGGCCCCAAAACGCTTTGGTGGAAGAACACAAAATTTGTCAAAAAGGTAGCTCTTAGTTCAGAAAGAGCCTCTTTTTTATTCGTGGTAAATCCGTTCAGTAGTTTTTGAGATATTAAAGAAAAAAAGAAACAGAGATATCTAGGTACGTGGATCCTCCACGGATCCAACAGTCTGCGTGCTGATATCTGATTGGCTGCCAACACTTCAATCAGGAAGTATCAGCAGCTATTTTGGGACTTGGACTGAGCAGAGTCCCCAAAAATAAAGTAAAAAAAAAAAGAAAAGAAAAGGGAGCAGGGTAGGAATACCTTGACCCCTGAGCCCTCCTGCTGGGGTCCCCCAAGATTTTTTTTGTTTTTCATTTTTCACTGGAAACCTCGATGGATCCACAGATCCAGCAAAAAAAAAAAAAAGTGGGGTTACCTCGCTTGTTTTTGTATCAGCCCCAGGGTGGGCCAGGTCCTAGGGTCATGCGCCATATGAAAAACGTTAAGAGGGGGTGAACGTGGCCTCCCCTTCTCAGAGTCTTTTGAGCCCTGGGGACCATCACCTCCATGGGACTTTGTGTTAATATTGGACAGGCTTCTTGGAGCCCTGGGGACAACCGCCTCCCTGGGGCTTCACAGAAAAAGTGGATCGGGGTCACGTAGATCCCTGCCTGTTCCTGGGACTAGCCCCGGGACCACCATCTCCCCAGAGCTTAAGTAGTTTATTGGAAGGGGTTTGTGGGGACCCTCTTCATTACCCTATAGTGCTCTTCAACCCCCTACACAGGGCCATCAATCCAAATTAAGGGGAGGGGGACCCCCTCCCAGGCCAAATATGGCCCAGCAGACCACCACCTCTTTGGAGCTCCCTCATACAAAGGAAAAGGAGGGGTGTTGTTTGGCCCCTTTCCTGGAGCCATTAATGGCCATGGGGACCACCACCCCCAAGTGCTCTCCATCTCCCAAGGTGCCCATCCTCTGGAGATAGCAGCTTGCTTTCACTTGGCAGTAGCTTTCACAGCTCCCGCCAACAAGAGCAAACTGTAAGTTTGCAAACTCTAAGGCCCAAATTTATACTTTTTTAGCGCCGCGCTTGCGCCTCTTTTTGACGCAAAAGTGGCGCAAACTTACAAAATATAATTGTATTTTGTAAGTTTGCGCCGCTTTTGCATCAAACAATTATGCAAATGCAGCGCTAAAAAAGTATAAATATGGGCCTAAGTCTGCTCCCAGCGGGCAGGAGCAGTAATACTGCTTGCACTCACTGGGAGCGGACTTTTCATCTGTTTTCCTGCCCAATGTCAAGCAGGCAGGAAAACAAATGAAAGAATTGCTCTTGCATGTAGGGAGCAGCATTTTTAGCTGTTCCCGGTGTGAGTGGTGAATGTCGGCTCCCGCTGCAGGCAGGGAGCCAGAAGGGATAGTGGGGGCCTTGAGGCTCCCCTCACAGTCCCCAAGAGACTTTGGGCGCTTCTTCGAGGGCAATATCCTATGTAGTGACCGCAACTAGTGGGTTGCCATCTCCTGTTGAGAACAGATCTCGTCATTCTCCCTTATAACCACTATGAGTATGTAAAATGACCTAGAAGCTCTGCCGTTTGGCCCCACAGCTTACCAAAAGGCCTCCTCAGAGCATTTCCCACTGATTTGTGAGACACATTCCTGATGCAGAGGAATATGAGTAGATCTCCAGCAAACAAAGAAGCACTTACTAAATATAATTAAGAGGAAGTACCTTTGTTTGGTGGTGATTCACCTCTTTGTAGTTCCATTGTCTTCTCCACATGAAGATTCATGTTATTGCATATTTCTGAATGAAGATGCTTGAGGGACAATCACATTGCCAAAATTACAGACACACAAGGTCACTGAAGACACTGCCTTGTGATCCTTTACACAGCTACACATTTTCCCAACAAGGTAGCACTTACTAATTAGGCATCAGAGAGTACTCTAGTTGGGTAGACATTTTACACAAAACTGTAGCCCCCTCTTGGATAAATAAGCAGGTCAGGATGCATTCTGGCACCAGTGCTCATTTTATGGAAAGTAAACCTCAAACCCACCAGGGTGACTAATATATATATATATATATATATATATATATATATATATATATATATATATGTATATATATTTATATATATATATATTACAGAGTGGTGGTGGCCACTTTGTAGTTAGGGTGGCCAGAGAAAGGGATTTTTTGAATTTGTGTCCCGTAATAACTATGCACCCGTTCAACTAATACCCACAAAACAATGCATACCAGCTGCCCCCGTTTCATTGTCGGAGTACTGAGTGTTTCACAGCATTAATTCAAGGGGGTGCAAAGATAAAAGGGAGGTCCCAAAACAAGCTTGAAATCCAATGCATTTTACATAGACTGTTGTACTTCACTTAGAGCGAAAACGGCCAGTCAGATTGTGCTGAAATTTGGCAGCATTAGAGTTTAGGGTGCATAGATTACTTTTTTTGGTACAGCAGATGAGTTATAAGGTTTTTGAACTTAGTGATCTCTTGTAGCACAATACTACTAAAAAAAGCAAGGAAGCCCAAAAAATAAACTTGACTGCATATGTAAAGTTTCAGACCCATTAATAGTCATGTGCTAATGGAAAACTATAAACAAATACATAACAAATATAATGCATCTTAATCTACAGAAGGTTTCTTTTCATCCTCTCTGGCTCACAAAATAAAACTGGCCCAACAAATCAAACAAAAAACATATTTTTTATGCACCTCTGTGCAACAAAATGAAAAAGAGACCTAGCACTGACCAACACAAACTACTAGTTGGAGCACATGAAATTTGGCCACTAGGAAAAATGTTATAATCTCAATTTTCACAACACTAGCAATGATTGCCTTTCATTCACTTTGGCCTTCATATGTAGCACAATCCTACTGAAAGTAGCAGGGATGTCCAAAAAGAAACTAGACTGCATATGTAAAGTTTCAGATTCACTGCATGAACTAAAAAACAATGTCTAGTTAACATGTCAAGAATGGTCAATTCTGTTAAGGATATGGAGGTGAGGATTATGCTTCTCCTTCTTTGTTGTTTATTAATACCAATTTGACAGCAGCCAGTCAAAACAGACTTTTTTCATAAACCACATTTCCCGTAAACCATAGCATGATATCATGTCTCCTGCACCAATCCCAATGTCTCTGCACGTATAAATTGTATTGCTGCCATATTGACGTCCTCTTTCTTTGCCCCATCAGCTGTTTGAAGTCCAGAACAAAACGCAATTTCCATCAACTGGATATCACTATGGCGTCTTAACCATAGCAGAATATTGAGGATAAGACTCCCAAACTAGAGCCATCCAAGAGAGCAACAGGATCTTGAAGAGAACTGAAATCTGAAACTTCTTCTTGTTCATCTATTCAGATAAGAATCTGGGAATAACAGAGAAAGAAACCAACAAAATACCAAGTGCCAGATAGGGTAAAAACACCACATATGAATAGGTCGGTGCATAGTAGTCAATGCCATGTAGAATAAAAGACATCACATATGAGTACATTAGTACCTGAGGGTGGGATAATATAAACAACATGCTCACTTCAGCTTGATAAACAACATTATTTAACAAGTGAGGGTGGGATAATACTTGACTCAGTGTCTATAGAACTGAAAATTCTTGACGCTTTAGCTAGAATTTTTTTATTCCATGTCAGGAATGGAAGCTTCGGATTATGCTTGTTCAAAGCTTTTGTAACACAATTGAGGCCACATCTAGAATCAGCTTGTAGTAAAATAAAATTCTAAAAGTACCACCAGTAAACCAAGTCACTGCTTAACTTATATCCTGTATCTTAGAACCTAGACCATAGTATTTAGGGGTCAAATTCTCTCTGACTGGATAAACTCAAAAATTAGAGATTGGAGATAAGTACTAAGTAGCAGAAGGGACTGAAAGAAAGGATAGCTCAAGGGCCAATAGGAAGAGACCCCCATTTGATTGCTGAAATGCCTTAGTATGGTCTTCGTGCCTCTACTGACATTACATAATGCAAAACATGGAGTTATTTGGAAAGTAGGTAAATAATCTGGTTAGAAAGTGACTTTGACCCTCTTGTAATGGTGAAAGACATCATGGGGGTTATTCTAACTTTGGAGGAGTGTTAATCCGTCCCAAAAGTGACGGTAAAGTGGCGGATAAACCACCAGCCGTATTACGAGTTCCATAGGATATAATGGACTCGTAATACGGCTGGTGGTAAATCCGTCACTTTTGGGACGGATTAACACCTCCTCCAAAGTTAGAATAACCCCCCATGTCTGGGAAAAAATCAACCAACTTGGGCGACCAGGGCTTAGGGGTCCAAGCGTTCTGCAGGAAACAAAACAAAATATAAGTGTCAATTTTGCCAAAATTGTTTTCTGGCTAAATTAAAGTTGGGAGACTTTCTATGAAGGAACTCAATAATGATATTGATATCTCAGAAGACAGGTATGTCGGAAGGGACAGGAGTGGCAAAAGGAATAGCCTGCATGACACTACTGACTAGAGGAAGTCTGCCAACTGGTCCACACTCTATGAGAAAGACTTGTTGAATTTGCAGACCGACAGTTGTTCACAGAAAAATTAGAATAATCTAATGGAAGCCAATTCTGGTAGGACGTTGATGAAAGAAACAACTGGGACTCCAAGGGAACCAAACCCCATTTGTTACACAAGACCCACCATCTTTTCCAGGTTGAGGTATACCTCTTGTGTGTAGAATATGACCAGGATTTGGATTGAACGGAGATAGAGTTTTTGATCTGAAAGGTCTGGGAGAAATCAGCATCTCTTGGGATGTGCCAGGTTGTGAAATGAAGATGGCCCTGTAGGAAAACGGGAGTAGGCCCATCTGATCCAGAAGAAAATCAGACAGTAAGGACAATTGACTGGATTATTGCATGATATTCCAGAAGGACTGGAACCAAGGTGAGCCTTCCTTAGCAGAGTAATTAGTATCAGTTTCGCTTGGTGACAGAGAGTATATGTCGATATTCTCAGTATGATCAGGAATGGAGCGGAAGCGTAATGCAGGGGAACATTCCAATTTTGAAGGAAGGTGTACATGACTAGGACCATACGATCTGGTCTCTAATAGAAGAAATTTCTCAATTGAGTGGACTGGTGTATGTAATTTAGATCCCCGTGGTGCTGACCCCAGCTACTATGGGGTGCTTGAACTTCATGAGATGTAGCTGCCACCAGCTGGAATCACAGAGAAATCTTGGGTTCCAGTCAGTTACCACATTGCTCTGACCTGGCAGGTATTCTGTTTTCACTGTGGTATGAAGTTTAAAGGCCTTAGTCCAGGCCGACCCACACTTACTGCTAAAAACTGAGATCTCATCCCTCTCACTTTGGTTATGTAGTGAAAAGATGATATATTGCCTGTTTGCAATCAAACACACTAAGTGGAAAAAGGAACCAGGGTGTTCTTGAACAGGATCCCTAACGTCCCAAAGCACTTCATGGGAAGGGTGACTAGCTCGAGGACCACCAATCTCCGGTAGAGATCTTTCTGTATTTGTCATTTCACCCCCACACACTGTCTGTTTTTACACTGACGTCCAACCAGAAGCCAAAAATGGCACAGTTGTTCCAGGCCGTCATGTGCAGTAACCACCATTGAAGCCCGGACTGAATCTGTGGAGCCAGATCAATGAGCTCAGAGCAAGTTACCCTCTTCTGAAAAAGAATCTTTAGATGTTGAATCGACCTGTAGTGGAGAGGAGCCAAGAGAATAACCTGCTGAAGGTCCGAGGGCATATGATCCTGGCCAGTACTCTCAAGGACACCTTGTCTTTGAGAAAGGAGGAGCCATTTACCTTCTGGACAGTGCATAAGCCCTTGTGGCATGAGGAGCAACTAGGCAAACATGAAGTAGATCTGAAAGCCAGGAAAACTGCATATATCAGGTGAGAGCAAGAAAAGATCTTCCTTTGTTGAACCTGGAAGTCTAGGTCCTGAAGTAGTCAACTACCATGTTGAAGCAGAAACTGCTCATCTTGTGCCATAGGGAGACTTCCTTCTTTATCTACACTGGGCACGTCCTATGTACACATGCTTGTTTGGATTCCAGGCAGACAAGCACACTTTGTACTCTGTATGCTGGCATGTAAGAACACTAATAGTCGACATTATTATGTAATGGAGTGGCAGGTTTCTCACTCTGTTTACGCAAATCGATTTTTTCTGTGGTGGATACCGATGTTCTATTCCATCATGAAACATGTTCTGCCTGAAGCATTGATATATTGATATGTTCCAGCTGAGGGCTATGACTAAGGATCAAGATTAAGATTTTCCCTTTGTGACAGATGTTCTTACGGAGAGTACTCTGATATTGGTTACATAGCCAGTTACCATTTTTGCTCATCTCAGGCATAACTCTTGTGTCCTGATGATGATCCCACTGTTAGATAAGGGATCAAAACGTCATCGACATTAGTTCTTTGACTCCCTATGACAATGTATGATTTGATAGGAACAATAGTACTGTGAAGCTGTGACTACTTTGGGGATTTCTTTGGTCAGATGCGATATGCCTGAGCAATTGTAATTTATTTTTGTTTATTAAGGCTATCTTGTTTTCCCACTACATTGTTTTTTATTTTGTTTAGAATAAATAGATTAATTTATTACCTTCTTTTCATAGACTTCATTGTAATTCTATGGTTTATTTAGTCTAAAGTTATCTTCCTAAGGGACCCATGTTCCTTTGAAAAATAAGGAGAATGTCGTCAAGATAGATAATCAGATGAACAGTTCTGGCGTGAACACTATCGGCTACTGGACACATGACATTGGTAAAATATTTAGGGAGGAGGATTTGCAGGTAGGGAGTGTTTTGAACCTGTGCCATTGGTTACCGAGAGAGAAAAATATCAGAATAGAGAGATAGGCATCCTTTGAGCTGCGGTGTACTCTCCAGTGTTTCCTAAACAAGCTCTCAGAGGAGTTAAATTCCCTCCATCAAAGATACTCTTTCGTAGCAATAGGAGGTTTTACAAGTCTGGGTAAAAGGACCACAGTCTTTGAGCAGAAAGAATGCCCGGGGACCATGTACGTGTGCCAAGCTGGGTGGTCCCCCATGAAAATGGCTGGCCCTGACAAAAAGAGTTGGTTAGATACTTTGAGGTGGGATGACTGCATCTTGTCAAGGGTCGTAAATGTGTGGTCCAGTGTTTCCAGGTGTTTAGTGAACCTGTTGCCTGATAGCATGCCGCTGGCTTAAGGGTCTGTCTCCGCGGTACCAAGCTGTGCTAGTTTGGGGTTGCTGCAGATTAACACTGATCGACGACGTTCTACAGATGGAATATTGCCCAGTAGACACAGCGTGATTTGGGTCCATCCTGTTAGGATGTCAGGGTACCTGGGTTATGTACATCTCCGGCGAGAGTCTCCATCTCAAGTATTTTGCACAATGGGTGTTTTAAAACGGTGGCCAAATTAGGGTTGAATGCTACTGTACCGGGGTCGTCTAGTCGAAAGCAGTCTGAGCGCAGTCTGTTGCGGATGACCCTCCAGGAAGGTGTCAGGGTCAGAAGGGGCATAGAAGGTCACAAACTGTGGTTAGCCCTGAGATTTCTTGCGACATCGTTTGTGACATAGGGTGGAAGTTTGTCTGAGTCCGAGGGGGATGAATAAAAACAATCAGTGTCAATGTTTGGAGTAGTGAAGGGGGCAGGGATGGACTGGAAGGGATAAACATGAGGCGAGTGTAGTCATAATGCAGGGCGTGTGACCTATGAGGTGTCGCCATCATGTGGGGAATAAATGTAATCCTTAGAGGGTGTGGTGTCCTGTTGGGGCAGTGACTGGGTGGGCTCTGATGATTTCCTGGACATGGCATACTGACAAAGGTATCGGGAGAACGGCTTGAGAACCTCTGCTGAGGCCATGTTGACTGTTTGGCGACAAAAGCAAAGAAGCACACATGATGGACGGAATGCAGAACCAATCAAACATTCACCACCAGTCACAGATCTGGGTTTAATCCATCAACTCTTCTGCTCACCATGCCACCCCAGTTTGGACCCAGCCATATCCAAATCAGTCTTGGCCCTGTTCCCCATAGGAACAGTCCAGCCCGAGCTGCCAGGCCAGGTCCTCCCTGGACTGGAAACAAGCATCCTGGGGTCGGTTTCAAGGTATCCCTCTTCATCAGCCAGGCTAGCTTGAATCCAGTGGCATAGTGAGCCTGGGACCCAAGTCTGGGTATACCGACTCACTTATGGCGACAAAAGCAAACAAACACAAATCATAGACGGAATGCGGAACCAATCAAACATTCACCCCCAGTCACAGATCTGGGTTTAATCCATCAATTCTTTTGCTCACCATGCCACCCCAGTTTGGACCCAGCCATATACAAATCAGTCTCGACCCTGTTCCCCATGGGAACAGTCCAGCCCAAACTGCCAGACTAGGTCCTACCTGGACAGGAAACAAGCATCCTGGGACTGGATGGATTAATCCCAGACCTGTGACTGGGGGTGAATGCTTGATTTGCTCTGCATTCCGTCCATCATCTGTTGTTTTTGCATTTGTCGCCCCAAGTGGGAAGGGTATGCCCAGACGTGGGTCCCATGCTTGCTATGCCACCAGATTCAAGCTAGCCTGGCCGATGAAGGGTGATACCCTGAAACCGGTCCCAGGATGCTTTTTGTCTGGCCCAGAGAGGACCTGGCCTGGCAGTTCGGGCTGGACTGTTCCCATGGGGAACAGGGTCAAGACTGATTTGCATATGGGTGGGTCCAAACTGGAATGGCATGGCAGGCACAAAAACTGATGGATTGAACCCAGATCTGTGACTGGGGATGAATGCTTGATTTCATCCATCACCTGTTGTTTTTGCATGATGATTACAATATTATCTGTCCATCTGAGCTCCACCTCGAGGTCATGAGATCCTTCTGAAGTAGCACGTTTGTCACCAATGAGGAGGTGGTCGGCCATGAGGGCGAACAGTGCTGAGGTACTGCTAAAGTTTAAGAAACAACAACCAGTCAAAAACAAACAATGGTGAAAAGCTGTGCTGGGCGAGGGGCAGCAATCATAAGACGGCTGTGGGTGGAGGCAGGATGTCAGAGGAGATGGTGCCTGAACAGGTCTGGAAACCCAGAGCAAGCAAGTTGTGCATGCAGGAAGGTGAGGTCACAACAGGACAGAAACTGTGTGTGCTGGTGTCCTGCCTCTGGTCACTCCCTTCGGGGGACAATGTAATACAGCCAGGAGAAAAGATCAAAACTATTCATAAAATAAGACAAGTAACAATAATATTAAATTGCAATGAATATTAAATGGCATAAAATCTAAGTCTACTTATCTTCCAATGAACAGAATGTCAATATAGCGACAATGCAATTTATATGTGCAGAGACATTGGGATTGGTGCAGGAGACATGATGTCATGCTATGGATTATGGGAAATGTGGTTTATTTAAAAAGTCAGTTTTGATTGGCTGATTTCAAATTGCCATTAATAAACAGCAAAGAAGAAGAAGCATAATCAGAAACCTCCAGTCCTGACATAAAACTGAAAGACCCATTTATGGTCACATGCTAATGGAAACCTATAAACAAATACATAACAAATGGAATATATCTTAATCTACATGAGTTTTCTTTGCATGCTCTCTGGCTCACAAGATAAAAGTTGGCTTAACAAAACAAACAAAACCCACCTTTCACTGTGCAACAAAATGAAAAATTGCCCTAGAAGTGAGCCACAAAAAAAACTATTTGGAGGACATGATAATTGGCCACTAGTAAAAAAATAATAATCACAGTTAATTTAACAATAACAATGATTTCCTCTCATTCACTTTGGACTTCATCTGTAGCACAATCCTACTAAATGTAGCAAGGAGACCCAGAAAATAAACTAGGATGCATATGTAAAGTTTCAGAGTTACTTCATGAACAACTAAAAGACCCATTTATGGTCACCTGCTAATGCAAATCTATAAACAAATACATAACAAGTTCAATACATCTTACTCTACATAAGTTTTCTTTGTTTGCTGTCTGGCTCACAAAGTAAAACGGTGCCCAACAAGCCAAATCAAAAACATTTTCCTTATGTACTCCTGTGCAACAAAATGGACATGTGACTGAGCAGTGAGCTACACAAACTACTATATGAAGAAAATAGCAATTGGTCATTAGGAAAAACATAACAATCTTAATTTTTATAACAACTCTGATTGGCTTTCATTCACTTTGGGCTTTATATGTAGCACACTCCTACTAAAAGTATCAAGAAAGCCCAAAAATTAAGTTACACTACTTTAGAAAAGGTTCAGAAATGCTACATGAACAACTAAAAGACACACTTATGGTCACATGATTATGTAAACCAATAAGCAAATACATAACAATTACAATAAAAAGAAAGAAGTCACAATAAATCTGATTGTAACTCTGTAGTTACAGTTAGTATTCCCAAAGATAGGAATTCCTAAAAAATTAGTTCCGTAATTACTTTCCACCCGTTTGACAAATCACCACAAAGCTTTCCAGTCCTATAACATTTTCTACATTTTGAAATAATGTACATTTTTGTTGTGAATCCTTCAGGGAGTGCAAAGATAAAAGGGGGTCCCAAAATGTATTTTTCCACCAATGCATTTTCCATAGACTATTGCACTGGATGTAACCAGAAAGCGTCTGAATGGATTTACTTGCAATTAGGCAGGATTATACATTATGATGCAGAGATGATGCTTCAGTTACTGCAGTTAAGTAGGGAAGTATTTTTCAAGTTATAAAGCATTTAAACTTAGTGATACCTGTCGCTGCTGTATTTTCACGGAATTTCATAATAGTTTGGGAAACTACCAATGGTACATGGCGATAAACCCATTTAAAAATATTTAAAGAATATTAATAAATTACCCTACCTAGTACCACTTACATAAAGTGGTAATAGGTAGGCATCTACTACTTACCTATATCTTACTCCCTAACACTTAACACAACCAAGTGTAGTAAAAACAGTATGGCTTCCTTTTCGTTCCTTAAAAACAGCCATTACTCAATTATATACTGGGTGCTCATCGCCATGTACCATGGTATATTGCAAACTTAGCACTGTATAAGATGGCCCCAAATATACTTAAGGTCTAGCTGCATTGTTGGATTGTGGAACTCTTGCATCACTCATGGTGTCTCATGGGCAATGCAATACTTAAGTTAGATTCACATAGAAATGCAAGGCCACCATGCGTGGCCATGCGTTGATTGGTAAATCTGGAGAAATACATGGTAGCACAATTTGCTGTTTTGCATTACTCAGCACACCATAATCCTCATTGCTCTTAAGTTTCACCTACACCTGGATGCCACACCACGGTAGCCACTCCACTATATTCTATTCCACTCTACACCACTTCCCTCTATGCTTCTCCACTATACGAGACACCACTCTAGGCCACTCAACTCTATTCTATCACACTGTTTGCAATGCCACTGTGCACTACGCCAGTGTTCGTCACTCCACTGTACGCTACTCCACTATACGCTACTCCACTCTACGCCATTCTACTGTACGCCACTCTACTCTACTATATTCCCCTGTCTGCCAATCCACTCTACAACACTCCACTGTACACTATTCCACTGTAAGCTACTCCGCTCTACGCCTCTTCAGTGTATTGCACTCCACACTAAGCCACTTTATTCAACGCTATTCCATTGGGCCCCATTTCAATGTATGCCACTCCACTGTATCACACTCTACTCCACGCCACTGAACGCCACTCCAGTCTACACCACTCCATTATATGACACTCCACTGTACACTACTCCACTATACACTATTACATTCTACGCCACTCCACTGTACAATACTCTGCCCTATACCACTCCACTCTACATTATTACACTGTACAGAACTCCAATTTATGCCAGTCCACTCCACGCTATTACACAGTATGCAACTCCACGCTATGCCTCTCCAGTGTACGCCACTCCAATATATGCCACTTTGCTATACTCTACACCAGTATGTTGCTCAAATGTGAATTTACCTTTAAAAAACATAAGGCAAGAGGGGTCTGGCAAAGCAGGAACAGTTTGTTTAATTAAACATTACGGACAGGGGAACAGCTATAGAAGTGGGGTCTGAGGACTGTTTCAACATACAATGGTTTTGAGTGGTGCTTTATACAATTCTCTGGGTACCAAACAGCAATTACAACATTTCGTTCTGGGGTGAAGAATGTAAATAGTTGTCTTAGGAGTCATAAATAAGGTTCTGATAACATATGCAGGAGGGCATCAGCCTTGCGTGGACACAATGTGGGCTAGAGAGTACGTGACCAGATGTCCGGCCTGAGAGCCACATGGTCGCTGCATTTTGTTGTAGGTGGTGTCTTCTGATTGACTAGGTGTTCTTATGGCCTTATGGTGTTTTGGGGAATGTGCACACTCCTTTGGCCATGTCAGTTTTATTGGGGCCAATTTCCTTGGACCATTGTTGTGTCACTGCACCTAACTGTGGGACTGATCTAGGATTCCTGTTTCAGTGTTTGTCTGCCGGCTACATGCAACCCCACATGTTACCTGTCAATCTGTAACCTCTGGCCTAGCTCTCAGAGCTTGTCTGGCCACATATTGACCACATATTTTTGTGCCGGGGATGATGGGGAGTTCATTACAGGGGAGTTTAACATTGGTGTTGCAACTTTGTTCTTATGTGTGAATGTATCGTTGTGTGCATCAGCATCAATTATTCTAATATTAACATTCACCCTTCCACTTGAATTTTCAGCTATACCATCTAACTCGTACATTATGACAGTCACATTGTTGGGGGCTTGTAGCTCTTTGTCTATTCCTAATTCCCTAGCTATTAGCATTCTACCCAATTTGAGGACTGCGTTTTTACAACAGGAAGCCCCACTTGCAGGAAACCACACAAAAACAGTAATATGATGAAAATGAGCAGCAATGACGTGCTCAGATGGGTCAGCCACCATGGGAGCCAGGAGAACCAGTTTGTGAACCACTCCTGCTCAAGGGCACCTTCCTCCTCACACATGTTTTCTGTAGTCTGTGCAATGCTTGAATGGCAAGACTCCCATAGTCCATGTCGTTGTCTGGTATAAATGTACAGCAGATGCACTGATCTTCGTACACACCCCACACTCCATCGCTGTCATTAAGTCCAACACATACCAATGTTGAATCACCATGAGGTGGATGGTTCTCAGTTCTTCCTTGATTTCATTAAGGCTGTGCTCAGTACTGTTCATTACTGTGAGCATTTACTACCTGGTTGTTTGCAACCAGCTGGCGTTCGCTTTTGTCTCCATGTTGAAGAAAAGGCATTGACCCTCCTGCTGATATCTGTGCATTGGAAAACAGTCTGAATTCCCCTGAAAAGTCCTTGTACTGAGCCCAGCCAAAATAATCAGCAGTTATTTTCTCTCAAACCTAATGCAACGGAGTTGACTTCATCCTTAGCGGGTGTTGGTACAGTTCTGAAAGATCTTCTCCAGTAATGACCAGGGTTGGGGTGTGTTTTGTGGCGAGGGAGCAGAGGCCAAGCCATCCGGGGAGGAGCTGTTATTCAAACCTCCCCTATGAGACTCATTCCTCTTCGTACCATCGAGATGAATGGTGCTACACTGAAACTCCATGTCTGGGGTCCACTTATTGTTAATGAAGAAAGCCCCAGACATGCTAAGGGCTACCCTGGGACCACAAATGGAAGTGGGAGTGGACATGTTTGTTCATTTGCTCAGTGGTTTTCCTACCTCCAAGAATCTCTTTTCTGGAAAGCCTCAGAGCCAAACAGTATCCTCCCCTATGGTGCCTTTCCTGCACATCCTATCTAGCTAAGTTTGGATATCGCTAGGCTCGGTGAGAAGGTACAGTGCTGTGGGATTGGTCTGTTAGCGGGTCAGATGTACTGCTACCTTTTGGGGGTTCTATTCTGTTGGGCTGTGTAATGGCCCTAGTACTACATAGGTATTAGCGGAGAAGGTATTTTGCTTTTTTAGGGGCTACCTCTTAGGACAAGTAAAGCCTATCTGTGTCTTCTGCATCTGGTATAAGCGAACAGACGTGACATGACCTGGCTGATGTCTTGGAGCCCACGGTGGTCATGTGCTGATACCATGTGTTGTGTAAGAGAATGCTGTGTATTGCATGTGGATAACTGGTGTTGTGTTCAGTGTAATTATGGGTAACATGGGAGCGGTCCCTACGTGACCACAGTGACATTTTCGGAATGGACTCTGTAAGACTAGGGTGTTCTATAGAAAATAAATGCAGTACCCATGATAGGCAGAGAACGCACACATGTGCAGAAATGCATAACTTTTTGAACATCTTGAGACAAATCCTGGGGAGATTTCTGTAGCCTTCTGGTGGTTGGATTTTCATAGTTTCGACATTTCAAAAAAGTTTGTGGCGCAGTTCATAGTTCTTGATTTGGGATTATTGATGTGGTACAGTTTGGAAAAAGTTCACTGTCGTAATAAAGTGGTTCTGTTGAGATCGTATGGTTACTGAAGAAAAGAGGTGATGGTGCGCTGTAAAGGTGGTGCACGTAGAGGCTCGATGGCAGACCTGATGGATAAGAGCTAGGTTTGATTTGTTATTTGAGAAAACATTGCACCCTTACATGTTGTTGCCACTTGTTTCTTAGGAATTCCTGGGTTTTTCGTAATTTTAGTAAGACCGGAAGGTGGCCCCACTCCGGTACCTAATTTGGAAAAAACTGGGTTGTTGTTCCTGAATGTACTAATTTTTATGGTTTATTTGGGCCTCCCCCCTCTCTCCGTGCCTGACTAAGAGTATAGCGGTGTTAAACCTGACACACTGAGGTAGAGTTTCTCCAAACCTTTTTGCTTTTTTTTCGTAGGTTTTTGCTGATTCTCTCTCAATGGCCTTAGACCTCCGGGTACTTTCCCACTTTCAGTACAGTATGAAAGTTCATGCACCTTTCCTACATGTGTTAGGAAGTGGTGCTTACCTGTGTGAGCGCTCTTGCACCTATGGTGTTCTTAAACATGAGTCCAACCTGTTATAGCAGGCCTGTGTGCGTGCACTTGCACCTATGGTGTTCTTAAACATGAGTCCAGCCAGTCACAGCACGTCTGTGTGAGTGCACTTGCACCAATGGTGTTTTTAAATGTGTCCAGCCTGCCACAGTACGCTTGTGACTGTGCAAGAGCAGATATGCCCAGGGTGTGAAGAATACCCATGTGTGTTTTCACTATATATGAGTGTTGCTCTGCCTGTGGGTTACCATAGGGGAATTTATCATTACTCCTAGCTGCAATGATGGATTGCAGTGGAGCAGCCTCATAATGTTTCCTATCATTGGATTCGTCCTGACAAACCCTTTCCTGTGGCAAAGGTGGTTTGTCAATAATAATTTAGAAATGTTACTTCTAGAAAGTGGGCATTTCTATGCTCCAAATGCTTTGTGTGTCTTTAAATTCAACTCTAATCCACACTGTAGGCTAGGGGAGCACACCTGTGCATTCCCCAGGGAAAGCTCCAAACCTTAGGCATGCAACTGGAACTGCAGATCTCTACCAATTGAGGGCTTGGCTGGATAGACTGGAGGGAGAGGTTTTGACACTTGACCTCTTGGAGTCAGATCATGGCCCAACTAAAGATTAAGATCTGCATTCCAAGGCCCCTTGGCAGGCAGCACTGAAATTTAGGGGAGATATGTGTGGTTCAAAGGGGAACCCTCTGAACCTCCCCCAAATTCAAAGGCACACTACAGTATAACTACTGGTGCCACACAGCAGGAAAGTATAGATACGCTTGTGGTGACGCAGGACTGGAGATAGTGGACTGTGTGGTGCACACTGCCAGAGGAATCTGTGGTGCACAAGGACTAATTACTGCCCTTGGAAGGGACCATGCACCCTTCCTGAAAGGTGGTTCACCTGGGCTGACTGCCTGCTGCTTTGTGGCACCCGAAGCATGCTCTCCAAGGGTATGTTGGCTTGCCCCCTGTTCTCTGGTGGATGTCTCAGTGACATCAAAGACCTCCCGCGAGGGACCTACACCTTCTACCTGTGACACCTAGAGAGTGGTGCCCTCTTAAGTGCCCACATCATCTGCTGGATCCCACTTGGTAGAGGCGGTGTGAGCTTGGAACCAAGTACAAGTTTCGTGCCTGGAGCCTGGATTCCCTGGAGCCGAGCCCCCAAGGAACTGCCTATATTCAAGATCGGTGGCCCTGCATCGTGGGGCCTCAGCACGGATAAGTGTCCTGCTGGTGGTAAGTGGATTCACTGGTTGTGGAACCCCGTGTGGCCCGCTTCATCTATTGTGCCACATTTCTCTCTTGCAACACACCAACAGCATGCTTATTGCATGCAGTGTTCAATTCACAAGTTGCGATCCTCACAGGGATACCCGTAGCGGTGCTGCAATCTACCTCATTTGGCATTGCTGAACTTGCGCCTGTGTGTGTGACTGGAATTGTCTGGGGTGACTCAAGTCATTGCGCACCAGGCATTGTGCCTCATTTCCAGGGAGGTACAAAATTGGTAACTCTTCATTTGTGTGACAGGAAATGTCTGGTGTGACTCAAGTCATCGCGCACCAGAGGTTGTGCCTCATTTCCAGGGAGGTACATGATTGGTAACTCTTCGTTTATGTGAACTAAATTGTCTGGTGCGACTTAAGTCATTGTGCACCAGACGTTGTGCCTCATTTCCAAGGAGGTGCTGAACTGCTGCTCTGCACTGTGTGTGATCAGAACTGTCTGGTGCGACTCCTACAATCATTCTACCATCAAGCACCTGATGTTGTGCCTCATTTCCGGATTACCTGGGTGCAACTTTGTTCAACGTGTGTCCTACAGGGCACCTCCTCCTTCAAAGAGGCTCCCCTACTTCATCTCTCACTCATTGATTTCTCCTTTGAATGACCCCATTGTGGTAGACCAACTGCCGTCTTCTCACCCTGCCCAACAACTCCTTGTTAACAGGTAGTATTGACGTAACAGGCCTGGGTGGTGAGAGGAAGTGAGTGGGCTACATAATCCTTTTGAGAGTGATCAGAAGGCGGCCCCAGGATGGGGTGACTCCCCCCTTGTGTCCCACAGAACTAGGCAAGTGCCTAGTGGCACAGTGGGGAGACCATTGATTGAACTTCCAGAGGGGTGCCCAAACCTCAGTTTGTCGACTGCCGCCTTAAAATTCCTGTTAGCTATCCCTCTACCTTTTCCCTGGGACCTTGAATAAGTGTGACTCTGGCAGGGATCTCCCTAGTTTCTGAGGGGGAAAGATTTCCTTCAACTCAAGTCTAGGGTGGTGGGGTAGTTGGAGTTGGCTGAAGGGTGGAGGAGGGTTTTCAGCCTCAGGGTCTGCAAGTACAGTATCCACTGACCTGCCGGATATCAGTGCACTTCATTAGGGTGCTGTGTGTGCTTGTGTGTGCAAGTGTGTGCCATACAAACCTACCTTATATATCCGTAGCACAGGGTATCAGTGCTGAGTGAGTGCATGTGAGTGACTGCATGTGATCAACAACACTGCACCGCAGTGTTGCCCTAAACATTGATTCTTTCCAAGAGTGTATTATGTTTGACGTTGCTTTTACCCATGCGGCCCCCGGCCCACGAGGCTATTTAAAAGTGTTATAATTACCTAGCTGTAAATATTACCACTATCGTTGTGACCCGGGGTGCAACCTCTAACTGTGTGGGACTGAATTAGAATAATTGCTCAGGTCGGTCTTGTACTGACAATGTTTTCCACTACATGAGGATGCTGGGGGTAAAGTATGATCTTTCCCAAAGTGTACATATTACTGATGTCATTTTAACTCGGTTGGGCCCAGTACTGTCAGTCATATTTCCAAATATGATTTCTTTCCAGAGAAACACGATGTTCATGTTGTCTTAATTACTGTGTGTTGAATACAACCTTTATTTACATACACCTCGTGTGAAGTCTCTTTAGTGGCTCTCAGCGTATTTGTTGTGTGCAAGTGCTGTGCCAGTGCTTTACACATTTCCTCTGTGATAAGCCTGGCTGCTCAGTGCCAAGCTACCCAAGGGTGAGTTCAAGTTATACCATGAATGTAATCACCCTACCATGAGAGGAGTCGTAAGTTCTGTCTGACTAGGACCTCGCCTCAGCCAATCAGATCGTGCCACCTCCAACAGATGGTAAAGTGATTTTTATAAGGTGATCTCATGAGCCTACTTTTATGGTTTAACTGACGCTCTGTGGGCACCACCAGCCTTCGAGTATTCTAGTGTGCATGAGGATGTCATCGGTGTGGGTGGGATTTTTTGACCTACATGTGCAGGGGGCAATGTTAAAAGGAGGCATGTCACACTGAACATTGTTTGGCAATTTCAACATGCCCTGAGGTCACGTGTATGCATCTGTAGTCCTGACACGTGGATTGCAACGCGACCTTCCCTAATGGCGCCAGGTGTCTTGGCTATGCTCTTTTTCTAGTTTTTTTTGGGTGGGGGCTAGCTTTGGGGTTCTTGTTTTTGGTCATTCGGTGCCTCCTTAGACCTTCGTTTGATCGGTTCTCTTAATTGCCATGAACCAGAGGAGGTCGGAGAGTTGTTCTGCAGCCTCCATGTGCCTCTGAAATTGTGGTGTCTGCGATTGAGACCAGGGCTCCCGCCAGACGGTGTGTGCAAACTCTTGTGTGTGTTGGCTGATTTCTAGGCCTGATACAGTGGTGAGCACATTTTTGTGTTCCACTCTGTTCGGAGCTGTGATGGACCTTTTCAGACTCCCCTACTAGGCACCCCCCCTCTCCCTCAGGCCTTCTCTTATTTGGACCTGAGGGTCCCGGTTGAGGGAAAGGAGGAGGCAAATTTGCTTCATGGAGAGTCTTGAGCAAGGCCAAGAACTCAGTAGATTTTGCCCAAATTATGGTAGATGGACTGGGACAGATGGTGAAACCTCCTTTACCCTCTCAGCACCATGCAGTGCTTCACAATCTGTTGGATTTTGTATGTGTGCTTTGGAGGTTATGTG
The DNA here is from genome assembly GCF_031143425.1 of Pleurodeles waltl. NCBI lineage: Eukaryota > Metazoa > Chordata > Amphibia > Caudata > Salamandridae > Pleurodeles > Pleurodeles waltl. The sequence goes on along the minus strand of NC_090440.1, from coordinate 844,873,785 downwards.
ATCCCCAGCATCTGCAGCACACAGGAAACCTGCCTCCCACCACTGAAGGACAGCTTTGTTTTTTAACTAAAAGGGGAATGCCATTGGGCTTGAGACCACTAGATTTTTGGGGGCTCTATTACTGTTGGGTCTACACGACAAAGGCATTCCAGTCCTGGCTGAGTGCCCGAGAATGGGGACCTTTTCACTTGGTAATTGGAACCCGTTCCATTTGAGTTGTGGGTGCGGCAACCTGGATGCCTGCCTTTTAAACACTGGGCACCGCCCCTCCCTTTGTCAAACTGCCCTCCCCCTGGGGTTTGGCCAACCGACCCCACCCGGAGATGGTCCGCAGCAGAGTGGGGCCTATGCTCCCACAGGAACCCTGAATGGCAGACTGTAGTGAGGATACCTGATCAACAGAACAAGTTCAGCAGCCCTGAGTTTCCTGAACGCAAGAAAAGATTCAAATCTCTCATGTTGTCTTGTTAATCCTTGTTTTGAGTTTTGGGTACAGTGAATTTTGACATGTGTGTGAAATGGAAGCTTCGCAGTAGGGTTTTAACTTGCTGCATATTTGAGTTCTGTGATTGAGTGAAGGCATTGCTTCCCCAAACAGTTACCCCTCCCTGCTGTGGTTGTGGCACCAGTCATTGTTGGGCTGGGTTCCCTGTCTGTGGTTGCTGTTGGCATGTGATTGTCCAACTATCTGACCCCTTTTGTGGTGGTGCAGCAGTGGACTGTCTTCCCTGAAGCTGAGTGTAAGGTGCATTCAGGTTTTCTTGGGCTCAGTTTTGAGGATGGAAATTTTGTGTGAACTGGCCCCAGCTCATCAACTTCTGCTTGTGAGATACCTTTAGCCGGCATCTCTGGGCCACGTTGTCCATTCTGTGGCAATAGTAGCATTCTATAGGGTCTGGCTGCTGCCACCCTGTCTTTTTTAATTTGTGTTGGACCAACATAGCGGTGTCCCACTGGGCTTCCTCCTGTCTTTCTCTGTCCTTTTCTTGTTTGTTTTTGTGATTGCTAATATGTGAGCTTGTATCTCCTGTGAGGGTTTGGTGCCTAGACCTACTACACTATCCAAACCGCTTCGTATTTCGGTGAACAGATCCTTTTTTAGAATATTGTAAAGAATGGGACCTGGGGGTCTGTATCGATCCGTGGCTGTCCTGTCTCTTGTCCCCATCGTTCTCCAGAAAATCTGTTATGGTCTCCCCAGGTTTCATGGCTTTTGCCATTAACCTCCTACATCTGCACAGTAAGGGAACATTTCCCTCAGGGCCATCCATATTTGGTGCCTGTACGAACTGAATGTGGCCCCGTCATGCTCGGTGTTTGTCAACGTGATTGCTGGAATGCAAGCTCAGGCGAACACCCTGTTAGTCTGTTGTCAGATGAGACTACTTAGCAGACTTTTGACATTGCCTATCGCTAAGTTTATTCCCACGGTGTTCTTCTCAAAATATGAGATCAATTTCCCAGTGCCATCCAACAATGGTTGCAATTTGGTCCCTAGCCCTTCTTTATCCATCTGAGCCCACGGCACATAGATGGTCCCTGACGTACCCTTCAGCAGTAGCAGACATATGCTGGATTTGAGTAGCTCCACTGATTTCTCCCTAACATGCCGATGCCATCTCTTTAGACAATCTTGCATGTAGGGGAAGTACCACTTTGGATCTCCCCATATATGATGGATGCAGTATTCTGCAACATCTATGTCCTCTGGTTTGAAGGATCCCTCCTTCGGCCAGGGTCTGTCATACTGGCCACTTTTCTCGGTCTTTCAGACTAGCAGGTGACAAAATGGTTTCACAAAGATCGCACCTTTCACTCGAGCCACTATCTCTCCTGGAACGAGTTTGTTTGTCCTGCGCATTTGGGAGGAGCAGCGGATATTTTCATTGCGCTCTCCTTGTGCACACTGAAAGGTGCCATCTTGGTTCTCCTGCATCTAAGTTGGGTTTGCACCAGACTACCTTGGTTTCTTATTTCCTAGTCAGCCCCTCTCCTATGTTGACGGCCTGGTGAGACTCAGACCCCACCCAAGAGCCTCTCCTCTAATTCTTCCTCGGATTCTTCCTCAATCGAGGCTCCCTGCCTACCCTTGTCCACCTCAAGTGGAGGATGCGCTGCTCTACTCTCTAGTTGTGCTTTGAAGGTGCCAGCTCTCTCTCTCTCCCTAGTTCTTGCCTTTCCTCTAAATCCCACCTAGATTGCCTCCTTCGTTCTGAGCTAAGCGATGTTCTTCTTGGTCAGGACCTGCCCTCAAACTCGCTTTCTGTTGTTTCCTCGACAACCTGAGCATACCTGAGCATACCCTCTCTCTGTTCTCTCTCGATTTATCTTCATGATTTGTATCCTTATACTTACCTAATTAGTTAAAAAAAATGTGTAATGGATAGCTTAGTATATATATGTTTTTCTGGTTATGTTACAGCCCTGAAGAAGCCCTTTTGTTGGGCGAAACGCGTTGGCTGTTTATCCTGTACATCTCAATTGTCCATGGAATTGCAAAAACACATGGCTACTTTACTTTACTTTTTCTGATTCTTACTCATGATACCTATGGGATTGTCTGGAACCAACATTTCGGACTTGTAATGAAATATTAAAAAGAAAGGACTGTTTATCTGTACTGTTGGAATACCGGATTTTTTCTGTTTCATGTAAAAAAAGAATTGTTGCGCAGATTGCGGTGCACTGCCTTGTAGAGTATTATGCTAAAAATACATTTGAGGTGCAGGCTCTATACCACACCCAGAGCCTATGGGTACCATCTGTGTCACGCCCAGCAACCCAAGCGATAGACACCTTACATCACACCTGGGGCCTATGTGTACTGTTAAAAATTGGGTCTCTGGTTGGCAGTCATCTTGCACAGGGACCCTCACTCTAGTCAAGAAGAAGGGAGATACATACCTAGGTTAACCCCTGCTTACCCTATTCGCAGCTTGGCACAAGCGGTCAGGCTTGTCTCAGAAGCAATGTGCAAAGCATTTGCACATAACACACAGTAATACAATGAAAACACTACAAAAGGACATAACACCAGTTTTCGAAAAATAGCTAATATTTATCTGTGTAAAACAAAACAAAAATAAGACAAAGTCAACATACATTAATAAAGATATAAACTTTGCAAGAATAAACTTAAAAATACAGTTCCTTGAATTTGATAGCTCCGTCTGGGGCTATCACGGCATCGTGAACAACAAATCCAACAATTCATGCTGGGCATGGTGTTGCAGGCCAGCTACGGCGTCGGGAGGACCCACAAACAGTAGTTTGGAAATGTAGGGCGTCGTGATTCTCGCGATGAGATCTGGAGTGCGGCTTTGCCGGCATCCGTTCCAGAGGTCGATGCGGGGGTCGTTGGGCCCTCGAAGTTACGAGCGTTCAGATCAAACTTCTGGATAATGATGAGGTCAGAAGCGCTGGCTTGGATGGCGTACGGGGTGTGGTGCGTAACGGGACGATGTGACGTGCAGTGGGCACAGGTCACGGTGCAGGCAGCAGCTTGGAGCCGGCTTCCTGCGGTGTAAGTGAGACCAGGGCTGCAGTGCAAAGCGGGCGGTGCCTCGTGCAGTGTCTCCAAGTCATGGTGCAGCCAGTGGCAGCAGCGTTGATGAAGCAAGGTCGTCGGTATGTCCAAGGCGGGGTGCAGCATGGGGTGGGCTCTATGCAGCACCCACGGGTCGCGGTGCAGACAGGGGTGTCTGTTGACAACACTGGATTTGATGGTGCTGGCGTCTTTAGACAAGGGCTGCGGTGCAGGACAGGACGGTGCATCGTGTACCTCGCAAGTGGTGTCCTCAGGCCACGGTGCAGGCAGCGGCATCAGTGTCAGCGTGAAGCGGAGTTGTAGGAAGCTGGTCTGGTATACTGTAGGTACCTAAAGTACTTACACCTTATACCAGGGCCAAGTATCCCCAGTTAGTGAATTGTAGGCAGTGCCTAGAAGCCAGGTTTTCTAGAGGTAGCTTTGGATGAGCAGCCAAGGCTTATCTAGGAGACATGCAAAGCTCATGCAATACCAGTGTAGTCACACAATACTTACACATGAACGAAAACACTCAGTTGTTCAAAAATAAAGATAATTTATTTTTGTAACACAAAAATACTAGAAGGGCAACCCTCAACTAGTAGGTAAGTAATACACCAAGGGCCAGATGTAGCAAGGCATTAGCGCCTCGCAAACGGCGAAAAACGCCGTTTGCGAGGCGCTAGTGCCCGCACGCGATGCAGAAACACATTTTGCAAGTCGGAACCGACTCGCAAAATGTGTTTCCGACTCGCAAATAGGAAGGGGTGTTCCCTTCCTATTTGTGACTCGCACCGCGATGTAAGTTGATTTGCGACCGTGAAAGCAGTCGCAAATCAACTTGCAGTTACCATCCACTTGAAGTGGATGGTAACTCATTCTCAAATGGGAAGGGGTCCCAATGGGACCCCTTCCCCTTTGTGAATGATCACAAAATTATTTTTTCAGAGCAGGCAGTGGTCCTATGGTTTCGGTATTTTTTTCTATTTGCAGCTCGTTTTCCTTTATTTAAAAGCAGTCACGGACATGGTGGTCTGCTGTCTCCAGCAGGCCACCATCCCCGTGAGTGCCTAGACTCGCTATGGGGTCGCAAACTGCGACCCCATAGCGAGTCGCAGAAGGTGTCTGAGACACCTTTCTGCATAGCAAATTGCGAGTTGCAAATTGCGAGTCGGAAGGACTCGCAATTTGCAACTCGCAATTTGCTTTCTACCTACATCTGGCCCTAAGTCCCTCATTTCAACATTGGCGGTCAGCCGAGGCCGACTGCTAATATTGGACCGACAGTCGGCCGCCTATGCGGCCAGAAACCCGCCGGCCGCATTTGGACATCCCCGCTGGGCCAGCGGGGAGCAGGGCCGTAACATTGCAGCCGGCTCCTAATGGAGCCGGCGGCAATGTGGCGGTGCGGCGGGTGCAGCAGCACCCGTCGCGCTTTCCACTGTCTGCCAAACAGACAGTGGAAATGGAGATGGGGCTGTGCCTGGGTGCCCCTGCACTGCCCATGCCAAGTGCATGGGCAGTGCAGGGGGCCCTAGGGGCAACCCGAGTCCCCTTACCGCCAGCCTTTCCATGGCAGTGTTCACCGCCATGGAAAGGTTGGCAGTAAGGGGAGTCGTAATCCCCAGGGCAGAGCTGCTGGCAGCGCTGCCCTGGCGGATTACAAGCACTGGGACCACCATGGCGGTATTCCGCTGGTCCCGGCGGTATGACCGTAGCGCTTTCGCCACAGTCAAAATATGCTGTGTAGTACCGCCAGCCTGTTGGCGGTACTACCGTCACATTTCCCCTGACGGTCACTGACCGCCAGGGTTGAAATGGGGGCCTAAATGTATACACTAGCAGTCAGAAATAGGCATAGAAAAGGTTAGAAAACAGAGCAAATAGCAATAACCAATAGTGACCCTAGGGGGAGCGTAAACCATATGCTGAATAAATGGGATGTGAACACAGGCCCCCCACATAAATAAGTGGAATATGTAGAGGGGAGCTGGGAGTACTAGAAAATCACAGAGATAAGTACCACAGTACCCCCAGCGACCAAGAAAACCAGAGTAAATCACTGGTATTTCCCCAAACCACCCATTAGGAGGAAAAGACAAAAAAGAAGACACCCAGACAAGACTGAAAGAAAACCATTGGTGGATTCCTGAAGAAAGAAGACCTGTGGAGAGAGGGGACCAAGATCAACAGTCACAGTGGGGTACAGGAGGAGCAGGAGCTACTACCCACCCATCTCTACTCGCAGGAATTGGTTGACAGTGATGAAGCAAAGGTCAGCACTGCAGCCCTGGAGCCAAAGAAGAGTTCCTGATGAATGCAGATGATGTCCCACGCTGGAGTGAAGATTGCAGATGGGTGTTGGTGAAGGATTTCTACCAACAAGCCTTTGCAAAGGCAAACTCGCAGTTAGTGGATAAGCAGTGCTGACGGGGACAAGCAAGGCCCAGGAGGACTCAACCCAGGAAGGAGAGTCACAGGGGACCCTCAGCATCGCAGAGAGTCCACAGGAGCAGAGGCAGCACCCAGAGGAGTCCCACAGGATGGGGACACAGGAGTCGCAGAAGGAGCCCATTCAACAGCGCTAAAGAGAATCCCAGGCCACCGGAGAACCACACTGGAGGCTGTGCTTTACAGGAAAGAGTGCTGGGGACGGGAGCTACATGTCAGCTGAAGATCCCTTGGAGGCGATGCCAACAAGCCTTTGCAGATGCAAAAGACATGGTGCACTGGTGTACAGTCCTGCGTGGGAAGGCAGAGGTTACCTCCACCAAATTTGGACAGCTGCCAGAGAGAACCAAGAGGACTACTCCAGACCATGACCTGTGATGCAGGATCCACGCAGCTCAAGATGAGGGGAGATCCACGCAGCCAGTCAATGCTTGCTGTAGGTGCCTGCGTTTGCAGAGGAGTGACTCCTTCACTCCAAGGGTGATTCTTTCTTCTTCTTGTGCAGGCTGAAGAGTTGCTGTCTTCTGAGGATACACAGCTTGGGAAATGTTGTTAAGTTGGCAAGATTCATGGAAACAAAGTTGCAGAAGAGTCTTCTTTGTTGTTTGCAGCGTTGTCGGTTCCTGGAGGGTCCCGTCGCAGTTTCAGTGGCCAGAGTCAAAGTGGAGGTTGCAGAGGAATCTTGCCGGGGTCTTGCAAGCCGAATCTGAGAACCGCTCAAAAGAGAGACCCTAAATAGCCCTGAAATTAGGTCACCTGATCAGGTAAGATCCTATAAGGAGGGGGCTCTGACATCACCTGCCTAGCTTGGCCACTCAGATACTCCCAGAGTTTCCTTTGAAACAAGATAGAAGAAACCCAGGACCCTCTGGAGGATCTCCGAGCACCACCCCTGGGGTGGTGATGGACAGGGGAGTGGTCACTCCCTTTTCCATTGTCCAGTTTTGCACCAGAGCAGGGCCTGGGGGTCCCTGAACCGGTGTAGACTAGTTTATGCATGGAGGGCACCAAATGTGCCCTTCAAAGCATATCAGTGGTTTGGGGAGGCTATCCCTCCAAAGCCAGTCACACCTATTTCCAAAGGGAGAGGGTGGTACCTCCCTCTCCCAAAGGAAATCCTTTGTCCTGCCTTCTTCGATTTGATCAGATCAAGCAGCAGGAGGGTAGGAACCTGTCTAAGGGGTGGGAGCAGGTTGGGCTGCCTGGAAAACCCTGTAAGACTGGTGGTAGCAATGCTGGAGGTTCTCTAAGGAGGCCCCAGAGTACATGGAATCATACTTCCAATACTTGCAACATTATGGGGGTATGATTCCAACATGTTTGATACCAAACATGCTCAGGTTCAGAGTTACCATTATGTAGCTGGACATAGGTAGTGATCTATTTCCAGTACACGCGTAAACTGGCGTCCCCGCACTCACGAAGTCCAGGAACATGGAACTGAAGTTTGTGGGGGTTCCTCTGCTAGTGCAAGGGTGCCCTCACACACAGGTACTTGCACCCTGCCCTCTGAGCTAGGCGGTCCTGCCACAAGGGTGCCTTACAGTGACCTGGTGCAGTGACCTGGTAGTGAAAAAGGGTGCCTGCACCAGTTTCACACAGGCTGCAATGGCAGGCCTGCAGAACCCTTTGCATGGGCTCCCTATGGGTGGCAGAATAACTGCTGCAGCCAATTGGGATGCCCTGGAACCTCAGTGCCCTGGCTACCTAGGTGCCATATACTATGGACTTACATGGGGAGACCAGTATGCCAATTGTGGGTAGAAAAAGGTACATTTTACATGAGTGGGCACAACTACTGGGGTGCTGTTTAGCAGGATCCCAGTAGACACAGTCAAACACACTTACAACAGGCAGAAAATGGGGGTAACCATGCTAAGAAAGAGGGTACTTTCCTAAACAACCACCCCTCAAACCGATTACAAGAGGGCTAACTTTGACAAGATGAGTCTTCATTGTCTAAGTGGAAATATCTGGAGAGTCCATCTGCATTGGAGTGTTTACTCTCAGGTCTATGTTCCACTGTATAGTCCATTCCCTGTAGAGATATGTACCACCTCAACAACTTGGACTTTTCTCCCTTCATCTGTTTGATTCATAGAAGGGGTTTGTGGCCTGTTTGAACAAAGAAGCGAGTACCAAACAGGTATGGCCTCAGCTTCTTCAAGGCCCAGACCACAGCAAAGGCCTCCCTTTCTATAGCTAACCAACACGTCTCTCTGGGGCCCAACCTTCTGCTTATAAAAACAACTGTTTGATCCTGGCCCTCAGTGTTGAGCTGTGAAAGAACTGTCCCAACTCCTACCTTAGAAGCATCAGTCTGGATATGAATTCTTGGAGTAGTCAGGGCTTTTTAACACTGGTGTTGAGCACATGGCCTGTTTGAGGTCCTCAAAAGCTTTTTGACAGCTAGCTGTCCATAAACAGTTTTTGGGCATCTTTTTAGATGTGAGGCCATTAAGAGGGGCTACAATGGAACCATAATTCTTGATAAACCTCCTGTAGTACCCAGTGAGGCCTAGGAAGGCTCTCACCTGGGTCTGTGTTGTAGGGGGAGTCCAATCTAAAATAGTCTGGATCATCCCCTGCAATAGTTAAATCTGGCCTCCACCTTCCACTGCCCTATCTGGCACTTAGAGGCCTTGGTCGTGAGGCCTGCTTTTTTGAGAGCCTCCAAAACATCCCAGAAGTGGACCAGGTGGTCATCCCAGGTGGAGCTAAAGACAGCTACGTCATATAGGCTGCACTATAGGCTTCCAAACCTTGGAGGACTGTATTCACCAGCCTCTGAAAAGTGGTGGATGCATGTTTCAAACCAAAGGTCATTACAGTAAATTGATAATGCCATCTAATGGTTGAAAATTCAGTTTTTGGTTTAGCATCCTCTAATACCTTGATCTGCCAATAGCCTGCAGTCAGGTCAAAGATGCTGAGATACTTGGAAGATGCCAGTGTATGTAACAGATCAACTGCCCTAGGAATAGTGTGAGCATCAGTCTTTGTGAATGTGTTGAGCCCTCTGTAGTCAACACAGAACCTCATCTCCCTTTTCCCATTTTGGGAATGAGGTTTTGGAACTGGCACCACTGGGCTAGTCCAGGGGCTGTCAGAGTACTCAATCACTCCTAGGTCTAGCATCTGTTGCACTTCTGCTTTAATGCAGTCCCTAACATGATCAGGTTGCCTGTAAATTTTACTTTTAGCAGGTAAAGTGTCCCCTGTGTCAATGGTGTGTTCACACCATGTAGTCTGACCAGGTGTCAGAGAAAATAGTTCAGAGAGCTGGCCTAGGAGGTTCCTGCAGTCCTCTTTCTGAGACTCAGAAAGGCAGTCTGGTAGGATAACTCCATCCACTGAGCCATTAGCTGCAGTGGTGGAAATGAGATCAGGGAGAAGGTCACTCGCTTCTTCCTGTCCCTCATCAGTAGCCATGAGCAGGGTCATGTCAGCCCTGTCATAGTAGGGCTTCAGGCGGTTCACATAAAGCTCCCTGAGGGGGCTTCTAGGAGTGGCAAGGTCCATCAAAGTAGTATAGGGACCACTTCACTTGTCTTGGAGTGCCCTGGGAGCCACAGGTTCCAGGACCTATACTTTTTGTCCTGGCTGGTACACAGTTGTACCAGCCTTCTGGTCATGCCACTGCTTCTGCAGTTCTTGGCTGGCCTACAGGTTTTTAGTGACCTTTTTCATATACTCAGCCATCCTAGATCTGAAGCCAAGTCTATAATCCACAATGTCTTGTTTAGGGGGCTTGAGAGGTTGCCCTCCCTTACAAGAGCAAGTGGACCCCTAATTGGGTGTCCAAACAGAAGTTCAAAGGGGCTGTAGCCCACTCCCTTCTGAGGAACCTCCCTGTAGGCAAACAGGAGGAATGGCAGTAGGTCATTCCATCTCCTCCTGAGTTTTTCAGAGAGCCCCATGATCATGCCCTTGAGAGTTTTGTTGAACCTCTCTACCAAACCATTGGTTTGGGGGTGGTAAGAGGTGGTGAACTTGTAAGTTACACCACATTCTTTCCACATGGTTTTAAGGTATGCAGACATGAAGTTTGTACCTCTGTTGGATACCACCTCTTTTGAGAAGCCCACCCTGGAGAAGATACCCAGGATGGTTTTTGCCACTGCAGGGGCTGTAGTTGTCCTTAGAGGTATAGCCTCTTGATACCTGGTGGAATGGTCTACCACCACCAGTATAAATCTGTTTCCAGAGGCAGTGGGTGGGTCAAGGGGGCTAACAATATCCACCCCAACCCTCTCAAAGGGAGCCCTCACAACTGGTGGAGGGATCAAGGGACCTTTGGGGTGTCACCTGTTTTGCCACTGGCTTGACAGGTGACATAGGAGCGACAAAGCTCCTTTGTATCTTCAGACAAATGGGGCCAGTGAAAGTGTGAGACAAGTCTGTCCCAAGTCTTGCTTTCCCCCAGATGACCTGCCAGAGGTATGTCATGGGCAAGGGTCAACAACAATTCTCTATACTGCAGAGCTACTACCAACCTCCTGGTGGCATTAGGCTTGAGTTCCCTAGGTCCTGAGTATCAGAGGTTGTCTTTCCAATACACATCGTGGGTGCCACTGACATCCCCTGTTTCCTGAAGGGCAGCTTGCTGTCTCAACACTTCCAGTGTGGATCAGGTTTTCTGTGCCATACTGAATTGCTCACAGCCAAACTCCCCTGCACCTAACAGTTCAGATGTGTCAGCTTTCAACTCTTCAGGTGTAGGTTCTACCAAGGGAGTGGATTAATCCTCTACAAGGGGGGAATCCTCACTGGAGGGTGTGATAGGGAGAAAGCTTTTGCCCTTTCTACCCTGGGCTGTGGGAGCCTCTTGGGCAATTGTTCCAGGCTCCAAGATCCCTTTTTCTTTTTGGCCTGTACCCAGGTCAAAGCAGAAATATGCCCTGGGATGCCCAGCATTGCTGAATGGGCCTCCCTCTCCACCTCAGCCCAAGCTAAAGTCTCCAAGTCATTCCCCAAGAGACTTTAAGGGTAGGTCTGTGGACACTACAACTTTCTTTGGGACAGTAACACCCGCTTCCCCAGCTGAAATCAACAACTGCCATGGGGTGGCGCACAGTGTTGTTGTGGGCGTCAGTCACTTGGTACTGATGACCAAGTAGGTGTTGCGCAGAGGACACCAGTTTTTCAGTCACCATAGTGACACTGGCACCTGTGTCCCTGTAGGCCTCTTCCTGTACACCATTTACCAAACGCAGCTGCCTGTACTTACCCATGATAAGGGGACAGGCAACAAGGGTGACAAAATCAATGCCCCCTTCTGAGACAGCCTCAGTAGTCCCCCTAACTAAGCCACCCCCAATACACTTCCTAAAGTGAACCCAGCTATACCCTTGGATTGGCTATTATTACCTGACCCACCACTACTGTTGTTACTAGGGGCACTAGTGGTAGAGGTAGGGTTTGTAGTAGTGGGTGGGTTGGTACCTTTTTTTTTACAAACATAGCACTGAGGATTTTTGTTGGGGAAAGAAGCAGTAGAGGATTTGGACCCACCCCCAGAGGAATTTTGTGGGCCTGATGAAGACTCTTTTGGTTTGTTTTTGTACCCACCCTTGTCCTGAGACTTACCTGCTTCCTTTTGTTTGTATTTGTCCCCCCCGTGTGAGCTTTGCTGCTCACCCTTGTTCTGGCCCATGTGTCTGCCTTCCTTCCCTATTCTTGGTAAGAGGTCAGATCTGAGCCTACTAAGTAATGGTGCAACAAATCAAACACACAATTGTTAACTATATGCCCTCTCAGAATAAGGCTGCGTAAGCCCTCATAGTCATTGACTTTGCTACCATGTAACCAGCCTTCCAGAGCTTCACAGAGCAACCCACAAAATCAACCCAATCCTCGTAAGAGTCTCCCTGAACTTTAGTCACCCTCGTGTGAGCCACAGGGCTCTGTGGTAAGACCCACCCCATTCAAAAGAGCAGACTTTAACACAGTGCAATTTTCAGCATCCTCCTCTCTGACAGTAAGAAGCCTATCCCTACCTTTGTGAGAGAAGGAGAGCCAAAGGATAGCAGCCTACTGTCTCTGGGGGACCCTCTGAACTTTGCAGGCCCTTTCCATTGCAGAGAACCACTTGTTAATGTCATCACCCACCTTATTAAACTTTTCTACGGTTTCTAGAATCAAAAGAGTCCTCCCTGACTCTAGGTTCCCTGAAACCAAAGCTGCTGCCACCATGGGGTACTAACCCCAATCCCTTCCTCTCTCTCTCTATTGCCAAGGCCTCCCTATCTAGGGCTAGCTGTTGCTGTGGCAGCCTCAGCTTGTCCTTCTCCAGCCTCAGTTACCTGAGCTCCCTGTCCAGAGAATCTTCTGCTGGAGTAGAGCAACATGTCCCCTCAAATACTGAGGTGACATGAGAGTGCAAGAGGAGGATCTGCCCCTAGCCTTACTAACTTTCTGGACTGGGTACAAACGGGGGGTTGACTGACATGGCCACCTTTGGCACCACCTGTAGTGCTCCCAGCTACACTAGGGGTTTACTAGGCACCCTGTGATCCTCTGAGGGACCCTCCTGACCTCTCTCAGTGTCCAGATCTTCTCTTTCTAACACTGGGGGGACTAATGTCTACATCCTCCCCCCTCTCCGCCTGGCCACCAGCATGGTCCTAGTCATCATGGAGGAGAAGACATAGGAGCAGACTCTTGTTAGGGTTCCTCCCTGTCTTTATCTTCCTACTCTTAGACACTTCCCTCAGTTCCTGAAAGGTAAGATCCTCATAGTGAGAACCCATAGTCTGAGATGTGCTAGGGCCAAAAGACATGTTTGTGTTAGAGTGGTGTAGGGTGTGCCTAATCTCCCAAACTTCTAGTCTCTCTTAGTGAAGTTTGGTGCAAGGGCTATGCCCTCTCGTACTCAAACTCCAGAAACTATGGCCCTCATTATGACATTGGCCGGTGTACTGACTGCCACTGTTAAAGTGGCAGTAAGACCGCCAACAGGCTGGCAGTAATTACTGCCAAATTATGACCCTGGCGATGAGACCTCCCATAGACAGCCAAGTACCACACCAACCTTCCAGGGCGTTAACACCACCGACCACGGCAGTAGCTATCTACAGCCAGGGGGAAGTCAAGGTACCGCCCACCATATTATGACATAGCAAACCACCAGGATTTCCGGGGCGTTAGCAACGCCATCAAAAGCCTAATGGAAACACATTGCAGAAAAGGAAAGACTCACCTTCAGGGACACAGAGGACTCCGCATCTGCCATGGAACAGAAACTCCATGTCTTCCCGATGCACTACCACGCCATGGCCATCCTGGAGCTCCAACGCCGACAAAGACGACGACGGTGAGCACAGCCGCCCAGCACACAAGAGAGGGAGGGAGGAAAAGGAGAGTGACCCACACACACACAACACACACCATACACACACACACAACCAGCTGCACCGTACATCGACAGTTACAGGTCCCAGGAGCAAAGAATGCAAGGACACATACCTGTAGTACGACCACTGTAATTTGCTGCCAACAGCCACCATAATGAATCGATAAATAACTATATACATGTCAATATACAGATTGGGCCAAAGGCCAGTCTTACGTACTAAAGGGCCACATGACCACAAGGCATCATCCAAGCCCCAACTTGACTCCTGACTTCATCAGGACTCCACATGGGAATCATGTTGGAAATGGGCAGGCACCTCAGAGGGAAGGAGGGTGGGGGGCACCTTAGCTGGAGTGGGTATCATGCACACTGGTTCTGGAGGGGGCTCCTTGCCCACTGGTTCTTAAGGGGGCTGCTTGCCTACTGTCCTTGGAGGGGAGTCTTAGGCCACAGTCTCTGGAGGGGGCTCCTTGCCCACTGTCCCTGGAGGGGAGTCTTAGGCCATAGTATCTGGAGGGGGCTCCTTGCCCACTGGTTCTGGAGGGGAGTCTTCGGCCACAGTCCCTGGAGGGGGGCTACATGGCCTCTGATGGTGGAGGACGATTCTTGCCCTCAGGTGGTGGATGGGGATCCTTGGTTCCATTCCTGTGAGGGCCCCCTTGGCCTTTGTCATGTGATTTGTGTCCTTGCCTCCAGGTTTAGAAGGTGCTGCCACTGACCCTGTCCTCTGTTTCTTAGGTTCCGCAACCCTAGACCTCTGTTTTTGGGGCAGAGGTGTGTCCTTGCTGGGAGTGGCTGCCATCCCACTCAGGGGCCCCTTAGTGCCAACAGAAGATTTTTGGGGGGCAGCAGTGGCAAACTGGTTGGCTGAGGTGCTGGGCAGGGTGGCTGGGACCTTGCACTTACGGGCAGGACGGGGGTAGGGCTTGGGAAGAGGTCAAGATGGGCAAGGAAAACCTTCTCAGGGACTTTGGGGCCGGATGTAGGAGGAGGGATGGGAGTGGAGGTAGAGGGAGTGGTAGTAGGAGGAGTAGGTGTGCTGGACTTGGGTGCAGGTGCATGGACAGTGTGCGAGCGTGAGGTGAATGGCTGTTGGGGGTCTGAGTGCAAACTTTTGTGTTTCTTTGGAGGGGGCAAACAGGGTGGGAGAGGACAAACTGGACATGTGGATAGATATTGTGGTGGTGTCTGCAAGTGAGGTGGGTGTGCTGAATGAGGTGGTGATGGTGGTGGTGACTGCGCATGTGGTGTGTGGGGTGCTTGTTTGCATGTGGTGCATTGGGGATGCCAGCCCCTGGATGGCATTCACTATGGTTGACTGCCCTACAGAGATGGATCTCAGGAGGTCAATAGCCTCTTCACTGATGGCAGTAGAGCTGACTGGGGCAGGGCTTGAGGTGCCTGGGGCAAAGGAGATTCCCACCCTCCTGGGTGTGCAGGCACGGGCAACTCAGTGGGGGGCTACTGGGAGGGTGGTGCTGGTATGGGGGTGGCAGCTGTAGCTGGGGTGGTTGCAGATGTGTCTACCACCACCAGGAAGCTCCCATCCGAGGAGGTTTCAGAGTCAGTATTGTCACCTCCTGTCCCCGCTTTGGTGCGCCCCTCGCCCCCTGTCCCTCTGGTCTCCTCGGCATCAGAGGAATCTGCCTCCTGGGTCCCATGGGCTACAGCTCCCTCACTCGCTGGTGCTCCTGCTCCTTCGCCAGATGATGTTAATACACACATGGACAGGGTTACAGAAGAAAATAGGGGGGCGGAGAAAGGGAGCACTTGGTCAATTACAGCACCAACACCACAGATGGCATACACATCACCATCACACACAGGGACCAGGATTGAGCAGTATGCACCGCACTGGCATGCCATTGGCTAGGAACCACAGCAGGATAAGAGCCAAACACTGCCATCTGCACCCTTCCTGGAACCTACTAAGCCCTGACTGACATGGAAAGCCTCATAGCTAGCTATCCAGATTTTGCTATTCACCCAATAACCCTGAGGTGGACCACGCAGCAATGTATGAGCTGGAGTAAAGGGGCATTCACTGACGAAAACCCACCACCAGAATCCCATGCCAGGCAACAAAGATGGTTGTCGCACACACTAGGCTTACCCCCCCTTGTGGCTGCTGTGATGCTCTCAAGCACCCATCCAGCTCTGGATAGGCCACCGCCAGTATGCAGGCCATCAGGGGGGTCAGGTTCTGACGGGCACCCCTTTCTCGTCGGGAGGTGGTCCGCCGTCTTCCGGGCCCAACGTCTCAGGTCCTCCCAACGTTTCCTGCAGTGGGTGCTCTGACGGCTATAAACACCCAGGGTCCGCACCTCCTTGGTGATGGCATGCCACAAGCCTTTCTTCTGATGGGCACTGACCTGTAGGGAAAACACAAACAGAGGGAAACCATGAATCCGAATATCCAGCCTATCACACATATGAGGTTCAGACATCATTTACCCCTCAAGTAGCACACACATCACCCGGAGCCCAGCATGTACACTACCACCAGCCATACCCCCCACCAAAATAACGCACTGCCAGCACACACACACATCTCCATGCAGGCTTGTCACATGCAACGTCCCCATGGTGTACTCACCTGTTGGTCTGGAGGCCCATACAGCTGTCCATACAGGTGTAGAACCCCATCCACCAGGCGATCTAACTTGTCCGAAGTGAAGGCTGGGGCCCTTTCCCCTGTCGCAGGGGCCATGGCAGGGTCCAGACACAGGTCACAACGACACACGCAGTAGAGGTGTTGTCCTGTGCAAAGTCAGGAATCAACTTAGGTTAAAGTCAGAAAATGGCTGTCACATCCGCAACGGTGTACACCGCCACTGCAGCCGGTGATCCTCATTGGTTACTGTACTCTATACAGGAATAGCAGCGTCCCACAACTGATGGCACAAATACAGAGTGCTTATAGGTGAGCCTGCGTTCCCACCCAATGTATGTCAGTGTATGCCCTCAGGATCCATCCCCCATGCCATTGTGCAAAGCTAATGTTTGTCCCTCACTTCTTGCAGGTGACTCTGACTACCCAAACCTGTCCTGGTCCTTGACCCCTATAAGGAATCCGAGGACAGTGGCTGAGAAGAGGTATAATGATGCTCCTGGGTATACCAGGAGGATTATTGAAAGGACCTTCGGTCTCCTGAAGGCCAGATTCAGGTGCCTCCATCTGACAGGTAGATCCCTCTGCTACTCCCCTGAGAAGGTCTGCCAAAAAGTTGTTGTATGCTGCATGTTTGCACAACCTGGTCATCAGACGACATGTGTCCTATCGGCAGGAGGCGGAGGGTGAAAATGCTCCTGTGGCAGCAGTGGACCCTGAGGACAGTGAGGACGAGGAGGAAGAGGATAAGGATGTGGACAACAGGACATCTGTTATACGGCAGTACTTCCAATGACACACAGGTAAGACAGTAGAACTGACCATTCCTCTAAGAATTTATTAGTCTGTGTGGCTGTAGCATGATGGCAGTCAGTTCCTTAGCATCCCAACTGACTGTCACCTATGCCTTACCATTTTGCAGATGTTGGTGTGGTTTCAACTGTGTACTGATGTGATGAGTACAAACTGCTACAGGCCATTTGTTGGATGGAATGACAAAGTTCTGGACAATTGCACAGGATGATACAGTTCAATACATTGCACATTTCTGTCAGATAAAGCACTATTACTCCAGTTGTGTTCTAGATTGTTTATTGAAGTGAAAATTATGAAGGAATAGTGCAATGGAATGGGGTGATGGTAGAGGAATGTCCAGTGTAGTGGTCCAGTCTGTTTGTAGCACAGGTCCAGTGTCCAAGGAGCCATAAGAAGGGGAGCAATGGCAGTTCAAAGTGGACAAGGTGACACAGTGGAACACAAGGGGGGCATTCAGGAGGGTCTCATTTCCTGGTGGTGGTCTTGGTCATGGCAAGTTTCTCTGGTGTCTATCTGGGTAGCAGGGAACAATTGCAGGGTGGTTCACCTTCTGCAGGGGAGGGGTGCTTGTGGCCTGTGGGCCCTGTAGCAGGGCCTCCTGCCCATTAGCTGCAGCAGATGTGGAGGGCTGGTCAGTTGACTGGCTAGTGGAAGGGACCCGCTGGTGTGATGTGTACTCCCTCATGATGTTGGCCATATCACCCAGCACCCCTGCTGTGGAGATCATGGTGGTGTTAAGGGCCTGCTATTTTTTATTGATCTCCTGGTGGTGTTTCTCCTGCAGCCGCTGGTTCTCCTGCATGATGTCTATCACCTGACCTATCTTGTCCTGGGAATGTTAATAAGCCCCCAGGATATTAGTGAGTGCCGTCTGAACAGTCAGTTACCTGGGACTGTCCTCCTCGGGTGCACATCTGTCTTCTGAGTGTCCCTGGCCCCCTGTGCATGTGTCCCCTGAATGGTGTGCCCACTACCACTGAACCCAGGAACCTCATTGTCTTGCATGTGAGGTGTGGACTGGGGTCCCTGTACAGGTGGGAAAACGGCTGATTGACGTGTCCTGGTGACAGAGGTCTGGGGACGTGGAGTGGCTGCTGTGGTGTTGGATACTGAGGGAGAAGCTCTGTGTTAGACTGAGTGTGGTCTGGGGTATCTGACTGACCAGTGGTCCCTGATGGGCCAGGGAGTTCATCCAGAGCTCCAGAGTTGCTGTCATCACTGGGGGCATCTTCTGGTGGAGGACTGGGAAGCCATGGCACCTCCTGGCTGCTGAGATTGGCTGGGGCACCTGTGGGGATGTAAGTGGTGTATTATGCTACTTGTCTTTGACATATTCTGCATCCCTAGCTTCCCCTATATTGTTGCTGTTGCCTTGCCACCTTTGTTTTTGTATGGTGATGTATTGTGGGATTGTTAGTTCTCCATGCTGTGCATGCATTGGTGGTGGGTGTACATGCAGGGCTGGGAGGGATGTACATGCCATGGTTATGGCATGCAGGGCATGGCATTTAGGTTAGTTAATTGTGGTGGTGCACTGTGTGGGATGGAGCAGAGTGATGGGTGTCAGGGTGAGGGGTGGTGGTGGCATGCAGGTATGGGGGGATAGGTAGTAAATATTGACTCACCAGTGTCTAGTCCTCAGGTAACTCCAGTCAGTCCCTCAGGACGAAGGATTTCCAAGACTTGCTCCTCCCATGCTGTCAGCTGGGGGGATGAGGTGGGGGTCCACCACCAGTCCTCTGGAAAGCCAGCTGGTAATTTGCTGCTATGGGACATACCTTCCCCCATAGGTCTTTCCATCTCTTCCTGATGTCGTCCCTTGTTCGTGGATGCTGTCCCACGGCGTTCAACCGGTCCACAATTCTCCGCCATAGCTCCATCTTCCTGGCAATGGAAATCTGCTGGATCTGTGCTCCAAACAGCTGTGGCTCTCACCTGACTATTTCCTCCACTGTGACCCGCAACTCCTCATCAGTGAAACAGGGGTGCCTTTGTGGGGACATGGGTGTTGTGTGGTGTGTGTTGTGCAGAGGATGTTGAGTAATGTGGAGTGTGGGTTTGCGTGACGTATGAATAGGGGGGTTGTGGTACGTGTGTGCAGCGTCTGTGATTTGCGTCGCTCCCTTTTTCAGTCTATTCGTGTTAACAAAGTGCTGTGGGTAATGTGGGTGGGCGTTTTATAGTACTGTTGGTGGGTGGGTGTGGTGGGTGTATTAGTGTCAAGTGTGTGTTTTTGGTATTGGCCAATGTTGTGTTGTTTTGTATTTGGGTGGCCATTACCAGTGTGGTGATTACCGGTGTGCTGGTGTGCCAGTCTGTATCACTAATGGTTTACCCCCATTGAATGTCCGCTATGGTGATTCGTGGGTCATATTGTGGAGGGCGTTGCTTTGTTGGCTTAAAGATATGGGTGTTCATACCGACAGTTTAAGACTAACCTTTGGTCTGGCCGATTTAAGGTAGGTGTGGATGAGCAGCCAAGGTGTCACAGTGTCCTTTCCTCAGGATCTGCACATGCTGAACAAAAGGCCCACCTTCCGACGTCACCAACTCAGAAAGCTCTTATAGCACAGAGTTACGATGAAGCCAGCCAGGGGGAAGGGAATTAGGGTAGGGAACAGCAGGGAGAGAGATCTGAAAAGAAAATGTTAGAACAAATATGCATTTACTCATTCATAGAAATATAACTCATCAATAGACTCTTGACTAAATGCGTTTCCGATATCAAATGGAGACCCCTTTTGAAATGAGGGCAAAGCCCCTTCTTTGAATCATGGAACGAGAATAAACTATGACCTCATAACCAAGAGATGGCAAGAGCTTTGGACTATGATCATCATGGAACAAGAATAAACTACGACCTTAGAATCAAGAGATGGCAAGAGCTTTGGACTATGATCATACTCAGAATTTCAATCCTGTAACATCTATGCATTCATTACATAAACTTCTGATCATGACCTTGAAAATCTCAAATAGTTAAATATGCTTTTCACATATTATGCTTTCGAAAAAACAATGAAAACTATGGTTTGCTTATCTCCAAAAATACTTTCACATTCACAACTATAAAGGCCGAAAAGTTTTTACTCATTGAACTTGAAGCGCATTATTTATAATACCAGGAAGCGCTTTTACTTGTCTTGCCTGAAGCGCTACGCTCGTTATGCTAACGGGGCGCTTTACTCATGTGGACTGAATCACTTTGATTGTTGTGCCAAGAGCCTTTTACTCCTGTGGATTGAAGCACTTTAATTGCCGTGCCAAGAGCGCTTTACCTCTGTGGACTGAAGTGCTTGAATTGCCGTGCCAAGAGCGCTTTACACCTGTGGACTGAAGTGCTTGAATTGCGGTGCCAAGAGCGCTTTACATCTGTGGACTGAAGCACTTGAATTGCCGTGCCAAGAGCGATTTACACCTGTGGACTGAAGCGCTTGAATTGCCGTGTCAAGAGCGATTTACACCTGTGGACTGAAGCGCTTGAATTGCCGTGCCAAGAGCGCTTTACATCTGTGGATTGGACTGAAGCACTTGAATTGCTGTGCGAAGAGCACTTTACACCTGTGGACTGAAGCGCTTGAATTGCTGTGCCAAGAGCGCTTTATATCTGTGGACTGAAGCGCTTGAATTGCCGTGGCAAGATCGCTTTACACCTGTGGACTGAAGCGCTTGAATTGCCGTGCCTAGAGCACTTTACATCTGTGAACTGAAGCGCTTGAATTGCTGTGCCCAGAGCGCTTTACATCTGTGAACTGAAGCACTTGAATTGCCGTGCAAAGAGCGCTTTACACCTGTGCTCTGAAACGCCTTTGATCGTCGCACCAAGGCCGCTGTACTCTGGAAACTGAAAACGCTTTGCTCGTTTGTGCTAAGGGGCGCTTTACTTCTGGAAGTAATGACTTCCTCCAAAATTGGATTAATCAAGGCCTTACCGCTACCAGGACGACTCACTCGTTTTTGAATTCACCATGAAAGCAAGGATACTTCGTTTGGATGTCCCTCTGCCATGCTGGAACCCTGCTCTTCTTCAGAGAATCCCCCACGAGGTCTGACTGCATCGAAGTCTTAAAAATAGTGAACAACGTGCTTGGGTTTGGCTGGGCTTTATAGTCCTGCCATACTCCAAATTGCTGCTGCCTCTAAAAACATGGGAATTGTAGTCCCTTCACGGAATAGCACTGATAAGTGCATCTTGTCCATCAATGTCCTGAACCTGCAGCTCTATGAGCTTTGCCACAGGGCAGACAACACTGATGGCCACCTTTGGAGCAAGAGGGGATGCCAAGTGGTGCTCAGAAAGCGCTGCAGAGCCGCGCAGCGGAGTTTCGGGCGGGACCTGGACCATGCATGGCCTTATTCCTGACACAAGGCTTATCTAGGAGAAATGCAAGGCTCATGCAACACCACTGTAGTCACACAATACTTAAACACATGAAAGAAAATACTCAGTTGTACAAACATTAAAGTACTTTATTTTTGGAACACAATACCACAAAAATACTAGAAGGGCAACCCTCGACTAGGAGGTAAGTAATACACTAAATATATACACTAGCAATCAGAAATAGGCATAGAAAAGGTTAGAAAACAGTGCAAATAACAATAATCAATAGGGACCCTAGGGAGAGCACAAACCATATATTAAACAAATGGAATGCGAACATAGGACCCCTACCTAGGTAAGTGGAATGAGTAGCGGAGATCTGAGAGTACTAGAAAACCAAAGAGGTAAGTAACACAGTACCCCCCCCCATGACCAGGAAAGCTGGAGTAAATCACTGGAATTTCCCCAAACCACCCAAAAGGAAGAAAAGATGAAAAAGAAGACACACAGACAAGACTGCAAGAAAACTAACAGTGTATTCCTGAAGAAAGAAGACCTGTGGAGAGAGGGGACCAAGTCCAAGAGTCACAGTGGAGTTCAGGAGGAGTAGGAACCACTACCCACCCAGCTGTACTTGCAGGAGTTGGCCAACAGTGATGAAGAACAGGTCAGTACTGTAGCCCTGGAGCCGGAGAAGAGTTCCTGATGGATGCAGATGATGTCCCACTCTGGAGCGAAGATTGCAGACAGGAGTTGGTACAGGAATTCCACCAAAAAGCATTGGCAAAGGCAAACTCGTGCTTAGTGGAAATGCGGTGATGTCAGGGACCAGCAAGGGGGAGTCGCAGGGGACCTTCAGCATTGCAGAGAGTCCACAGAAGCAGAGGCAGCACCCACAGGAGTACGGCAGGTTGAGGACACAGGAGTCCCAAAGGACAGGGACACAGGAGTCACAGAAGGAGCCCATGCAGCACTACAAAAGAGGATCCCACCCGGCCGGAGAACCAGGCAGGAGTCTGTGCTTTGCAGGAAGGAGTGCTGGGGGGTGGAGCTACACATCGCCTGAGGATCCCTTGGAGGAGATGCCAACAAGCCTTGGCAGCTGCAAAAGACACTGTGCATGGAGGTAATGTCCTGCGTGGGAACGCAAAGGCTTATCTCCATGAACGTTGGGCAGCTGGCAGAGGAGACCAAAAGGACTACTCCGGATGGAGGATCCATGCAACTCAAGATGAGGGGAGGTCCACGCAGCTGGTCATCGCTGTGTTTAGGTGCCTGTGGTTGAGGGGGAGTGACTCCTTCACTCCAACGGAGATTCCTTCTTCTTGTGCAGGCTGAAGAGTTGCTGTCTTCTGAGGATGCATGGCCGGGGAAATGTTGCAAAGCTGGCAAGTGTCATGGAAAGAATGTTGCAGAATCCTCTTCATTGTTTGCAGCGTTGTCCATTCCTGGAGGATCCAGTCACAGTTCCACTGGCCAGAAGTTGAAGTGGAGGTTGCAGAGGAATTCTGCTGGAATCTTGCAAGCCAAATCTGACAAGACACCCAAGAAAGAGACCCTAATTAGCCCTGAAGGGGGTACTGGTCGCCTAACCAGGTAAGCACCTATCAGGAGGGGGCTCTGACGTCACCTGCCTGGCTAGGCCACTCAGAACCCAGGGACTCTCTGGAGGAGCTCTGAGCACCACCCCTGGGGTAGTGATGGGCAGGAAAGTGGTCACTTCCCTTTCCATTGTCCAGTTTCACGCAAGAGAAGGGACTGGGGGTCCCTGAATTGATGTGGACTGATTTATGCACGGAGGGCACCAATTGTGCACTTCAAAGCATACCAGTTTCTTGGGGAAGCTACCCCTCCCAAGCTAGTCACACCTATTTTCAAAGGGGGAGGGTGTTAACTCCCTCTCCCAAAGGAAATCCTTTGTTCTGCCTTCCTGGGCTTGATCAGATCAAGCAGCAGGAGGGCAGAAACCTGTCTGAGGGGTAGCAGCAGCTTGGGTTGCCTGGAAAACCCTGTAAGACTGGTGGTAGCAATGCCGGGGGTCCTCTAAGGATCTCCCAGAGTGCATGGAATCATACTTTCAATACTTGCAACAGTATTTGGGTATGATTCTGACATGTTTGATACCAAACATGCCCAGGTTCGGAGATACCATTATGTAGCTGGACATAGGTAGTGACCTATGTCCAGTGCATGCATAAAATGGCATCCCGCACTCACAAAGTCCTGGAAAATGGAGCTGGATGTCATGGGACCACCTCTGCTAGTGCGGGGGTGCCCTCACACACAGGTACTTGCACCCTGCCCTCTAGGCAAGAAAGGCCTTTCATAGGGGTGACTTACAGTGACCTGGTGCAGTGACTTGGTAGTGAAGACGGGTGCATGCACCCAGTTTCACACAGGCTGCAATGGCAGGCCTGCAGAACCTTTTGCATGGGCTCCCGATGGGTGGCAGATTAACCTCTGCAGCCCACTGGGATCCCCTGGAGCCCCAGTGCTCTGGGTACCTAGGTACCATATACTAGGGACTCACATCAGGGGACAAGTATGCCAATTGTGGGAAGAAAGTAGACCCAGTCAAACACACTGACAAAAAGGCAGAAAATGGTGGTAACCATGCCAAGAAAGAGGGCACTTTCTTACAGGCATCATTGGTGGTGCCAAGGCTGCGGTGTGAGCAAGATGATGCAGAGTGCGGGCCCACAGGTCACGGTGCAAGCAGCGGCTCACTGATGGAGTCAGGTAGTGGCATCGGTGAGACCAGGGTTGTGGTGCGAAGTAGGGCACGGCTCCGTGTTGCAACGTCAGGTCACGGTGCAGGCAGCGGCGGAATTGATGGCACTACAGTGGTTTTTCATCTGTTGCAGCACAAAACACACAGGCCCTCATTACAACCCTGGCGATTGGTGTTAAAGTGGCGGTAATACCAGCAACAGGCAAGTGGTAATTCCCGCCAAATTATGACCATGGCAGTGTTATCTCAATGTACCACACTGTCTGCCAGGGCGGAAACAACAGGTACCATGGCAGTAGCCGCCTACAGCCAGGCGGAAGTCAATGTTCTGCCCACCAAATTATGACCCTGCAAACCACCACCTTTTCCGGGGTGGTACCAACGACATCAAAAGCCTGGCGGAAACACTGCACAGAAGTGAAAAGACTCACCATTGGAGACACAGGGAACAACCACGCCGCCATGGAGCTCAAGCTGTATGTCTTCCCCATGATTTTCTACATGCTGCTCCGCCACAAACACCAACGTCGGCAAAGTACAGATACCTAGCACACAAGGGAGGGAGGGAGAAAAAAGAGAGTGAGACACACACGCACCACCCCCCCAACACCATATGACATTCAGCTGCATTACCAAAACATTTGTACCCCGTACCTCGGATGAATAATGCAAGGACAAAACGATTTTGAGAAAGTGAATGTAATGAGAGAAACACATCAAGATAAATAAGTGAGGCAAGATAAGAGATATATACAGTACATATGTACACAAAAAGGGACACATCCCAGTCCACAATGTACGTAGTCCACATGGCCACAAGCCAAAGTCCAAGGCCAAACTTGGCACCTGCCTTAACACGGAGAGAACACTGCAGGGGCATCTGTTGGTAAATAGGCAAGCACCTCAGGTGGACGGGGGACGAGGGGGCACCTCAGCCTGGAAATGGAACAACACCACTGGTTCTGGAGGGGGGTAACATGCCCTGTGCTTGGTCCTGGGGAGTGCAAGGCCAGAGTCTTTCAAGTGGGTGACTTGCCCACTGGTTCTGGAGGGGGCAACATGCCCTGTGCTTGGTCCTGGGGAGTGCAAGGCCACAGACTCTCAAGTGGGTGACTTGCCCACTGGTCCTGGAGGGGGTATCGTGCCCTGTGCTCTTGATCCTGGCGAGTCTGGGGTAGATGGGTGTCTTACCCACTGTTTCTGGAGGGGGCATCGTGCCTTGCGCCCTTGATCCTGGGGAGTGCAAGGTCACAGTTTCTCAGGTGGGTCTCATACCCACTGGATTTGCAGGGAGCAGGCCGCACAGCAGCCCATGGAGGCAGGATTGCATACCATCCGCCGGTGGTGACGGCAGCTCACTGGAGGTGGTGGTGGTGCTGCTGGGAGGGAAGGCTCCTGCCCATCCCTTGCAACCTCGGATAGCTGCTCACTGGAGGAGGTGGTGGTGGTGCTGCTCGGCGGGGAGAGGCTCCTGACCATCCCCTGCAACCTCGGACAGCTGCTCACTGGAGGAGGTGGTGGTTCTCCTGGGGGGGGGGAGGCTCCTGCCCATCCCCTGCAACCTCAGATGACTGTTCACTGGAGGAGGAGGTGGTGGTAGTGCTGCTGGGGGGTGGTGGTAGTGCTTCTTGGGGGGAGGCTCCTGCCCATCTCCTGAAACCTCGGACCGCTGCTCACTGGAGGAGGTGGTGGTGCTGCTGCGGGGGGCTCCTGCCCATCCCTTGCAACCTTGGATGGCTGCTCACTGGAGGAGGTGGTGTTGCTGCTGGGGGGGTGGAGGCTCCTGCCCATCCCCTGCAACCTCGGACAGCTGCACAACCATGGTTGGTGGTGGGGGCGCCATCACAGTTCCTGCGCCAGGCCCCTTGTTCTTCCTGCCTGCTGGTGCAGGCTCCTTTGTCTTCCTGGCAGCAGCGTGGGCAGGCTCCTTTCCCTACTTGGCAGCAGCTTGGGCAGGCTCCTTTCCCTTGAGGCTTCCTTGTTCAGGTTCCTTCACCCTCAGGACATGTGCCCTGGCTCCTTTTCCACCACGAGTGGGTGTAGTGATGACTGGGCCCGTGGACTAGGTGGCTGAGATGCTTGACTGGGTTCTTCCCACCCTGGCCAGACATGCAGGTTGGGAGAGGGGTAGGCAAGAGGTCAATGGTGGATTGGAACAGTTTTTAGGGGCATTGGGGTGGGAAGAGGGAGAAGGTTTGGAGTGGAGGAAGAAGGAGTGGTTGTTGGAGGTGTCTGTCTGCTGATTTTGGTTGCAGGTGCATGGGCTGGATGCTGTTGTGAGGTGGATGGCTGTTGGGTCTCTGAGTGCTTACGTTCGTGTACCTTTGGTGTGGTGGGACAGGCACAGTGGGAGAGGACACAGGGGACGTGTTCATGGCTGTTGTGGAGGTGTCTGCCATTGAGGTATGTGTTCTGCTTGGTGTGGTGGTGATGCTGGTAGTGGATGATGATCAGGTGCATGCAGGTGTGAATGTGGATGGAACTGGTAGGGAGGTGGAGGAGGAGTGGGAGCGGGAGACAGTGGAAATAGTGGATGTTGGTATGCCTGCATCTGGATGGTGTTTGTGTGAGTGCCTGTGGAATGAAGTGTGGTGCTTGTGTTTCCCTGTACCACTTTTGTGTTGTCTTGTGTGCATTCTCGTCTGCCTGTGTTCTTGGGATGGGTTGGGGTTGAGGAGAATGGGACTGGGAAGTGGAAGTTGGAGGGGGGAGGGTAGAAACAAGGACAATGGCTGCCATCAGAGAGGAGGCCTTAGCCTGGATCGACCTCTGTTGGGCCTCCAATCCAGTGTGAATGCCCTCCAGGAATGCATTAGTCTGTTGCATCTGGGCTGATAGCCCCTGGGTGGCATTCACAATGGTTGACTGCCCTACAGAGATGGATCTCAGGAGGTCAATAGCCTCCTCACTCAGGGCAGCAGGGCTCGCTGGGGCAGGACCAGAGGTGCTAGTGGCAAAGGAGATGCCCACCCTCCTGGGTAGGCGGGCATGGGCAACTCGCTGAGGGGCTGCTGGGAGGGCAGTGCTGGTACAGGGTGGCAGCTGTACCTGTAGCTGGGGTGGTCACAGAGGTGTCCGCCACCACCAGGGAGCTTCCATCGGAGGAGGTATCTGTGTCAGAACTGTCTCTGCCGTTGTGCTCTCCTCGCCCTCCATCCCACTGGTACCCTCAACGTCAGTGGACTCTGCCTCCTGGGGCCTGTGGGATGCAGCTCCCTCCGTCACCTGTGCCTCTGATCCTCCCCCAGATGATGCTAATGCACATAAGGACAGGATGACAAAACAAAAAGGGGGGAAGAGACAAAGGATACACTTGGTCAATGGCTGCACCAACACCACCATTGGGGTACACAGCACCCTCACACACGGGGGACAGGCCTACGCAATATGCCATAGCACTACCAAAGAAAAAGTTAGCATCCAAGGCATGGGAGGGCCACACACCACCAACTGCAGCACACCTGGGACCCATGCAGCCCTGAGAAGTAGTGGATGCTTACAAGCTAGGTAACAGGATTATCCCCTCAGAACCCTAGCTACGAGGGGACCTACGCTGCAATGACAGACCTGGCCTAGGGGCACCCACTGACACACATCCCCCACCCGGATACCACCCTACCATGCGTAAGTTGTAATGATGGGCACTGTACTCTCCCCCTTGTGGCTGCTGTGATGCCCTCAAGCACCCATCCAGCTCAGGATAGGCCACCGCCAGTATGCGAGCCATCAGGGGGGTCAAGGTTTGATGGGCACCCCTTCCTCGTTGATAGGCCATCCCCAGCTGGACCTCCGCTGTCTTCCGTGCCAAGTGTCTCAGGTCCTCCCACTGTTTCCAACAGTGGGTGCTCCGCCTGCAATAGACCCCCAGGGTCCGCATATCCTTGGCGATGGCACGCTATATACCCTTCTTTTGATGGCCCTGACCTGCAGAGGAAATACACACAGGAAAATAGTATTAGTCAAACAGTCCTGCCTGTTGCACTTATGGCCCACCATACCCCTTCACATGACCATTTACACATGCATGGACCAGCGCACAATCAATACCCCACCCAGAGGACATCCACCCACCCCCTTACCCGAGGCCTTCACACACAACTCCATGCATTCATGCCACATGCATCGTGCCCACAGTGTACTCACCTGTTGGTCTGGAGGCCCATACAGCAGTTTGCACTGGGGTAGGGCCCCATCTACCAGTCTTTCCAACTCGGCCAAAGGTAGGGGCCCATTCCCCAGTCACACAAGCCATGATAGGTTCCTGACACAGGTCACAGCAGCACATGCAGTGTAGGTCCTCTCCTGTGGATGATCAGGTAGCAAGTGAGGACTATGATAGAAAATGGCAGTCATGTCTGCGTCGGTGCATGCCGTCGCCGCCAGTGTAGATCACCATTGGCCACTGTAACCCATAGGGCCCAACGTTAGCCAATGAGGAGTTGCACGGCAGTTCCCGACTGCCTCCCACAACGGCACACAACGTCAGTGGAATTACCTCACTTCCACCTGTCCCTCCACACAGGACAGGCGGATGCCATTTCGGGGGTGGGTTGCAGGCCGGCCTGCTGACCGGCAACGGCAATGTGAGCACGGGCGTCTTAGAGCCAGAGCTCTTATTTTTAGAGCTGATTCGGCTGCCCTGAAACTCCGAAGTGTAAGTGTTTTAACCAGGTGCATTTTTTATTGGGACATGTTTTAATTTATAGACTTCGGCCACAGAGGCTGGTTTAGTTGTTTGGAAGGTGAGGGGGCCTGCTAGAGCCCTCCCCTCCATTAATCTCTTTCCTCCATTTTTAGAGTATTCAGGTCAGCAGTCTAGCTGCTGACTGGCAACGACAACGTGAGCACGCGCGTCTTAGAGCCAGAGCTCTTATTTTCAGAGCTGATGCAGACGCGCAGCAGCCGCGCTCAGCAGGCGTGCGCTGGCATGCCAAAGGTGTGCCTAAAGCAAGCCCGTCTGCACCCGACGGGTCGGGGGCCAGAGATTATGTTCACTTCCAGGCAATACTTGTCCACATCTTTTACTCTTCTCAAACCCTTCATTCACTAGCGGAAGGCCAGAGATGTAAGCATATGCCCAAGGTTACCCCTGACAATTTGGAAGGGTGGAGTTGCAAACATTGCAATTGGTCACCTCGGATATCATGCGTTACTACTTCCTCTGACATTGTTACACAGGATGTATGTATGAGGCTCAAAAAGGGAACACCTTCAATTAATAACTCTTTAATCTGCGCTTTAATTAATGCACGCTCCTTAATTAAACATAAAACCGAAATTGAGGATTTAATTAGTCACCAAAATTTAGACTGTCTTGTTATCACCGAAACGTGGGCTAAAGTTGATTCCAACCCTGATGTTATAGCTGTGATGCATCCAGGATATACATTTTATAGATTGCATAGAATTACTAGCAGCGGAAGAGGTCTAAGCTATCAGCTGTAAGTCCTTCCTTTCTTGTCATTGGGACACTTTAGCTCTTACTTCAGAGATTTGTGAGGGAATGTGCTTCACAATTCGTCAGAAAATTTTTGTACTATACGAAAGACTCTTGCTCTATGGGCCTCCAGGTCCTTAGTCCAACTTTTTGCAGCATTGGCCAATGTTTAATTGAACCTCTTACTATGTCCATGAAATGTATTATTTTAGGGGACTTTAATATTCACTTTGATGATGGTCAGAACCCACATATTAAAGAATTCTTGAATCTCATGGCCGTTTTTGACTGGGGAACTAAAAGTTACAACACCCACACATAAAGCAGGCCATTTATTAGACAGGATATTTGCACGTCCTGAGGATTGTGTGATGCTGACAAATAGCCCACTTGATTGGACTGATCATCATCTTCTTCCTTTCAGTTTTACAAATGTCCACCCTTCTCAGCACATCCGCCCTAATCTAAGACCAATTAGATACTGGAACCTTATTAAGAAGCTACAGTTAGGCCCAGCACTGGCATCAGGTTGGGAAGCTGCAAGAATCCTCTCTTTGTCAGCAACTGACAACTTTAATTATGGAATTAATACCACAATCAATCAACTTGCGCCACTTAAAACCCCTGTTTTTTCAGGAAATAAACAAGCTAGCTGTCCCTGGTTCTCTAAGGACCTCAAGCACTTACAGAGAAAATATTGCCAACAAGAATGAACATGGAAGTTAGAGCCAAATCTGGATGATATAGAGAAGCTTAGAGTTGTTCTTAGGGCTTATAAAGGTACAAGTACAAAAGCTAAATTTGATTATTTCACTCGGAAAATTAAGGAGGCATCAAATGCCCTTAGAGAACTTTTCAAAGTGGTACGCTCCTTGACGGTCCCTCCCACACCCCCGGAATTGGAGAATTCGCAAGATTTTTGCAATAAGGTGGTGAACTTCTTTGAAAATAAAGTCCTACAAATTTATGCGAGTTTTACTCATTCTGTAGGGAGACCCTTCCCATCTGATTCTTTAAATAGTTCTCTAGACAAAGATTGTCCTTTATTAACTAATTTCCTGCCACTTCCACCCGAAAGGATTAAAAAGATTTTGTTGGGAATTAGGTCAGGTTCCCCCAAGGATCTTTGCCCCCCTCATATTCTACATCAGGTCCCTGACCTAGTTTCCACAGCTCTCGCTCTGATTTTTCAGGAGGTCTTAATGGCAGGAGTTTTTCCTCCATCCTGGAAAGAAGTAACAGTTGTCCCTTTGAAAAAGAAACCAGATGGAGCAGTACATGATCTTAGAAATCTGCGCCCTATTGCCTTACTCCTTGTTCAGGCAAAGATCTTTGAGAAACATATTAATATAGAGCTAGCCAACTTTCTTCAGAATTCGCGAAACCTAGACTCCCCTCAACATGGTTTCAGGAAAACTCATAATACGGAATCCGCTCTATTCACCACTTCAGATACCATTCGTAGATTGGTGGATGAGGGACAAGGAGCAATATTAGTTCTATTGGATTTATCTTCTGCTTTTGATACTATTTCTCCTTGGATTATGTTGTTTTATCTCTATCAAGCTGGAATTAGAGACACAGCATTGAAGATCCTGAAATTCTTTTTGGGAGAAAGACCCATTACGGTGAGCTGTGGAGACTTTAGGGCACCGGCATATCAATTGCTATGTGGTGTCCCACAAGGCTCCTCACTCAGCCCCACCTTATTTAGGGGGTTATTCCAACTTTGGAGGAGTGTTAATCCATCCCAAAAGTGACGGATATACCACCAGCCGTATTACGAGTTCCATAGGATATAATGGACTCGTAATACGGCTGGTGGTAAATCCGTCACTTTTCCGTCACTTTTGGGACGGATTAACACCTCCTCCAAAGTTGGAATAACCCCCTTAATTTGTATGTCGCCCCATTGGCCAAACTTATTTGTCCATTTAGCTTTATGTCCACCTCCTATGTTGATGATAATCAATTGATTATTCCAGTCTCCAAGAACTGAGAGGAAGTGGCAGATCACTTTCACAATTGCATGTAGGAAGTCAATAGGTGGATGAGCCTGAATTGGCTAAAGATGAATGGTGACAAAACTGAGATTTTGGGGGTCATTCTGAGTCTGGCGGGCGGTGGAGGCCGCCCGCCAGACTTCCCCCCTCCAAAATACCGCTCTGCGGTCGAAAGACCGCTGAGGGTATTTTGGCTTTTGCACTGGGCTGGCGGGCGACCGCCAAAAGGCCGCCCGGCAGCCCAGTGCAAAAGACCTTTCCCACGAGGCGGCGGAGTGGGAAGGTGCGACGGATGCAGTGGCACCCGTCGCGTATTTCAGTGTCTGCAATGCAGACACTGAAATGCAAAGTGGGGCCCTCTTACGGGGGCCCCTGCAGGGCCCATGCCATTGGCAGGGGCACTGCAGGGGCCCCCAGGGGCCCCACGACAACCCATACCGCCATCCTGTTCCTGGCGGGAGAACCGCCAGGAACAGGATGGCGGTATGGGCTGTCAGAATCCCCCATGGCGGCGCAGCAAGCTGCGCCGCCATGGGGGATTCCCAGGGCAGCGGAAAACCGTCGGGAGACCGCCGGTTTTCCACTTCTGACAGCGGCAAAACCGCTGCGGTCAGAATGCCTTGCGGGGCACCGCCAGCCTGTTGGCGGTGCTCCCGCCGACCCTGGCTTCGGCGGTAAGGAACCGCCGGGGTCAGAATCAGGCCCTATATTTTTTGGCTCCAGCTCCAGCATTAGAGTGTGGCGAATTGCCTGCTCCTATTACTACCACTAGAAACATTGGAGTTATTTTTGATAACTGTCTCTCTTTTAAACCCCAGGTAAATTCCATCTCCAAATCTAGTTTTTGGACTTTGAAATTGCTGACATTTTTCCCTATCTACAAAAGGAGCTTAGAATAGCAGTCATGTTGGCATTAGTAATGTCTAGATTAGACTACTGTAATGCCTTGATGCTTAATCTCGACACCTCTTCACTTAGGAAACTCCAGCTGATTCAAAATACTGCTGCTTGTTTTATATTAGATCTTCCCCGCTTGGCATCAGCTAGCAGTAGCCTGAAACAATTATATTGGCTACCTATTACAAAGCGCATTACTTTTAAAACTCTTTGTCTGACCTATAAGTCTTTACATAGATGTGGAGCTGAATATTTGTCCTCAAGGCTACGATGGTACACGCAGTACCGTCAACTTACATCATTAGGAGCCCATCTGGTTTATGTTCTGCAAACTCGCATGGCTAGATGGGGGGATAAAGCATTCACTGTAGCAACTGCTAAGTATTGGAACATGCTCCCCCTAATTATTAGAAAGGAACAA
Source organism: Pleurodeles waltl (assembly GCF_031143425.1). Taxonomy (NCBI): domain Eukaryota; kingdom Metazoa; phylum Chordata; class Amphibia; order Caudata; family Salamandridae; genus Pleurodeles; species Pleurodeles waltl. Next base: position 844,841,211 of record NC_090440.1, on the reverse strand, counting down.
AATTTTATGACCTTCAGGTGGTTGGTAAAAACTTGTCTCTTTCCTCAGTAGCTGCTTTCTCTCGTTGCTCTCTCGTTTCTCTGACACTTGCTCTTCCTGTTTCAGTGCTTCGATGCCTTGGCCGGAATTAACTTTATAAATACTAAAATACAAATACAATACAATACAGGCCCTGGATATTTGCTGCGTCACTGGTGAAATTTGGACACACTATACAAATCACACTTACACATTACAAGTTAACAGCATGCAAAGTTCTGTTGTAGCCCCATTGTTCAGTTTGTGACCGGCTCCTCACTCTTATGCCCCATAGATTGCTACCGCTGTGGATGAATAGGAGATGAAGACATACCCCCGTGTACAGACCCCTGGTGGACTTGGCAACAATGGAGGACAGGCACATCATCCTCACCTATTGACTTGAGAGGGCCACAATCACAGAGCTGTGTGCCCAATTGGAGCCTGACCTGATATCTGCTATCCGTCACATCACTGGGATCCCCCCTGTTGTGCAAGTTCTATCAGTGCTCCATTTTCTGGCAACTGGTTCTTTCCAAGTGACAGTGGGCTTGGCAGCAGGAATGTCACAGCCAATGTTCTCAATAGTACTGACCAGAGTGTTGTCTGCCCTGATTAAACACATGTGCAGCTACATTGTTTTCCCCCAGGTTGAAGATTTGGCCACAGTGAAGGCCGAGCTCTATGTAATGGGACATATCCCCAACATAATTGGGGCGATTGATGGAATACATATTGCATTTGCCATCCCCCCCCAGTCAAAATTAACAGGTGTTCAGAAATCATAAGAGTTTCCACACTATGAATGTACAGATGGTGTGCTTAGTGGACCAGTACATCTCCCACGTCAATGGTAAGTATCCTGGGTCGGTGCATGGTGCCTTTGTCCTGAGGAATAGCAGCATCCCAAATGTGATGGGCCAACTACAGAGGCACAGGGTGTGGCTAATAGATGAGCCCTGGTCCCTACCTAGTTTATGTTGGTGTATTGGTATGTTGTGTGCCATATAGGATAGTATGGGGCTAAATGTTGTCCCTCAATATTGCAGGTGACTCTGGTTACCCCAACCTTTCATGGCTGCTGACCCTGTGAGGAATGCCAGGAAAAGGGCAGAAGAACGTTATAATGAGGCACATGGGCAAACCAGAAGGATAATAGAAAGGACCTTTGGCCTCCTGAAGACCAGGTTCAGGTGTCTCCATCTAACAGGTGGATCCCTGTGCTACTCACCCAAGAAGGTCTGCCAGATAGCAGTGGCATGCTGCATGTTGCACAACATTGTCCTGAGATGCCATGTGCCTTTTCTGCAGGAGAAGGAGACTGGAGATGCCCGTGTGGCAGCAGTGGACCCTGTGGACAGTGAGGATGAGGAGGCAGAGGTTGAGGATGAGGACAACAGAACATCTGTCATCAGACAATACTTCCAATGACACACAGGTTGGACAGTGTAACTTCACATTTCAATGACTTTGTTTGCATTTCTGTGGCACTGGCATGCTCATATTTCCCACTTCTATGCCCACTTACTGTTCCCTTTGGCAAATCTTTTTGCAGATGTTGATGACCTCACATACACTCCTGGTGTGATCACTGCAGCCAGCTACAGGTTATTAATCTCTGCTTGTTTTCTGTACAGTTGAATTGCAATGTTTGTACCTGTTTCAATGAATACATAACTGAGAAACATGACATACTCCAAAATTCTTTTATTCCAAGGGTGTTTATTGAAGTGCTAAAATATAGAAGGGCAAGTGCAATGGGCTGGGGTAATGATGGAGGAAAGTCCAGGGTATTGTTCCAGTCTGTTAGTAGCACAGGTGCATTGTCCAAGGGGACATGGGTAGGGAAGCAATGGCAGTTCAAGGTGGACAGGGTGACAGGATGGGACACAAGGGTGACAATCAGGAGAGTCTTATTTCATGGGAGGGGTTTCTGGCAATAGTCTGGTTTGCAGGGAACGTTTGTGGGGTGGTTCACCTTCTGCTGGGGGAGGGGTGCTGGTGGCCTGTTGGTCCTTTCAGGGCCTCCTGGCCACTAGCAGCAGCAGAGGTGGATGGCTGGTCAGATCACTAGCTAGAGGCAGGGGCCCGCTGTTGTGTGACTGCCTCCTTCATAATATTGGCCATGTCTGCCAGCACCCCTGCTATGGAGACCAGGGTGTTGTTGATGGGCTGCAAGTCCTTCCTGGTTCGCCGGTACTGTCCCTCCTGCAGCGGCCTGTTCTCCTGCACATTGTCCAGGATCTGGCCCATCGTGTCCTGGGAATGTTGATATGCTCCCAGGATCTCTGCAAGTGCCTCCTGGAGAGTTGGTTCCCTGGGACTGTCCTCCCCCTGGCACACAGCAGTCCTCCCAGTGTCCCTGTTGGCCTGTGCCTCTGTCCCCTGAACCGTGTACCCACTGCCACTGACCCCAGGTCCCTGACTGTCTTGGGTATGAGGTGTGGCCTGGGGATCTTGTAGAGGTGAACACACTGCTGATTGACATGTCCTGGGGACAGAGGTGTGGGTACGCTGGGTGGGTGCTGTGGTGGTGTTTCCTGATGGGGAGGCTCTGTGGTTGTGTGTGACTGGGCCTGGGTACCGGCTGTCCAGAGGTCCCAGAGTTGCTGTCATCACTGTGGGCTTCTTCTTTTGGGGGACTGGATATTGCTGGCACCTCCTCTCCGGTGACATTGGCTTGGGTACCTGTGGGGATGTAAATGATGTGTTATTGTTTCTGTGTCTGACATATTGTGCATCCGTGGCTTGCCCTCTTTGTATTTGCCCTGGCTGCTTTCACTTGTGTAAGTTGGTATACGGTGGGATAGCTGATTCTCTCTAGTGTCCATGCTTTAGTGATAGGTGTCCATGCATGGCTGTGAGTGGTGTCCATGCATTGGTATGGCATGCAGGGCTTGGCATTGGGATGAGTGGGATGTGATGGTGGGGTGTGTGGGAGGTGGTGGAGTGATGGGAGTGAGGGTGAGGTGGGGGGTATGTGATGGCATGCAGGTAGGGGGGTGATAATCTTTTTAAGTCGACTTACCAGAGTCCAGTCCTCCTCCTACTCCGGCCAGGCCCTCAGGGTGCATGATTGCCAAGACTTCCTCCTCCCATGTTGTTAGTTGTGGAGGAGGAGGTGGGAGTCCACCACCAGTCTTCTGTACAGCGAGTTAGTGTCTTGCTGCAATGGAACGTACCTTCCCCCCTAGGTCGTTCCACCTCTTCCTGATATCATCCCTAGTTCTGGGGAGCTGTTCCACGGCGTTGACCCTGTCCACAATTCTCCGCCATAGCTCCATCTTCCTTGCAATGGATATCTGCTGCACCTGGTCTCCAAATAGCTGTGGCTCTACCCTGATGATTTCCTCCACCATGACCCTTAGCTTCTTCTCTGTGAATCGGGGGTGTCTTTGTGGTGCCATGGTTGTTGTGTGAGGTATGTAGGTGAGGGTCTGTTGAGTAATGTGTTGGGGTGTGTGATGTGGGGTGCGTGGGTGGTGAATAGGTGTAAGTGGTGTTTTGTCTGTAGTCTTGGTGTCTGTCTCTTTGCTTTTTTCGGGCACGTAAAGGGTTGTGGGTACTGTGGATGTGTGTTTTATAGTGGTGTGGGCGTGTGGGTGTGGTGTGTGTATGGGTGTCAGGTGTGTGTTATGTAAATTGTCCAATGTGGTGTTGTTTTGTTTGTGTGTGTGTATTTTGAGCGCAGCGGTATGTACAGCCAATGGTTTACATCCGTTGAATGTCCGCCGTGGTTATTCGTGGGTCATAATGTGATGGCTGTAGTTCTGTTGGTGTAACGGTGTGGGTTTTGATATCGGCAGTTTATCACTGACCTTTGGGCTGGCGGAATTGTGTTTGTGGCTGAATAGTGATGGATTGGTGTGTGTGTCATAATATGGTGAACGGATATCCGCCGCCCCGGTGGTAAGTTGGCAGCAGTCAGCGGGCAGTGAATGGGATTTACCGCCAATGTCATAATAAGGGCCACAGTTTCCAATGCTGTAGGCAGATGAAGCTGAAGTCTTTGATGTCCTTGAACTTCCAACAGGAGGCAATCTCTACTTCAAGTCCTTGGAGAAACTTCACAAGCAGGATACACAGCAAGGTTCAGTCTTTGTCCTCTTTAAGGAAGAAGCAGCAACTGCAGGCCAGACCAGCAAGCACACACAGCAAAGGAGCAGTACTCCTCCTCCAGCTCTTAAGCTATTCTCCTTGGCAGAGCTTCCTCTTGATCCAGAAGTGTTCTAAAAGTCTGGGGTTTTGGGTCCACTACTTATACCCCTTTCTGCCTTTGAAGTAAGCAAACTTTAAAGGAAAGTCTCTGTTGTTCACAAGATCCTGCCTTGCTCAGGTGTGGCCCCAGAAACACACCAGGGGTTTGGAGACTGCATTGTGTGAGGACCGGCACAGCCCTTTCAGGTTTAAGTGTCAGCTCCGCCTTCCACACAATAGCCCAGGAGACTCATCAGGATATGCAGGCTGCATCCTAGCTCCATTTGTGTCACTGTCTAGAGGGAATTCACAATAGCCCAACTGTCAGTCTGACCTAGACGTGAACTACCCATGTTCTAAAAGTGGCATTTTTAAACTGACAATCTAAGAACCACCTTTACGAAAATTGTGAGTTCAGAGACCCCCAAACTCCATATTTCTATCTGCTCCCAATGGGAAACTGTACTTATAAGATATTTAAAGGCAGTCCCCATGTTAACCTATGAGAGAGATATCCCCTGCAACAGTGAAAACTGAATTTGGCAGAGCTTCACTGTCAGGACATGCAAAACACATGCAAAACTTATCAGTACATGTCTTACCTTTCACATACACTGCACTCTGCCCATTGGGCTACTGAGGGATTAGTTACTTTAGTAAAAGGGAAGGTTATGGTCCTGGCAAGTGGATACACTTGCCAGGTCGAATTGGCAGTTTAAAACTGCACACAAAGACACTGCAGTGGCAGGTATGAGACATGTTCACAGGGCCACTCCAGTGTACTTTCCTCCACAATATATAACTCCACTCTGCAAAACTCTACTACTCTCTGTGCCACTCTACTATACTCTACTCTACTCTATCCTTAAACATTCCACTGTCCAAATTTGCACTCAAATCTATGCCCGTACACTCTATTGTACAACACTCTACTCCACTCTATGGCAGTTTCCAACACTGTACGGCACAACACTCCACTCTACTGTATGGGACACCACTGCAAGTTATAACAGTTTCCAATGTTATGCCACTTCAATGTATTCCACCCCACTCTATGCGACTCCACTGTACCTTACTTCATTTTACACCACTCCACTGAGCAACATTCCATTCTGCACTATTCCACTCTATGCCACTCCACTCTTCTACACTCCATTGTACAGTATTCGACTGTACACTATTTCACTATATGCTATTCCACTTTACAGTAATTCACTCTACAGCACTACAGTGTATGCCACTCCACTCTAAGCCTGTCCTTTGTACAACACTTTCCTCCACTCTATATAACTCCAATCCATAAAAGTTTACCACACTTCATGGCACTCTAGGACATTCTACTCCACTCTAACCACAAACACTCCACTGTATGAGACTTTACCTCACTCTACGCTACTATAAAACAATCCACTCTACACAGTTCCACTGTTTGAAACATTACTGTTCTCTATGCAACTCCACTCTACAACACTCTACTACACTGTATGCCACTCTCCGGCACTTTACTACTGTTATACTTGTTATATCCACTGCACTATACTGTATGCCACTGTACAACATTCTACTCCACTCTATGATACTGTAGTCCACTATACAACAGTATAGGCAACTCTTTGTATGCCACTGCACCTCACTTTACTCCACTCTACTCTGACACAGTACTACACTCTACTCCACTGCTCCACTGTACGCTACTCCACTCTATGCCACTCAATGTCATTAACACTGTATGTACTCCACTGTACCACACTATACTGTACTGTACACCACTCCACTCTGCAAAAATCAACTAGACTGTTTGCCACTATACTATAGCCCACATCACTTTCTAGTACTATACTGTACAACAAACCACTACACTCTACTGTCCAACACGGTATTTCAATTCATGACATTTTGCTCAACTCAATATATCATAAAGGGAGAAGCACTCAGAGTCCTTAAATAAATGTAACAAGAAATAAATTGTTTAAGGCATTCAATATCCCAATTATAACATGTGCACAGATGGCATCATAAGGAAGATGCATTCTAGATGTTCAGTCTATATTTCTTGCTTGGCATGTTACGATGAATAAAAATACAAAGCCAACCCATTTTGTCCCCACACTATAGGGACTTCTTCAGGGCTCTTAAGAACATACAGAAACCAAACATAAGCCACATAGAAGACAAATAACATATGCAAAATTGTTAACGTGCAGCACACTTAACAAATAAAACATGAAACCGCCACATGTTAAAATAACATAGAACATACAATTCACAAATATTCGTTACTAGAGGTTACAGGACATTTTTTTCTTTGAGTTCGCTGACACGTTGTGATGCAAGAACTTAGAGAATGTCCATTGATATACTTTGTAGGCAAAAGTTTTGAATCCTCGCACACAGGCTGAGTATCAGCAGCATACTATAAACTTATGCCTCATATTTTGATTTCAGTTTGTTCTTATGATGGGCTTTGATTTATTTCAGAGAGGGGCCGGGCCACTTTTGATTCACTTGCAAGCTGGTAGTGTATACATACTTGGGTTTGGCCCAACATGTAGGAGTGAGTGGCCGTTACGAATAACTTCTTTCTTTTAGCTAGTATCATTGCCTTTTTCACTTGTCACAGGTTCAAGGCTTTTTCATTTGCTTGGATTCACTGATTTATATCTACACTTGTGAGAAGTTATATAGATGATTCCTTTTTTTTCATATTTTTTATATTCTTGTCACATCTTTCAACTGGTGTTCTTCCACCCGGTGATGGTTTCTTTCTATATAGTTAATATGACTAAAGGAACAAAATTGTTTAGTGTAATATGTGGTATTCACATTCAATTGTTTGTCTTGTAATTTTTATCTTTCTTTCATTTTTTAGAATAGGGTCTGTTTACTTCGACACACAATTATCACAGTTCTGAAGATGGTCTCTTAGATTGTTCTTGCATGAGACTTAAATGTAGACACTCTGGGCCTCATTATGACCCTGGTGGTCACCAGACCGCCAGGGTCACATTTGCGGTTGGACTGCCTCCAAAGCGGTGGTCTGACCGCAACATTAGGATCACAGCGAAAGTGTCATGGTCAGACCTCCGCCACTGCCACTTTTCGGCCACCGATGGCCTGACGATGCTTGTGGTCCCAATCCACCAGGGCAGAGCTGCCCTGGAAATTAGGACCCCTCTCTCGATTGGTGTTTACATGGGGGTTTCACCGCCATGTAAATGCTGGCAGAGGCAGGGTGCCAGGGGCCCCCTTGGCCAGGCCTGTCGTGCAAAACACTGTCTACTTTGCAGACAGTGATTTGCATGATGGGTGCTGGCGCAACCGACGCACAACAGCATTGCCACCTGCCGTATTACAAGCCAACGTCAATGTTATTGTGCATTTCCCACAGGATCAGCAGGCAGAAACATTGTTTTTGCCCACTGGTCCAGCGGGAAACTCATAATAGGGCCAGCAGGAAGGAAACCACCCTCCAAACTCCTAATGAGGGCCTCAGTCTGTCTTGTTCTTGGGATTATCTTTACCACCTCTACATTTGTTATCTTCATATGAAGATGGATATTTTCACTGTGGAGTTAGCAAGTGGACTTTTAAGTATAGTGACACATGTTCTTAACCACTCATAGTTTTGAAATATTGTAGTTATTACAGTGTCAAGGTGCTTTGGGTTTATAAATATGTTGAAACCCCATGAATGCTTATATTTTTCTATTACAAACCTACCTTAAGCGTATACACCTATCTATGTTATTTATTCGCCAATTTAAATAAGTATTTATCACACTAAATTCCTGTTCAATTGAATTGCAATGCTATGATTGAGCATAATCTAATCAATATATGACTAATTAGAATAACTAAGTATGGAGCGCTGAGTTTATTAGTAATTCTGAGTTACATGAGTAATGCAGAACTACTAAATTCCTCCAATCCCACCAGCGTAATAGAAATTTACTCCCACCCCTAATCAATTTAGAATATCGCTTCTTGAGGAATTATCACCTCAAAAAACTATTTTCCACCTGATGCTGAAAATACATGAAAAATCAGTCTAACCACCTGGGAGACTGACTATTTCGGCCAAAGGCAGCTTTTTTGAAAAAGCTTCCAGATACTTAGATCTTTTTCTGTAAAAACACATAGGTAACCTGAAATCATACATTAAAGATACTGGTGACTTTATTAAAAGAGTATACAATATTCCCTGGAGTTAGGACTATCTACTAATGACACTTGATGTAAGATCGTTATATACAATTATTCTGCATAGTGATGGTAAGCAGGCAGTTGAGCACATTTTTTAAGGGAGCGGCCCTTAAATTGAACAAAGATATTACAATGTTGTTATCTATGATCACGGGGTGCCTTGAGAACAGCTTTTTCCTTTTTAACAGGGAGATTTATTTACAAATGCATGGTACTGCAATAGGCACCAGCTCAGCCCCCAGCTATGCTTGCTTGTATATGGGCTGGTGGGAGGAGGAGATGCTCATCAAAAACCATGGTGCTGCATTGGGTGAACATATTATCTGTTGGTTGCATTTTATTGATGATCTATTTATTGTGTGGAAGGGGTCGCCTCAGGAAACAACTGAAGTGTTTGTGAAAGCAATTAATGTCAATACCCTAAATTTACATTTTCCAAGTTGAATTAGTAAAACCAAGGTTAATTTTCTGGATTTGCAAGTGTTTATCCAAGACAATAAAAATGAGACAAGATTGTATAGAAAGTAAACTGCAGGCAATACCATGCTGCGTGAAGGAAGCTTTCACCCTAGACATCTAAACATCAGAAAGTGAGCATCCACAATGTGGAGATGCTGAGATTTAAAAGGAACTGTAGCCACACTGAGGTCTTTCAGAGAAGCCAGAATGAGTTATAAATCAAATTTAGAGAACAAGGCTACCGAAGAACCCCTGGAGAAGACTAGGGCCACAATGGATCAAAGAAGTAGAGAGTCCTTACTCTTCAAGGATAACCATATGGATAAGAAACAGAAGTCCAGTACAGTAATTAGACTAATTACTACATACAGTGAACAGAAAGGGGAATTAAGAGCCATTATTAAAAAACAATGGTATTTAATCTGTGGGGATCCAATGTTAGATCTCATTGTTCCTAGAACCCCTTCAATTATGTACAGAAGACCAAAGTCTATGAGAGGTGCACTAATAAGAGCAGCCCAGAGGTTGGGGTACAGAAATGCTGGCGTACAACAACTGAGAGATCTTTGCAAATGTAATAAGTGTTAGGCCTGCAGTTTTGGGGTCAATACAATGGAATATAAGTTCCTTTCCATGATAAACCTTGACCAATCTTGGACTTATTTAACTGCAATACTGAGGGCCTGATTTAGAGTTTAGTGGAGTGGTTACTCTGTCACAACGGTGATGGATATCCATCCACCGAAGTCTAAATCCTATTGGATATAATGGAATTAGATATGGGCAGACAGGATATTGGTTAATTTTGTGACAGAGTAACCCCTCCACAAAACTATAAATCAGGCTCTGAGTTTGTGATGTATGTACTGTCATATGAATGCAATTTGAGATATGTCGGCAACACACTTTTACAAGCCCACAAAAGAATTCTACAGCACTTATGCACCACTAAGAATAGAGATCATTCCTATGCAGTGGATAGGCATTTTGAACAAAAAACATAATAAAGATGTAGAAGGTTTGCGTTATTATGTTATTGATGCAGTCCAAAAACAACTCAGAGAGGCAGCCATGAGCGAGCACTCAGGCATTTGGAAACCCGATATATTATCAACCTAGCTTCCAATGGCTTAGACCTTGAGGAAGAATTGTATACCTTTTTCCTCATTTAAGATGTAGGCTATTTCCTTACCTTTGATCAATGTATAGTGATTGTTAAGGTTAAGAAGAGGGGATCTGGAAAAAGTTCAGATGGTACTGATTTCAATTTCTGATTTGGTTATTCATTGAATTGGTGGCTTTAGTCTTGGATTAACACAATATTTAAGACAAGGTAATTGGTGCATCACAGTCCTCGTCGAAGTTGTTGATGACATAAATTATAGAATCATGTCCTTACACTTTGATTTTCTAATTTTCCCACTTGGGCTCAATTGAATTTGGTATAGAGGTGGATAATGCCTAGATGGTAATGGATGAGATATACATAAAAACATTTTTAGACTATGTAAATTATGTTCATGGTTCAAAAAGATTTTTAGTGATTGCGTTAAAATTTGAGCACAAAATTAAGCACATGGTTGGAATATGTTTAATAATTTTACTTTAATTTTAAGATGTGAGGAATATGGTGTACATTCTACTTCATTTTGACAAATGGGCACTATTTAAAGGAAGCAAAATGGTATCACATGTATGTGAACAAGGCCAAGTGTTGTGGCGGAAAGTTGTTATGGCGGATTGTCTTGGATTGTATCCAATAAAGTGTAGAGAGCAGTAGAGCAGTGTGGTGTCTGCACCTGGCCCTTTGGAATATATATATATATATATATATATATATAGATAGATATATATATATCTATATATATATAATATATATATATATAGATATATATATATAGATATATTATTCGAAAAAACAGTGCAATTCAATCACACACCAAAGGGCTGCACAATATCCAGACGGGCTTGTGAAAAGTAGAATCGAAAAACACTTGTATATAATATCATCGGCTCCAATTTATTGAAAAGGTTCAAATGCAGGTTAATTTCACACCGCATAAAAAGTATAATAAGTGAATGGCACTTATAAAAAGTCTCTAAGGTGCCTGCAAAGAACAAACACACGCTGTCCCAACCAAATGTCGACGCGTTTCGGCAATAGCCTTCAACTGGACATATATAATATATATATATATATATATGTATACATTGAAAAAAACAAAACAAATGTTACAGGGACATTATAGTTAGGCTCACATTTCACATGTAAAAAAACAGTGAAATTCAGCAGTTTTAACTACTTCAGCTAACTATAACTTGTGCCCTGTAATACACTGCGTACGATCTCACATATTACATCACTGATGACATGGCCAATGACATCACTGATGACATCTCAAATTACATCCAGTGAGTGTAAGTGGTTGTATCAGTGTGTGAGTAAGAGTGGTAGTGGTTGAACAGATGACTGGGTGTGTGTTTGCTTGTAAGGGTAAGTGATGGAGTGTGTTTATGACTGTACAAGTGAGTGAGTGTGTGAGTCAGTCCCTGTACGGGTGAGTGAGTGGATGTATCACTAGGTTTTTGCATAAGTGTGTGGATGTTTCAGCGCCTTTATGGGAGAGTGACTGGATGTGTGAGTAGATTATATTGGTTATTCACTGGGGTGTCAGTTTGTGCACTGGAGAGTGAGTGGGTGTATGAGTTGCTGCATGAGTGAATGAGTGGGTGTGTGAGTAGTTGTATGGATGATGTAGTGGATGCGTTAGTGACTGTATTGGTGAGTGAGTGGGTAAGTCAGTGACTGTATGGGTGATTAAGCAGGTGTATGAGTGATTGTATACATAAGTGACAGGCTGTATCAGTCACTGTACGGGAGAGTAAGTGGATGTGAGAGTAGTTCTCAATAAGTGGGTTGGTGTGTTAGTGTCTGCATCGGTGACTGGCTGTGTCAGAGATTGTACGAAGAGTGACTGGGTGTGTAGTTGTTGTACAGGTCAGTTAATTTATGTGTAAGTGTCTGTATCAGAGAGTGAGTGGTTCTGTCTGTGACTAGATAGCTGAGTGTGTGGGTGTGTGACTGCATGTACTAGTGAGTGAATGGGTATATTAGTGGCTGTGTGGCTATGTTATTTGTTTTTGTGAGTGGTTCTACAGGTGTATGAGTTGGTGTCTGAGTAGATATATAAGTGTGTGAGTGGGTGTGTGAGTAACTGTGCAGGTGTCTGAATAGCTGACTTAGTAATGTATGGTGAGTGAGTCGTTAGTGGCTGTTTGAGTGAAAGTGTGTTGGTCAGTAGTCTTATGGGTGTATGAGTGTATGAGTAGTTTTGTGTGTGGATGTACCATTATTTGCATGGGGTATGAGCGGATGTTTGAGCTTTTTTATGGATGATATCATCAGAGAAGTCATCAGTGATGTAATTTGAGATGTCATCAGTGATGTAATACATGAGATCATAAACAGTGCATTACGGGGACGCAAGTTATAGTTAGCTGAAGTAACTATAACTGCTGAATTTTACTGGTTTTGTACGTCTGAAATGTGAGCCTAACTATAGCGTCCCTCCAACATTTGTTTATTTCAGTGAATTTCTATGCTTATTTCATTATATTTCCTAATTATAATGCCCCTGTAACCATTGTTTTTTTCAGTGAATTTCTATGTTTTTTAAAATGTAAAGTATCTTTCATTACTATACCCTAATCCAACCACCACCACCCATGGCCTTTGGCTGGCAACCCCTATAACCACCCAACTCTACGCTGCACACTGCCTTCAGCAGTGCACAGCGGGTGTTGGCCCCAGAGGCTGGCCTGTGCCCAGGCCCTGCAGCCAACCCCTATAACCACCCAAACCCATGCTGTACACAGCCTTCAGCCGTGTGCAGCGGGGATTGCTTGCAATGCCTGTCCTGTGGCCAGGCCCTGCAGTCAACCCCTATAACCACCCAACCACTCACTGCACATGGTCTATGGCCATGCACAGTGTGGGTTGGCCTCAGGGCCTGGCGGCAGCTCCCTCTCTGTGACAGCATTGTTTCCTTTGTTTCCCTGCCTGCAACTTGCAGGCAGGGAAACAGAGGAAACCTCTGCTTGCAGTGAAGGAGAGCTGTTTGACAGCTCCCACCAAGTCACAGCAAACAGCTATGTCCCAGTGGTGGGTAGCCGGGGACATAGCAGGTCCCAGCCCTTGGGGGTGGCAGACTCTAGTGCCATCAGTGGTTCCATGAGGGAGGCCATGTGCCCCCACTGAAACATCACTAGCCCTGGAAGGCTGAAAAACGTCCAGATCCACATATTTTCCCGATGTTTTACAAAAAAATGCATTTAAGCCCCAACAGGGTCCTTCTGGGACCCCAGCACCAGAGCTAAGGGGTCAGGGTGTCCCCACCCTGGCCCCTTTTCTTTTGTTTACTTTTTTTTCTGGGACTCAGCTGAGCCAAGTCCCAAGATGGCTGGCAGCACTTCCTGGTTGATGTGTTGGCAGGCAATCAGATATCGGCACAGGGGCAGTCAGATCAGCGGAAGATCCGCTTACCTAGCTATCTATATTTTTTAAACTCCAATTTCTCAAAAACTATTGAATGGACTTACTCTAAATAACACAAAGTGTACTTTCAGGACCAAGATCTAGCTTTCTGCCAAATTCTGTATAATTCAATTCAGCAATTCAGGCTGTAGTCTTGTTCAAAATTTTGAAAAATCCCATTGACATAGAATGGGGAAATTTTTTGTTTGTGTTTGGGACTGCCCCTTTGTCTTGGTCCCCGCTTGGCAGGTCACCCTGAAACTTTATAGAAAGCAGCTGAACTGACCAATGTATACATTTTGAAAAGTTTTTAACATTTTGTGAAGATTCATAAAGCGGCACCAAAGTTATTGGCAAAAAAAAAACGTTCCCTCTATGGTTAAAAAAAAAGTCCTGACTATAACTACCTAGTGGGGACCACTACTAGGTAATATATATGGCCCTTGCCAGGCACTGCTAATTGACCCACAAATTAGGGCACTCATGACATCTTCGATAACATCATTGATACTATTAATGTAAATTTTTGATGAAAAGCTGTGCATGGCGGGTGCGCAAGTTACAGTTATCTTAGGGCACGATTCATAGTTAATTGAGGTAACACTAACTATAACTGGTGAATTTCTATGGTTTTGTATGTTTATATTGTGAGCCTAACTATAACATCCCTGAAACCTTTGCTTTTTCAGTGAAAATAATATATATATATATATATATTTATATCAACAGCAAAAGCCTTTCACCACTCCACCACTCCGGGCACAGTATTATAGCTTTGGATTGGTAAAAAATTATTTAAGCCAACCTGGAATGAGCAAAAGCAACCCCTGGAACTGTTTCATCATCACTATAGCTCTTCAGAGAGGTTATGCACAGTTATATATAAGAACATATATATATGTACATAGATAGATAGATAGATAGATAGATAGATAGATAGATAGATAGATAGATAGATAGATAGATAGATAGATAAATAGATAGATATTACCTACTGGAGGTCGCCAGTAGGTAGTTATAGTTAGGATCTGGTTTCCATAAGAAAAGTGTTCTTTGACTTGGCTAGGTCTTTGGCATCATTTGCTGAATCTTTATGAAATTTCCCAAATAAAGGCCCTCATTATAAACCTGGCGGTAAACACCGTCGACCGCCGTGGCGACGGCGAACTGAAGCCCGCCATTGGCGGTGAACAGAAACCCGCCATATAATGAATGAACAGAAACCCCCCAAATAATGAATCAAAAATCTGAATCCGACAAAAATCACCCTTCCACCAGTCACTGCCAGAATCTTGTCAGCGGAAATGCTGGACCTCCCACCCCGCCACCGCCGAGCACACCAACACCCGCCCTCCAAATAATGATGCACAAATCACTGCGGCGGTCATTGGAAGCCGAATAACCATTGGCTGTGCAGACCGCCACGGGCGGCAAGTGGACCCAACAGTAAGAAGTGCACACATTCGATAAGTTTGAAACCCCTACACCTGACACACATCCACAACACCATACAACACTCACAGACACACCCCCCAATCCTTTGCAACAACAGTAGGCCAACTAAGACAGAGAACACCAGATGCAGACACCGAATGCCACAATCCACGATACTTACACCCAACCACACAAGAGCACCCTCACCTAGATCCACGCAAGACACCATTCTCAACACTCACCATGGCACTCCCCAAACACCCACGCTTCACAGAAATGGAGCTAAGGACCATGGTGGATGAGATCCTGAAGGTTGAGCCACACATATTCGGGGCACAGGTGCAGCACACACCCATCGATGGAGCTATGGCAGACAATAGTCAACAGGGTCAATGCAGTGGGACACCATCCACGCACCAGGGACGGCATCCGCAAGAGATGGAACGACCTGTGGGGGAAGGTCAGGGCCATAGCATCTAGGCACCACATTGCAGTCCAGAAAACTGGGGGAGGGCCTCCACCAACACCACCTGACTACAGTGACTGGGAGGAAAAGGTACTGGCCATCCTGCACCCTGAGGGCCTCACTGGACTCACCGGAGGAATGGACTCAGGTAAGTCATCTACAATTACCCCATATCCATCACACCTGGAACGCATGCACCACCCCACCACTCCAACACCCACCAGGGCCACTACCCCACCCAGCCCACAAGCACGTAATCCACTCCCCCTGCATGCCCACAAACTCACTAACAGGCCCACATCCCTCCCCCTGTGCACAGCGACCCACCCCTGCAAGGAAACACAATGGCCTATAACACCCACAATGCACCTCCACATCCTAAGCTAAAAGCAATGCTAACCTCACCAAAGCATCCTGCATGGCCCGAAAGTGTGTAAGCTGCACAAACCCGCCCAGGCCTCTGCACCCCATCCGACCATGCTAATGTAACAGATATGTCCATTTCCCCCAACAGGCACCACCACCCATGCCACCGTGACAGACAGGACAAGGAGTGGCAGTGCCCCACAGGGAGACAGAAGCACTTCACAGGACACTGGGG
This sequence comes from Pleurodeles waltl, assembly GCF_031143425.1. Taxonomy (NCBI): domain Eukaryota; kingdom Metazoa; phylum Chordata; class Amphibia; order Caudata; family Salamandridae; genus Pleurodeles; species Pleurodeles waltl. The sequence continues at coordinate 844,825,299 of NC_090440.1, read as the reverse complement.
ATGGAACCTTGGACACTGACGATCAGCCTGGCCGCTCATACAGTCCTGGACTGTCACCATCCAGCAGCCCCACCCAGGATACCACTGACACCCCTACCACCCAGCCAATAACATCAGCCCTGGGCAACCGTCCACACACCTGTGTATCCAGGCCACAGACTGGTGGAACACAAGTACAGAGGCCACAGTCACCCACTACCAACAGGCAGGAAGACGACGGCCCCAGTACACGTGGTACTGCCAGACCTGTGCAGGGTACACAGGCACAGGGGGCTAGGCCCAGTGGAAGGGCATCAGTGGCCCAGTGGGGAGGCCACAGGATGGATGCTGCAGCCCAGGACGTGATTTCGGAGGTCCTGGGAGCCTACCACCATAGCCAGGACAGATTGGCCCAGATAGTATCCACCCTGGAGCAGAGTCAGAGGATGCAGCAAGCACACCAACAAGAGGCCGTGGAGCAGTGGAAACTGCACAATGCTACAATAGCCAACATAGCAGGTGCACTGCTGCAGCTTGTCCAAACACAGCCTGAGTCCCACACAGAACAGGAAGCCCCCACTACAGCACAGGATACAGACCGGACAACAAGAGCATCAGCAGCAACTTCACATGTACTACTCTCTGAGGACACACAGGGGACATCCATCTCAACCCCTACAGGCCAACAACAGGCGCCCAAACTGACCCTCATGCCAAGATATGGCACAGGAACACCTGCCAAGAACAAGGCCCCCTTTAAGAAGTGACTCTGCAAACAACTGTCCACCAAGTGTCCCACTTAATCAACTACCAAACAGTGCTACAAATAATACAAACTCATGTAAGCATGAATGGACCTACCAATACTGCCAACAATGCTGCCACCTTGTTGCCATTTTAGATAACCACCATTAGCCTACTCCCATCATTGGAATCTGCACGATTTTATCCCTGCACCAAATAAAACACATTTTCATCTGTTACATTGTCCCCAGTCATTAAGTTTGAACAAAGTGAAGTATGGTGGCAACTGGTTGATAACTCCTTTATTTGTATCTGAGTAGCATGAAAAGCACCACACGCCTTACATGATGTTGTACCTAAATTGAAATAATAGACTAAATTGTACTCTGTTCTGTGCAGACCTGGTCACAGTGGCAATTAGTATTGACCCAACACCCCCCTAGATGACAAGGCACACTGACAGTATGATGCACAGACACCAATCTCATCCAATTGTCCCACATAGTTACTGGAAGTAGAGTTGTATCAGTTGGGCCCTGGAATTTACATCTTCCCCTTCCTCATCATCACCATCACTCTCATCCCCTCTCTGAGGAAGCTGGTCTGGATATACAGCACCCTTCTCCTCCAAGAGGGGGATATAATTTCTCAGAGCCACGTTGTGCAGCATGCAGCAGGCCACCACTATTCTACACACATTTTCAGGCCCATAGGCCAGGGAACTGCGAGAGATATGTAGACAATTAAATCTAGCCTTCAGGAGACCTATCGTGGGCTCTATCACCCTCCTAGTACGTCCATGGGCCTCATTGTAATTCCTCTCTGCATCTGTTCCAGGATTCCTCACTAGTGTCAGGAGCCAACGCAAGTTGGGATAGCCAGAATCACCTAGAAAAAGGTACACAACACAACTTTAAATGACAGGCCTCAGAGGCAGACAGCCTGGCTGTCTGCTAGGTGGCAATAAGTGACAGAAACACCTACCTATGACCCACCCTCTGTCCTCTTGTAGTTGTTCCATCTTGTGTGGCACACTATTGTTCCTCACCACAAATGAATCATGGACTGAACAAGAGAACATGGCATTCACATGTGTGATGTACTGGTCTGCAGTACACACCAAATTAATGTTCATGGAATGAAAGTTCTTCCTAATTCTGAACACCTGTTCACTGACTCTTGGGGGGATGATAGCTATGTGGGTGCCATTGATGGCACCTATCACATGGGGTATGTTGGCAAAGGCATAGAAGTTCGACTTGATGGTAGGGAGGTCAGCACTTTGCAGCACTTTGGGGAAACCTCACATATGACTGCAGGTGTCGTACAAATGCATTCAGGAATCTTGACAGTATAATACTAAACATTGGCTGTGAAAAACCTGCACCCATGCCCACTGTCACTTGAAATGAGCCCGTGGCCAGGAAATGGAGGGCAGAGGGCACCTGCACTTCAGTAGGGATGGCATGCTGATTACGATTTACTGAGGTCAGTGCAGGATCCAGTAATGCACCAATTTCAAGAATAGTTGCACGAGTGAGTCTGTAATTGATAATGATGTGACGCTCCACCATGGCCTGCAAATCCACAAGTGGTCTGTACTCCGATGGGGCCCTTCCTCGCCACAAGGGTCTGTACTTAGGAGGAGTTGAAAACACGTGTGAGGAACACACATACATCGGCACACATTGTTAGTCATTCAGCACTGCTGGCATGATTGTCGTCGACACTAATGCATAGTGTGTGTGACATAACAACAACTTGACCACAATGATAGTTCAGGGCTGGTCAGGTGAGGTAATGTTAATTGTCACATGCCTATGGGTGTTTAGGGAAAAATGTCTGCCCCATGTAATCCAGAACTGTCATTGTGGAAGTGACCTCATACCGCTAGCAGTTGATGTAACAGCGTAAGGCGGTGTTTACCGCCATGCGCAGATTCATCGGTTAACATGGATGTCAATGAGGAATCCTAGCGCATTATGATCGCCGCCGGCGGTGACGGTGCACACCACCGCAGTGTGTACACGAACTCGTCACCCCAACTTCACTTGACTCCCTGATCTCGTGCAAGCAGGTACTCCACTGAGTGTACTGCTGTGTCCTACCTCTGGTCATGGAAGTGACACGTGTTGCAGGGAAAAAGGCCCTGGCCTTCACCCAAGAGGAACTGGAGAGGCTTGTGGACGGGGTCCTGCCTCTGTACGCCAAGCTCTACGGACAGCCAGTGGTACAGGTGAGTAGGAGTATTGGGGGCCATGGATGTGTGTAATGGTTGGTGTTGGCTGCATACATGTGTGCACTTCTGACACTGGATGGGCCAGGGTTCCTGACATACTGCTTGTGTATGTGCTGTTAGTCAGTTTGTACTGTCCGTCCCATAGTGGACTTATAGCCAGCTGTATATGATTGGCCAGTGCCTGACCTCTGTGTTACATTTCTGTGTGTCCCTTTTAGGTAAGCGCCCACCAGAAGAGGGGACTTTGACATGCCATCGCCAAGGAGGTGCAGACCCTGGGGGTCCACAACAGGTAGAGCACCCACTGCAGGAAGAGGTGGGAGGACCTGCGGCGCTGGGCGTGAAAGATCTGCGAGGCCCAGTTGGGGAAGTCCTCCCTACGGAGAAGGGGTGTCCTTCGGGCACTGATCCCCCTTATGCAACGCATCCTGCTGGTGGCGTACCCGGACCTGGATGAAAGCTTGAAGGCTGCACAGCAGTCACAAGGGGGTGAGTACACATACCCTATTATTGACCCTTGATGCATGTGTGTGTGTGTGTGCATTTGCATTTATGCTGCCTACTTGCAGGGACTATGACTGATGTCCATCTATATTATGGCCCCCATGGGGAGTAAGGGTGTTTTGGTCAGGTCTACTACACGTCAGGCCCTTAAGTTATTTGGGGAATGGCTGTAGAGCAGGGTTCTGGGCACTAGTCAGGGTCATAGTCATGGGTATAGCGGTAGGTGCTGCCTGTTGGAGGTCTTCTGGGTGGGTGTATCTGTGAACAACTATTGTACTTCCATTCAGCTATTTACAAGTGTCTCTCCTGTTTTGTCTCCCCATCTCTGTTCTCTTGTGTTGTCTGTGTACATCAGCATCATCTGGCGAGGTAGCTGAGGCACCGGTGAGTGGGGATGCAGCGGCACACGGATCCTCTGAGGCAGAGTCGTTGGAGGGCGAGGGGAGTACCCCATGGGAGGCAACTACCACTGGAGGTAGTGACTCCGATACCTCCTCCGATGGGAGCTCCCTCGTGGTGGCGGACCCTTGTGTGCCCACACCTACTCTGTCATCTTCCGTCACCCCCATACCATCACCGCCCTCCAATTTGCTCACCACCGAGTTGCCCGTGCCCGTTCACACAGAAGGGTGGGCGTCTCCTTCGCCCCAGGCACCTCTTCCCCTGACCCAGTCAGCCCTGCTGCCCTCACAGAGGAGGCTATTGACCTCCTGAGAACTATCTCTGTAGGGAAGACAACCATCGTCAATGCCATCTAGGGGCTAGCGTCAGAGATGCAGCAGACTAATGCCTATCTGGATGACATTCACGGTGCTGTGTCTGGCCTACAGAGATCTTTTCAGGCTCTGGCCTCCTCTTGGACGGCAGCCAGTGTCCCTGGTCATTCCATCCCCCCTCCAACCTCCTCTACCCCTTCCAGCACCCTACTCCCTTTACCCGTCCAAAGCACACATTCTGACACGAAGGCACACACCTCAACACACAAGAAGCACACTTCAAAACACAAGCACCACACCTCCCACCACAAGCATACACACAGCCAACATACACATGCACACACAACAACATCCACTTCCCCCAGTGTGACCACCTCTTCCGCCTCCCTGTCTGTCCCCTCTACATACACACCCCCAGGCACTGCACCTTCATTCACTGTTGCTGAGCCTATTCTTGCAATCACCACAATAGCACACATCCATACATGCACCCCAGACACCACACCTGCACTTACCACAACTACTTTAGTTGACACATGCAGCACACTCACCAGACTTGCAGACACCCAGACAACATACATTCACACTGGCAGCCTGTCTTGACCCACTATGTTTCCCCCCCTCCCAAGACACTCAAATACACCAAAACACCCACCCATCACACATCCACCAGATCTCAGCATACTGTCCAGTCACCTGCACCCACATCACACACACCTACACCACTTACCAGACCTCCCTCTACCTCCACTCCCATGCCAACCCAATTGCACCAAAGAAACTTTTCCTCTCCTGTGCTGACCTAGTCCAACCCACTGGCCCTCCCCATCTCATCCCTAAACGTGCACACCTTCTTGCCCTGTCCACTCTTTCCACATCACAGCTCGCATCTGTCCGCCCTTCATGTTCCCGTGCCCCTTCCCCAGAGAGGAAGAAGCCCCGTGCTGAGCCTGTTCCATCTGCCTTCACCCGGTCCAAGCACACTCCCCCACCTTCCAGGGCCAAACCCAAACCCCCTCCACCTTCCGAACAAAAATCTAAGGCCCACATCCGTTGTAAATCCCACCCCCACCACCCATGCCCCTGCTCCCTGAGATGCCTGGGTGCCCCTATGAGGTGGAGTACCGTAGCACTTGTGGGATTCAGATTGTGGCCATTGTAGCCCATCGGATTTGTCTTCAGACGGACTTGCCATAGGCCTTATATCTACTTTGGTTGCTCAGTGAGCATAATAAAGGTTAATGTGTGACCTGTGTTGCTGGAGGCACACTCTGGATCCGTGGGCTCTCATTTCATTGTTTGTGGGTGTGGGGCACATGTACGTACTTTGCACAGTAAGGCCCATATTTATAATTTTTTAGCGCCGCATTTGCGTCATTTTTTAATGCAAAAACGGCGCAAACTTGCAAAATACAATTGTATTTTACAAGTTTGCGCCATTTTTGCATCAAAAAGCGGCGCAAATGCGGCGCTAAAAAAGTATAAATATGGACCTAAGTACCTCTTGCTGTGGGGTGTATGGCTTGTGTTGCTGTGAAGGGTTGTGGGAGTGTTGCTGGGTGGGTGGAGTGGGTGGGTATGTAACTGTGCTCTCTCTTGCCTTGTTTCGTAGGTTGCAGTACTTACCGTTGTCGCCTTTGCCGGCGGTCTCAGTCGTGGAGGTATATGGCAAATAGCAGGGCTGGCATGATCTGCAGCTCTCTATCCATGCCTGCTTCGGCGTTTTGTGTGAGCCTCCGGTGAGTGTTTCCTTATATTTGGTTTGTTTCCGCCTGGCTTTCCATGGCTCACGCCACAGAACTAACGGCAGTCTAGTGCTTCATTATTTGATGGGCGGGTAGTGCCTTTCCGTTGGCCTTTGGGCGGGCTCTGCTGTAGTTGTCGGCACTCCTCTGCTGGCGGTGAGTGGTTTTCAGGATGCCTGTGTTTCAGTTGGTTCATTATTTGGCTGTCTGGACCGCACGTCGTCTATTGGTGTTTTTACCACTGCCGCTGGCGGTGCGGTGTTTACCGCCGTGTTCATAATGAGGGCCAAAGTGTCTTGTGGGGTTTTGTTATGCATGGAAAGTTTTGGGGTGATCCGTCGAGCGGGGGCCGAGAAAAAGGAGGGTAAAAAAAGTGTGTTTCCCATGTTGACTCCCATAGGGAATTGGAACATGACTACAGCCTGAACCGCTGGTTGGAATTACACCAAATTTGGCAGAAGGGTAGCTCTTGGTCCAGAAAGTAGTTTTGTGTTATTTGGGATAAATCTGTTCAGTAGTTCTTGAGATATTAAAGAAAATCCAATTTTGTATACCTAGGTGGACAAATAATTTGCGGCTTGTTCAAAATGAATCACAAATGCACGTGCCAACAGGAATGCCTTAGTGGTGAAGACAGTGGTGGAGAAGGCCTGAGGAAATAATTTCTCTATTTCCAAACTCATAGATGTGGCAAGTGCTTTCATATACAGATGCAAAGGAAAATGTTGTACAAGATGTTGTTTTGGATTTCCACACCCTGTAATTTCAAAGGAAGAGTGAGCAGCTTTTTATCTGCAGTCCGACGTACATTGACATGAAAATCACTGTAAAATACGTACAACTTAGGAAGAACAGAGGCCTCCAAGTAAATTAACAACTATAGTCCAGTCATTCTAAAAATATAGACTGCTAACATGAATATATGGTTTGTTGTAGATCACTCCATTGCTGTTGCTTGTTACGTCACTTTATATATTACAAAATCAGAGCTGAAGAAAAGAGTCTTACCAAGAATTTCTATAGCTCCAGCTTGAACATGCTTTGCCACAGTTAGATAGGGTCCTATCAGTGCTTTGATCGGTTGAGCTCTGCTATTTTGTTCTCAAACTGAAACTGAATTGTTTGGGTACATTTAGGTTTAGCAAGCACATGAAATAGAGTGTTGAAGTCTTTCCCAGAAATTCTATATAAACCAGAAAATACAGCCATTGTAAAATCAAATGTATTGGACACATACTATCCAAGAAGGAGTCCACATCTAGAAAACATGTGTCTTTATGAAGTACATCAACACTACAGATATAGAAGCAATGTAACAGGACACATGGAAGAAGAGAAGTCTTCAGTAGTTGGTTGTAATGGTTGTTTGGTGAGAGATACCAAAGGAAATCTAATTAACCATAGAAAACTTAGTTGCCAAGTTCTAGACAGAAGACCGTTTTTCTATTTGGCACTTCTACAAATGTTCAAGCCTTGGCATGCTGAATCAGAATTAGTTGGAGACTATGACTGCTATGAAGATTATTTCAATGCTGTGAAAGAGAGCATTTAGGGGGTCATTCCAACCCTGGTGGTCGGTGCTAAAGCGGCGGCCAACCCGCCAACCGGCAGGCGGTCAAAAAAATGGAATTCTGACCCTGGCGGAAACCGCCAACACAGCCCGCCACTTTAACACTCCGACTGCCACGGCGGGACAAACAAACAGCGCGGCGGTCACCGCCAACAGACAGGCGGCAGACAATGTACCGCCCACCCTATCTCAACTCACCAATCCGCCACCTTTTCCGGGGCGGGAGCCCCGCCAATAGAAACACGGTGGAAACAGACTACGAACGGAAAAATGCTCACCTCTACACACTCCACGAGGAATCTGGACAGCATGGAACCAGAACTACATATCCTACCAGCTATTGTCTACCTGCTCCTCTACCAGGAGCACGAACGCCGGCGCAGAAGACAACAGTGAGTACTGCACCTACGACACAGGGGAGGGGGGAGGAGAAAAGATTACTGGCACACACATACGCGACACACCCAATCAATGCAGAGCAACAACTCAGAGTGACACCCTCCAAACCCCCCGGAAGAATGCAAAGACAAAATAATATGATCATGAAATTCAAATATATTGTAAGGCGAAGTAAAAAATAATTAGAACATCTCATAACTATATACACATATGAAAATTGTCCTGGCAAAATAGGTTTACAGTCATTGTCCGTGGGCCAATGGTCCTCAACACATGGGCAAAGCCCACACAGGAGACCCGATTCCATTGGAGAGAACACTGCAGGGGCATCAGATAGCTAAACTACAGGCACCTCAGGAGGAAGGGAAGGGGGGGCACCTCAGCCACATGAGTCCAAGACACCAGATCCACGAGGGGCCTCCATGGCCACTGTGCCATCCTGGGGAGTGCAAAGCCACAGTCTCTCAAGTCCCTACAGTGGGTGGGCTGCCCACTGTCATATCCTGGGGAGTGCAAAGCCACAGTCTCTCAAGTCCCTACAGTGGGTGGCTTGCCCACTGTGCCATCCTGGGGAGTGCAAAGCCACAGTCTCTCAAGTCCCTACAGTGGGTGGGCTGCCCACTGTCATATCCTGGGGAGTGCAAAGCCACAGTCTCTCAAGTCTCTACAGTGGGTGGCTTGCCCACTGTGCCATCCTGGGGAATGCAAAGCCACAGTCACTCAAGTGGATTACAGACTGCATTGGTACTGGAGAAGTCTTGGTGGCCAGAGTGTATTGTGCAGCCCTGCCCGACACAGATCCGGGCCTGCCCCTACTGCCAATGGGCCAGCGGTGCATAAGAGGAAGGGCCCAGCGGGGCGGTGCTTGAGATGAAGGGCCCAGCGGAGCGGTGCTGAGACGGCGGTGCCCAACGGAGCGGTGCTTGAGATGAAGGGCACAGCGGAGCGGTGCAGAGACGGCGGTGCCCAGCGGAGCGGTGCTTGAGATGAAGGGCCCAGCGGAGCGGTGCTTGAGAGGAAGGGCCCAGCGGAGCTGTGCAGAGACGGCGGTGCCCAGCGGAGTGGTGCTTGAGATGAAGGGCCCAGCGGAGCGGTGCTTGAGATGAAGGGCACAGCGGAGCGGTGCAGAGACGGCGGTGCCCAGCGGAGCGGTGCTTGAGATGAAGGGCCCAGCGGAGCGGTGCTTGAGAGGAAGGGCCCAGCGGAGCGGTGCAGAGACGGCGGTGCCCAGCGGAGCGGTGCTTGAGATGAAGGGCCCAGCGGAGCGGTGCTTGAGAGGAAGGGCACAGCGGAGCGGTGCAGAGACGGCGGTGCCCAGCGGAGCGGTGCTTGAGATGAAGGGCCCAGCGGAGCGGTGCTTGAGATGAAGGGCGGAGCGGTGCAGAGACGGCGGTGCCCAGCGGAGCGGTGCTTGAGATGAAGGGCCCAGCGGAGCGGTGCTTGAGAGGAAGGGCCCAGCGGAGCGGTGCTTGAGATGAAGGGCCCAGCGGAGCGGTGCTTGAGAGGAAGGGCCCAGCGGAGCGGTGCAGAGACGGCGGTTCCCAGCGGAGCGGTTCTTGTCTTGAAGGGCCCTGTTCAGCGGTGCTTGACTTGAAGGGCCCTGTTCAGCGATGCTTTTCTTGAAGGGCCCTGTTCAGCGGTGCTTGTCTTGAAGGGCCCTATTCAGCGGTGCTTGTCCTGAAGGGCCCTGTTCAGCGGTGCTTGTCTTGAAGGGCCCTGTTCAGCGGTGCTTGACTTGTCTCTCCAGGGCACCAGATCCGGCAAATATATGGTGTTCACTTGCCATCTGACTTCTTGCTTGCGGGGCCCTCCTGTGCTGGTGTCCCGTGCCCGTGGGTGTCCTCCTTCAACCCCGGAATGGGGCTGGTTGGCCCCTCCTGGGCAGCTCGCCTGCTGCTGGACTTGTCGGCCGTGCTGCCCTTGCCATCCTTATGTGAGTCTCTGTGGCCCTTGCCTCCCTTTGTAGGTGTGCCAGGTGGCACCCCACTTCCTGACTGTGCCAGGGTAGTGCCTGTGGAGGCTGCCGTCTCTGTCCTCTCGCGCCGGGCCTTCCCTTTTTTGGATTTCTTCCCAGGGGGTGGGCTGGCTGTCCCTTTACTGCTGGCCGATGTACCTGCCCTTGAAGGTGGTGGACTCCAATATCCCTGGACGATGGTCCTTGTAGGTCCAGGGGTTGTGGTGGCTGAGGTGCTGATTGGACTCTTACGAGATGGAGGGGGTGGGTCAGGTGATGGAAAGAGGTTAATTTTTGAGAGGAAAAACTTTTTAGGAGCAATGGGAAGGGTAGGGGCAGTGGGTATGGGAGTGGAGGAAGAGGATGTGGTTGTAGGAGAGTCAAGTGTGCTGTCTTTGGGTGCAGGTGCTTTTGCTGGAGGCTGTCGTGAGGTGGATGGCTGTTGGGTGGGTGGCTGCCTGCGTTTGTGTGGTTTGGAAGAGGGGGTGACAGACACAGTGGGAGAGGACACAGGGGACGTGTAAATGGCAGTGGGGGTGGTGACTGCACGTGTGCGGAGTTTCTGGTGGGTGTGCTGGTGATGGACGTAGTGGCTGAAGATGTTGTGCATGCAAGTGTGAGTGGAGACGTCACAGGGAGGGAGGAGGGAGACGAGGAGGAGGGGGACACAGAGGAGGCAGTGGCTGTTGGTATGTCTGCATGTGGCTGTTGCTTGTATGAATGCTTGTGTGATGTGTGGTGCTTATGTCTGGATGAGCTGCCCTTGGGTGTTGAGGTGTGTGCAGGCTGGTCTGTAGGTGTGTCTGGGATAGGCAGAGGAACAGGGGAGTGGGACTGGGTGGAGGGAGTTGGAAGGAGGCAGGAGACATGGACAATGGCTGCCGTCAGTGCTGAGGCCAGAACGTTGAACGATCGCTGATGGGCAGCCTGACCCGAATGAATGCCCTCCAGGTATGCATTGCTCCGGTGCACCTCCCTTTCTACCCCCTGGATGGCATTCAAAAGGGTAGACTGCCCAACAATGAGCGTCCGGAGGAGGTCAATGACCTCCTCACTGAGGGCAGCAGTGGTAACTGGGGCAGGGCCTGAGGTGCCTGGGGCGAAGGAGATGCCCGCCTTGGTGTGCGAGCGGGCACGGGGCGAACGCTGAGGGGCTGCTGGGAGGGCGGTGCTGGTGCGCTGGGTGGCGGCTGTACCTGTTGTTGCGGTGGGCACGGATGTTGCCGCCACCAAAAGGGAGCTCCCTTCCGAGGACGTGTCTGTGTCGCTGATGTCTGCACGGGTCCCCGTTGTGGTGCCCCCCCTCGCCCTCCGTCTCACTGGTCAAATCAGAGTCCGTTGCATGGCCCTCCGGGGCCATGTGAGATGCAGCTCCCTCGTGCTCCGTTGCCACTTCTCCTCCGCCTGATGATGCTAATGCACACATGAAGAGGAAGAGCAGCACAAAAAGGGGGGGAACATAAAGACATGTTGAGTGCATGCATTGGCAACACAGTTGGCGGAGAGGACAGACACAGAAGCCCCCTGCACTACGCCGCGCACTTGGGGTACACTACTCAATGAGTGAGACTTGGCCTACAAGCCAATGGACGACAACTGCACACATAGGTGACACAGGGCCATGGATAGCTGTACTTGGCACCCTACAGAGGTGAGGGACGGTGGCACAGGGACATGCCTTACGGGTGGGACTAGCCTACAGAAATCGCCCTGGCGTAGGGATACCCACAGCCCTCCTCCCCCACCCAGACACCTCCACTGCGCGCTAAGATAGCAGAATGTGCTGGTACTCACCCCCTTGTGTCTGCTGTGATGTCCTCACGCGCCCATCCAAATCTGGGTAGGCCACCACCAGGATCCGAGACATCAGGGAGGTCAATTGGCGAGTGGCACCCTTCCTATGTTGGGAGGCCATCCCCAGCAGAGCCTCTGCGGTCTTTCTACTCCCGCGGCGGATGTCCTCCCACCTCTTGCTGCAGTGGGTGCCCCGTCTATTGTGGACCCCCAGGGTCCGGACGTCCTTGGCGATGGCACGCCAAATGTCGACTTTATGATGGGCGCTGACCTATGTGACATGTACAGGGAGAGGAAATAAAATATCATAATTTTCTGCATGCTCGATGTGAGTGGCCCCCCTCCCCACCCTATGGCATATGCTCTCATCGGTCGTTTGATGCATGCCTCATTCGCTCCCCTCCCCACCATCGTTCATTCACCCCACTCAACCCACGCATTGGCCATAACGCATGGTCCCAGTGTACTTACCTGTTGGTCTGGAGGACCGCAGAGTAGCGCATACTGGGGGAGGCCCCCATCCACGAGTGTCTCCAATTCTTCGGAAGTGAAGGCAGGGGCCCTTTCCCCAGTCGCATCAGCCATTGTCTCTTCCAGACCGAGGTCACAGCAGCACTTGCAGTATAGGTCCTCTCCTGTGGATGATCAGGTTTCGAGTGATTTAGCAGATAGAAAATGGCGGTCACGCCCGCGGCGGTGCGTACCGCGGCGGTGCGTACCGCGACCGCCGGCGCACATCGTCATTGGCTCCTGAAACCCATAGGGTTCAATGTTAACCAATGCGGCTTTGCAACGCGGTCTTCGACCGCCTACCGCCACGGTGTGCCATGCCAGCGCATTGACCTCACATCCCACTGCCACACTTCACAGGCCAGGCAGCTGCCATTTCAAGGGCCCACATGGCTTAAATTCTACTGCGTCACACAGGCCTAGGCCTTGCATCGCCACTCATACAAGCCATTCAATGCATCGAGATTCATGTACTGTGCAAGCAGTGGGAACGTACCTGTGGGTTGATTGACTCTGTGCTCCATGTTGTCCTTCCTAGGCACCGTCCGCTGGGACTTGCGAGGAGATGGAGGAATCTTCCCGTGTACAGACCGCTGGTGGACCTGTCGACAATGGAAGAAAGACATGTCATACTGACATACAGACTTGATAGAGCCACTATACAGGAACTGTGTGCCCAGCTGGAGGCAGACCTGATGTCACCCATCCGCCAACCCACAGGGATTCCCCCTCTAGTGCAGGTTCTGTCAGTACTCCATTTTTGGCAAGTGGGTCATTTCAAACAACAGTGGCCATTTCATCAGGGATGTCCCAGCCTATGTTTTCAAAGGTGTTGTCCAGAGTGTTGTCTGCCCTGATGAAATACATGCGGAGCTACATTGTTTTCCCTGAGGTGGGCGATTTGGCTACAGTGAAGGGTGATTTCTATGCCCTTGGACATATTCCCAACATCATTGGTGCTATTGATGGGACCCATGTGGCTTTGGTTCCCCCCAGAGGAAGTGAACAGGTGTACAGGAACAGAAAAAGTTATCATTCAATGAATGTCCAGGTGGTCTGTTTGGCTGACCAGTACATCGCCCATGTAAATGCCAAGTTCCCTGGGTCAGTGCATGACGCGTACATCATGCGAAATAGCAGCATCCCTTATGTGATAGAACAGCTACAGAGACACCGTGTGTGGCTAATTGGTGACTCTGGTTAACCCAACCTGTCATGGCTACTGACCCCAGTGAGGAATCCCCGGACCAGGGCAGCGGAACGGTATAATGAGGCCCATGGGCGTACTAGGAGGGTGATCGAGCGGACCTTCGGCCTCCTGAAGGCCAGGTTTAGGTGCCTGCATACGACAGGTGGGTCCCTAATGTACTCACCAAAGAAGGTGTGCCATATCATCGTGGCCTGCTGTATGCTTCACAACCTGTCTTTGCGATGCCAGGTGCCTTTCCTGCAGGAGGATGGTCCAGATGGTGGTGTTGTAGCAGCTGTGGAGCCTGTGGAGAGTGAAGAGGAGGAAGACGACGGGGACGACACAGACAACAGGGACACAGTGATACAACAGTATTTTCAATAACACACAGGTAAGAATCAACACCGCCATTTTACAATTACTTTCAGTCTCCTGCCTCTCTACTGTCTGAGTTTCCCCCCAGTGTATGTTAACTGAGTTGTGACTTTCCCTTCCGTTTTCAGAGATGTGGGCCCCACTGCGTGACCTCTGCTTTGTTTGCCCATGGACTACAGCTGTGTGACAGTGGTATGTTGTCATCACAATGTAAATGAACATTTTATCAACGTTATGTCTAATACATTTGTTCAAAATACAAGCAGACTCCAGATTATTTTTGTGCAATAAGTGATTTTATTTAAGTGCTAAATTTTGGGACACGGTTGAAAATCGGTGATGGGTGATGGTGGAGAAATGTCCATGGCAGAGTCCAGATTTTCAGTCTCACAGGTGCATTGTCCATATGCCTGTGGAAGGATGGAGCAGGGGCCGTTTAAGGTTGGACAGGGTGACAATGTGGGACAGTGGGATGACATCAGGGGGTATCCTTTGCTGGCGGGGGTCTTGGCATCCTACTCTGTCTTCTTACGAGATCTCAGGCCCCGCTTGCGGGGTGGTTCTTCTTCTGCAGGAGGTGGGGTTCTGGTGGCCTGTTGTTGTGTTGGGGCCTCCTGTCCACTAGCGCCGGCGGAGGTGGTAGCCTGTTCTTGGTCCATGCTAGTGGCAGGGGCCCTTTGTGGTGCCACATGGTCCCACAATGTGGTGACAATCTGGTTAAGTGCCACGACGATGGTCCTGATTGCGGAACTAATGGTTCGGAGTTCTTCCCTGAACCCCATGTACTGTTCCTCCTGCAGTACCTGGATCTCCTGGAGCCTGGCCAGTACCGTAGCCATCGTCTCCTGGGAGTGGTGGTATGCTCCCATAATGGAGGAGAGGGCCTCGTGGAGAGTGGGTTCCCTAGGCCTGTCCCCCCGCTGTCGCACAGCAGCCCTCCCAGTTCCCCTGTTTCCCTGGGCCTCTGTCCCCTGGACCGTGTGCCCACTACCACTGCCCCTAGGTCCCTGTTGTTGTTGGGGTTGTGGGTTAACCTGGGTGCCCTGTAGTGGTGGACACACCGCTGATTGACGTGTCCTGGAGACAGAGGCATGGGCCCGCTGGGTGGGAGCTGTGCTGGTGTTCCCAGAGGGGGTTAGGTCTGCTGTGGCCTGTGGCTGTATGAGGGGAACCGACTGTCCCGAGGTCCCCGATGGGCTGGGCTGGTCATCTGGGTCCAGGGAGACAGAGCTGCTGTCATCACTGGGGGCCTCTTCTGGGGGTGGGATGGACATTTCTGGACCCTCCTGGGCGGTGTGGTGGTGTTCGGGTCCTGCAGGGGTATAAGAGTATGGTTATTGCTTCTGTGTGTGCCATATTGTGCAATGGGTGGGTGCCCGTGTACCCCAGTGCTGGCATTCCCTTGTGGGGGCTGTTGTGACGGTGGTTTGTGGGGGAGATGGGTATGTGCAGTGGGCATGCTTTGGTGATGGGTGTCCATGCTTTGTGGACGCATGCAGGGCTAGGTGTTGGGATGGGTGGGTTGTGATGGTGAGCCATTTGCAAGCAATTGGTGTGATGGGGGTGGGGGTGAGGATGGGGGTATGATTTGGCATGCAGGTGGGGTGGGGGGAATGAAGTAGTGAAGATGAGACTTACCAGAGTCCATTCCTCCAGCTACTCCTGCGAGGCCCTCAGGATACAGGATGTTCAAGACTTGCTCCTCCCATGCTGTGAATTCTGGGGGAGTAGGTGGGGGTCCGCCGCCAGTCTTCTGCACCGCGATGTTGTGCCTTGATACCATGGAACGCACCTTCCCCCGTAGGTCATTCCACCGCTTCCTGATGTCGTCCCGATTTCGTGGATGCTGTCCCACAGCGTTGACCCTGTCGACTATCCTTTGCCGTAGCTCCATCTTCCTGGCAATGGTGGTGTGCTGCACCTGTGTCCCGAAGAGCTGGGGCTTTACCCAAACTATTTCCTCCACCATGACCCGGAGTTCAGCGTCTGAAAACCGGGGGTATCTTTGGGGTGCCATGGGGTGGTGTAGATGAGGTGTGGGGTGGTGTATGTGTTGTAGAGTGTGGTGAGTGTGGTGGTGTGTGGTGTTTTGTGCGTGGATATTGTGTGGGTGATGGTGTGATTTGCCTCTGTGTGATGGTGTTCTCTATTCTGTGCTGTCTCTCTCTGGCCTTCTGTCGGATTTTTTGGTCGTAAGGGTTTGTGGGTGATGTGGGTGTGTGTTTTATATTGTATTGGGTGTGTGGGAGTGGTGTGTGTATGTGTCTCAGGTGTGTGTGTTTTACATTGTCCAATGTGGCTGTGTTTTGTAAAGGTGTGTGTATTTTGAGCGCGGCGGTGTGCACCGCCAATGGAATACCGCGGTTGAAAGACCGCTACGGGGATTTGTGGGTCGTAATGGCATGGGTGTATTTCTGTTGGCGTGACGGTGGAGGTTTGGTCATCGCCAGTTTTTCGCTGGCTGTTGGTGTGGCGGACTTTTGTGGATGTCGGGTTTTTGGCGGTTTGCCTGTTGCGGGTCAGAATGACCGTGGCGGTTTACCGTGACCGCAGCAGTGTTCTGGTGGTCTTCTGACCGTCGGAAAGCGCCTTTTACCGCCGAGGTCAGAATGACCACCTTAGTGTTCCCTTTTTCCAAACTAGTTGCAAACGTTGAAAGATGAGATTGAACAGGAAGAAACGATTAATGTTGAGATAGCTAAGGAGAGTTCACAAATCAGCCAAAGTTCTGGACCATTGAGTTAAGATCCTCTTGGACATCCACTTATTGAAAATTAAGCTTCCATAGCCATGAATTAGGTGGGGATTGCAATGGATTAAGCAAGACAGGAAAGTGTTGATTTTTAACACTTAGTTGCACAACTCAATGACGAACAGAAATAAGTTTATATTGAGGTGAAAGATAAAAAAGGAGCATGGATTCCTGCATGAGAAGAACAATTGTATATGCTCTTCTTTAAATAAAGTTCTCACCGCTTACCTACAGAGGACTACAGAATCAAATGCATCATATGTAATAACAGCACTGTGACAGGGTGGTGCAATGACGACAAATAGCCAGTGGTCAGATGCTATGGTGATGTTTATTTAGTATAAGAATGTTCCAGACATTTCTGATTTATGGGGTTGGACGGTGAAGGTTTCTTCTGATGGTCTTCTTATCGTCTTCCCTTTACAGGGCTCTCAGGCGGCGCATGTGGGGAAAAGAGCAAAAGAGATAGCAGTAAGTGGACTAGCCTTTATTGGTTTTCTCCCATCCCCTTATCTAGTCTGTCTCCTTCTGCTTTCCTGTTTCCTGTACTTGCTGTCTCCTTCTCTTTCTTCTCTTTTCTGTCTTTTCTTTCCACTCTTCTGGCTCCTTTTCCTATTTCTTTTCCTTGGTGCTATCGCTGATTTCTCTTTCTAGATTTTCCTGGCTGTCTTTGTCTGTCTTCATTACTCACATTCCTTTCTCTTTAAAGGTTAGGATCAAATTGTACGGTACATTGCTCTGTATTCTCCCGCTGCACGCCGTTTTTTTTTACGTTCTCTCCTTTACCTTCCCTCCCCTCCTTGTCTTTCCTGGCCAAAAAGAAAAAAGGGAGCACACTGCCTCACACTCCAGCAAAAAGTTAACGCCAATGCATCATGGTAAATGCAGTCACTTTGTTTTGTGTTGAAAAAGTAATCAAAAAAGTCTTTCACCTAAGTAGGTGCAGCAAGTGCTGTGTATCTCTGGACACGTGTTTCTAGGTTTAGCCCATCATCAGCAGAGAGCAGCCAAAGTCTGTGGGGTTGCTTGAAATGCCGCCAAAAGTCTTCTCAGGTTTATGTACCACTCATTGGCGCACAGGTGCCTCACCAGAGCTCGTCAGCTCGTTAGCTCAAGGGAGCAGTCATTGGACAAAAAGAAAAAAGGGAGCACACTGCCTCACACTCCAGCAAAAAGTTAGCGCCAATGCATCATGGTAAATGCAGTCACTTTGTTTTGTGTTGAAAAAGTAATCAAAAAAGTCTTTCACCTAAGTAGGTGCAGCAAGTGCTGTGTATCTCTGGACACGTGTTTCTAGGTTTAGCCCGTCATCAGCAGAGAGCAGCCAAAGTCTGTGGGGTTGCTTGAAATGCCGCCAAAAGTATTCTCAGGTTTATGTACCACTCATTGGCGCACAGGTGCCTCACCAGAGCTCGTCAGCTCGTTAGCTCAAGGGAGCAGTCATTGGACAAAAAGAAAAAAGGGAGCACACTGCCTCACACTCCAGCTAAAAGTTAGCCCCAATGCATCATGGTAAATGCAGTCACTTTGTTTTGTGTTGAAAAAGTAATCAAAAAAGTATTTCACCTAAGTAGGTTCAGCAAGTGCTGTGTATCTCTGGACACGTGTTTCTAGGTTTAGCCCATCATCAGCAGAGAGCAGCCAAAGTCTGTGGGGTTGCTTGAAATGCCGCCAAAAGTCTTCTCAGGTTTATGTACCACTCATTGGCGCACAGGTGCCTCACCAGAGCTCGTCAGCTCGTTAGCTCAAGGGAGCAGTCATTGGACAAAAAGAAAAAAGGGAGCACACTGCCTCACACTCCAGCAAAAAGTTAGCCCCAATGCATCATGGTAAATGCAGTCACTTTGTTTTGTGTTGAAAAAGTAATCAAAAAAGTCTTTCACCTAAGTAGGTGCAGCAAGTGCTGTGTATCTCTGGACACGTGTTTCTAGGTTTAGCCCGTCATCAGCAGAGAGCAGCCTGGCATCTGTACGTCGCAGGAATAACCAAAATATTCCCTCCTGGTAGGGTTCTAACTCAAAACAACTATTTGCTGGGTTTGTGCCAGAACCAAACGCCCATTAAAGGTAACAAAGGAACAGAGCTGTACCAAATTCACAAAACAAAAGAATAATAAAAAGGTTTCTCCACCACCTCTCCCCTCCTCCTAATGTGGCTTCCTATTTTTTCCCTTCTCCCCTCATTTTTGTAGGTTCTCCCGCCCCCCCTCTTGCTCACAAAAGTGCACGCACCTGAAGGAGCAACGCTTTCCCTAAGCGTGGCCGGAGCTTGCGCTGGGTGTCTCCCGTGCCTCTGTTCGTCTCGTCCAGTCGTCATTGTTGCAGTCAGCTGGGCCGTCCTCGTGGAGAGGTCTACCGCTGTCCTCGCTTTCGTTGTCCCCCTTTGCGTCTTCCCAGGTGAGTCCTCCTAGATTCACGTCGCCTCCCTTCACCGCAGGCTAGTCGTCCTTTTCAAGCCGGGTGACGGTGCAAAACGGATCCCTCTGCCTGCAGTCACCCGGTGCGCTTTGTGATTGATGGCTACGCGGTGAACTTCCGGGTTGAAGGTTTCACTGACGAGAACACCCTAAGGAGCTGGTGGAACCAACTGTGTCGACATCGACCCGCAAGAGTCACTCCCCTTGGCAGTGGCTGATAGAGCCATGCTCCACCGGATACCGGGAGAGGTAATCAGCATTGAGCATGCGGGATCCCGGGGAATGAAGGACCTAAAAGGAGAAAGATTGGAGTGAGAGGAACCACCAGAGAATGCGAGCATTAGTGTCTTTACGGCGGGTCAGCCAGGTTAAAGGAGCATGGTCCGTAATCAATGTAAAAGGCCGCCCGGCCAAGTAAAAAACGTAGGGACTCCACAGCCAAACACTCCTTGTCAAGGGTGGGATAGTGGCGCTCCCTCGGTAACAGTTTCCGACTGATGTATACAATGGGGTGCAGGAACCCCTCCTCATCTGCCTGAGACAATACTGCCCCCGCTCCCACATCAGAGGCGTCCGTCTGAACAAGGAAAGGTTTATTGAAGTCTGGGAAACAGATGACCGGTTCGGAGGTCAGGAGGAACTTGAGTCGCTCAAAACTCTGCCTTTCTTGGGTAGAGAGGCTAGACAGACGATTGGGCTTCGTTTTACCTAGTAAATCAGTGAGAGGTCATGAAATGGTAGAAAATCGGGGAATAAACCTACGATAATAGCCTACCATTCCTAGGAAGGCTCGGATGTCTTTTTTATGGCGCGGGAGAGGAAGATGAGTAATGGCTTGGACCTTCTCTACTTGGGGCCGAACTCGACCTTCTCCTATAACATAGCCCAGGTATTTGATGGTAGTATGGCCCAACTTACATTTCTCGGGATTCGCAGTAAGACGGGTGTTCCGTAATGCTTGGATCACTTTGTGTAGGTGCTCCAGATGCTCTTCCCAGGAAGTACTGTAAATAACAATATCTCCCAGGTATGCAGCTGCATAGTCCTGGAGTGGGCGGAGAATCATGTCAATGAGACGTTGGAAGGTAGCAGGGGCCCGTGAAGTCCAAAAGGTAGAACCGTGAACTGATAAAGGCCTGAGGGAGCGAAAAATGCAGTTTTTCCTTGTCTTCGACACGAAGGGGAATTTGTCAATAGCCTTTAGTCAGATCCAGAGTGGACATATAGGTGGCTTGTCCTAACCGTTCTAAGAGCTTATCAATTCGGGGCATTGGGCAGGAATCAAAGTGGGGCAAGGCATTTACTTGCCTAAAATCAATGCAGAATCTGGTGCTCCCATCTGGCTTCTGCACTGAGGGAACACCAAGGCCTGGAGGAGGAGTCAGTTATACCTGCATCTAACATAGTCTTCACCTCTTGTTCCACTACCTGTCGTTTGGCTTCAGGTATTCTTTATGGCTGTTGTCGAGATACTCTGTCCCCAATGGTACGAATAGGATGTTGTATCAAAGGGGTCCTGCCGGGTGTTTTGGAAAACACATCCAGGTTAGAGAGGACTAGGTGTTCAAGTTGTTTCTGTTGAGTGTGAGATAAGGAGCTGATCATCTGCAGCATTGTAAGATCGCCCTGATTTTTACTATTGATGCGATACATGGGTATCTCCTGTGCCCCTTCCGTTGTTCTATACAAGACCCTGGGAGACTCGGAATTTTCATACCACTTTTTTAGAGGGTTGATATGATAGATTTGTTCTCTACCCGTCCCACTAGGTATTTCGATCTTGTAGGTGGTTGGGTTAACTTGTTAACTTGCCAACGTGCCAGTAATTTATTCTCACTAGTGGGTAATAACACTAATACCTTATCCCCCACCCGTAGGCCCCGGGGAGTACTGTAAATGTTGTAATATGCTTTCTGCTTTGCTTGTGCTTCCCTCAAGGTTTTGTGGGCCTCCTCCCACAGAGAGTGGAGATTATTTCTAAGGTCTTGGGTATATGTTAGGAGGTCCTTTACCTCCTCCTCGGACTCCTCCCATTGTTCTGCCAACATTTCAAGTAGGGTACGAGGTTGTCTACCGAACAATAACTCAAAGGGGATGTGTCCGGTAGAAGACTGTATGTGGGTTCGCAATGCATAGAGGACTAAGGGTTATTTATTTTCCCAATCCCTTCCCGACTCGCTGATGACTTTAATTAATAATGTTTTGATGGTCTTATTATAGCATTCAACTAAGCCATCAGTACATATGTGTTTCGCTCCTAGGGTATGACATATCTCCGCCATAAGTCTGGACATGAAGGGGGTCCCCTGATCGGTAAGGATTTTTTTGGGAAACCCTACTCGTGAAATAAAATCGATCATAGCCTGCGCTATGGTTTTGATGTTCATACTAGCTATTGGTATGGCCTCTGGATACCTAGTAGCATAGTCGACTAACACCAATAAATATTGTTGTCCCTTCACGGAAGGGGTCAATGGCCCCACTAGGTCTAATCCTACTTGTGTAAAGGGAATTTCTATTATAGGTAACAGTTGTAAGGGAACCAAGTGGTTGGGTGACGGGTTTATTAATTGCCATTTTGGACACTCGTGACAATGTTTTCTAACATCTCCGTTAATGCCTGGCCAATAGAACCTTTGGAGTATCGCTGCCTCGGTTTTCTCCCTCCCCAAATGCCCTTCCCCGTTATCCCCATGCGCCAAATGGAGGACCTGGTCCTGGTAGGGCTGGGGAACTACTAACTGAGGGGGCTTTCCAAGAATGTTAGGAACGGTTCTGTACAACAAGTCATTGGTCATGGCAAACGTCGGACCTACCGAGGGCCCCTCCTGGGCTTATGCATGGTGCCAGGTGTGTTTCAGGGTGGGATCTTCCCTTTGGGCCTGCCGTAAGCTACCTGCTGCTGTCATTACCACAGAGGGAGAAGAATAAGGTATGTTGGAGGTATGAAAGTTCTGCCTTTGCTCTCGTCTTTTCTTTTTACTGAGTCGTGGTCTGATCTTGGGTTCCTCAATGTCGGGAAAAACCAAGGGTGCTTCCTCCCACCAGGTTTTACTTATATGCCCCGAATTTGCTTTAGCCAATAGATATTCCAAGTCCTCATAGTCAGATCCTATAATCATGTCTTCAACTAGATTTGGGATAACTCCTACGGACAGGTGTTCTTCTTGCTTTCTCCAGTGTATGGAAACTGCTGATACTGGATAATGTTTTTGGTCTCCATGTACACAGGTTATAGGGACTTGGGTGTGGGGAAACCATTGCTCAGGTCGTACGTGGTCCTGCTTCACGACGCTTTGACTACACCTCGAGTCCATTAACACATGCCGTTCGGTGCGATTGATTCTCAGTATTGTGGTGTATTTGGGTTTAGCAAGTCCAGACCACATTACCCGTCCCTTCATCATGACTATCTCCATGGGCTCTTCGGTTTCCTTTTTTATCGGACAGTGGCGGGCAATATGCCCCCATTCGGAACAATGGAAACATTGCGGACCGGTTACGTCTTCCCTGGAGGAAAAGGAGTGAAAGGTGGATGGTCTTTCAGGACCGTGGCCTACCATGGGGCGGGGATGCACTAGTTTCATTGCTGATACTCACGGAACCGGGGAAGGGGTTTTTGGATGAGGTCCTCGGAACTTCGGGGCCCGATGGAAAGCACATGCAAGATCGATTGCAGTGCGATTGGTCAGATCAGGATATTGTCTGACCCAATTGCGGGTGGTGGCCAGAAGAGCCTCCAGGTATTGCTCGAGAATAATGGCATCGAACATCTCATCCTTCATGGTCTCGGTGTGGTGTAGCCATTTTCCCCCTGCGTGATATACTCAATAGTACAGGGTGCGGGGTTTTCTGGAGATAACCATTTGGTCTGCTGAAACTTCACTCTATAACTTTCTTGATCCAACCCAATTTGTTCTAGGATAGCTTTTTTTACTTCATTATAAGGGGTTACCGCTCCTGGGTTTACCGCCTTATATGCAGCCTGGAGATGGCCCATAAGAAGGGGGGCGATGTACTGCCCCTATTTGTTCATGGGCCAATTGGCTGAGCTTGCCACTCGTTCAAAATTGGTGAAAAATGAGTCAGGATCCTCATTGTCCTGATATGTTTAGAGAGCGCTGCTCGGGACATTAGGATGTACTTTGGTATTCTGTCGCTGCACGCCAGTTTTGTTTTATGTTCTCTCCTTTACCTTCCCTCCCTCCTTGTCTTTCCTGGTGTCTGTACATCGCAGGAATAACCAAAATATTCCCTCCTGGTAGGGTTCTAACTCAAAACAACTATTTGCTGGGTTCGTGCCAGATCCAAACGCCCATTAAAGGAAACAAAGGAACAGAGCCGTACCTAATTCACAAAACAAAAGAATAATAAAAAGGTTTCTCCACCACCTCACCCCTCCTCCTAATGTGGCTTCCTATTTTTTCCCCTTCTCCCCTCATTTTCATAGGTTCTCCCGCCCGCCCTACTGCTCACAAAAGTGAACGCTCCTGAAGGGGCCACGCTTTCCCTAAGCGTGGCCGGAGCTTGCGCTGGGCACCTCCCGCACCTCTGTTTGTCTCATCCAGTTGTCGTTGTTGCAGCCAGCCGGGCCATCCTCGTAGAGAGGTCCACTGCTGTCTTCGCTTTCGTCGTCCTCCTTCGCGTCCTCCCAGGTGAGTCCTCCTAGATTCACGTCAGCTCCCTTCATCGCCGTCAAGTCATCCTTTTCAAGCCAGGTGATGGCGCGAAGCGGCTCCCTCTGCTTGCCGTCACCCAGATGTGCTTCGTGATAGGCGGCTACTCAGTGAGCTTCCGAGTTGGAGGTTTCACTGACGAGAGCACCCTCGGGAGCTGGTGGAATCGATTGTGTCAACATCGGCCCACCCAAGCACCAACTGGATTAGCTGCACACAACATTAATGGAATTATTTTTCATTGACTATTTATGCTACCTGCAGAACATGACAATAAACTAGAATACCAGAAGTTATCTGGTGAAGCTTGTCATGAGGTGTCAAGATTATTGAAGAAACTGAAGCTTTTAATCATCGATGAGGTGAGCATGGCAGCAAATGTAATGCTTGCCTTCTTACAAGAATGCAACAGATTTTAAAAACAGAGTATAATGTGCTGTTTGAAGGAAAGCATTTCATTGTTTTTGATGACCTACTGCAACTTACCCGCATCAAAGGACAGCCTGTTTTCAAGACACTTCTTAAAAATCAAACACAAAATTATTTGGGAAGTATTGGCAATGTAAGAATTTGGTTGAATTTCCAATACAAGCAACTAGTGAAGAATATGCATTAAGCATCTGATGTGGAATATGGAAATATTCTGAAGGACATTAGAGTAGGAGCTCTGACAAAAGATGGTAAACAAACTTTAGAAAGTCAGCTCATCGAGAAACTATTTTCATCTAGCATACAGCAGGACAACTAATGTACAATTTCAATGATAAAGAGAAATCCATAGTCTATTTAATACCTCCACTTTCAAGAGTGCTCCAACTTTGATGAGCAATAACTGAAACTGTAGAAAGAAGATATTTGGGATATATCGATAAAATGTAACTCCAGGGAGTGACAATACTGCTAACTGAAAAACCACAGGCAAAATTGGATTCTTTGGAGAAATCTGTATCCAGGACTGCAGGATTAGAAAAGTGTTTATACATGTGAAAAAACTGTAGAGTAGTTTTGCAGCATAATTTAAATGTTGAGGAAGGGTTAGTAAATGGTGCTATGGGTAAAGTTATTGATTTAATTAATTTTGCAAATAGGGATAGGGTTGAATATTTAGCCATAAACGTTGATCAGATTGATGGTGTGAAGCAGAGGGGTCGATGTACTGTACATTTTTTGTTTGCAAAAGACTTATATGTCCGGCGGTGCAAGTTTCACTCTTTGTAGCGTATGTTATGACTATCCATAAATCTCAAGGTTTAAGTGTAGACACAACTTTTATTAATATTTGAAGTACTATATTTAAAAAGGTATGTAATATGTATCATTATTATGAGGTAGAAAATTGGTCGGTTTGTATTTGGTTGAATTTGTTGATAGGAAAGTTAGTGCTGATGCAAGCTGTGTAATAGAGTACAATCAGTTCAGAAGTGTATACACTCTTCATTTAGGTCAATATACTACTTATGAGAAATTTTGTCTGAAGCAGAAGCTTACAAAAGAGTTGAAAAATGTTCATGAAAAGAAGGAAAACAAGGAGAAACTAGATGGTGTTAAGAAGACAAAAGTGGAAAATTAGGGAGATATTTGTAGAGTTCTAGTTGGAAAACAGTTCAGGTGTCAAGTGCTATGCAAAGGTTGTTCTCAATGTACTCTCATTTACCACATCTTGTAAATGGAATTCAATAAAAAACAGATAACAGATTGTGTTCTGCACTGTATCATTTGCTCCAACCTTTACTCATTGATAGGTGTCTAATAATTCTACTTTAGGTATTCACCGCCTTATAGATACATATAGTGGATCTGTAGTATTCACTCTCAACAGTTAACAAAGACACAATAATTTATAATTGTCATCCCTGGAGTTTTTGAAGAAGAAGTAAATGAGTTACAAATGGGACCATGGCTGTGAAGATTGCTCTTTTACATCCACCAGTCAAATACATTCTGAATGATTTCTATACTTAACACTACTGGATTGCAAAACTATACCTTTTGACAAGATTAATCAAAAATGCAAAACAAAATATGAGCTGCCCAAACTGTATATCAGATGTTATTACTACGTTGTATGTACGAAGAAGTGGAAAATAACTTATATCAATATTACAATGAAGCAGAGCAGAGGGATCTAAATTGGAAACCAAAATTACAAACTTCAAAGCTGGACAAATATCAGTTTCTGGAACAACTTAAACTACTTTAGCTATTATCTTTCATGAAGGAATTAAAATAACATCTGAACACTACACTGTCTATTTAGAGAGTGAAACTAGATGGACAGAATGCAATGACAGCAATCTTAAATTCAAACAAAACTGCCTTTCAAACTACTAAATGATTACCTTTTGTTTCTTCAACCAAAGTTCTCAGGAGTATTTCTGGAAAAATGTAATGTATGGTATTTCTTCTACATGGATCATCAGTGCTTAGACATCATTCTGCGTACCAGGGGAGGTGTCTTCAAAAAGGTCTCCAAAATTCAAATGTCCTTTTAGCTTTCACAAAGGAGTTCATATAACATCTGGACACTACATTGTCTAATTAAAGAGTCAAACTGGATGGACAGGTAGCACTGACAGCAACCTTACATTGAAACAAAAACTGCCTTTCAAACTAAGAAATTCTTACCTATTGTTTTTTAAATCAAAGTTCTAAGGACTGTTTATGAGAAAAAAAATAAAGCATGGTATTTTGTCTGCCTGAGTCCTCAGTGTTTTAGACATCATTCAGCCTACCTGGGGTGATGTCTTCAACAAGATCTCCAAAATTCAAGTGTCCTTTATATCTGTTACTACTATTGTACAGTTATAATAAGAAAATATTTTTTAGCGCCTGTTTGTTTAGATTAATTTAGTAATTGTAGGTAAAACAATTGATAAAGTAGTTGTGGTGAGTAGTATGCAGTGTTACTTATTTGTAATGATATACAATGCAGTTTTTTTCCCTCCAATCTATGTGTTTGCTTTTTCCCCACTGTTGAATGATGTTTCTTTATGCAATACAACATTTACATTGTACAGATATAAAAGCTGAGAACAGAAAAAAAGAAAAACAAAATGTTTTACTATGATGTGATATACTGTTACAGTAGAAGTAAAGTGTACTGTTTTGTTTCTGGAATTCCGTACATATAATACTTAAATTTATGTTTTTATTTTTCAACTGTGGCTGGAGTTTTACCTCTTTAGATGTGTCAACATACTTGTAGTGCAATATGAATATAACCCCTCCCAGATGGGTGAGTCCCCGTGCAATGCCCAGGCCACTTGTATGCACCCCAACCTTTTCCTTATGACAACACGAATCATTCTTGGTGCGAAAACAGCTGCAGTTTAATTCACACAAAACAGAAATGGTCAATCATAACTGTTCAAACCATGATCTCCCAACATAGTCCAGTGTTCTGGCCCTCATTGTTTGTGGATCCAGCTCAATCTGTTCAATTTAACCAGCACTTCCTTACAGCACCCTAGAGTGAACAGCCCTGTTTTCTGCAAGGATCTAGCACTTCCTGCAGCTTCTAGGCTACTACTTGGTGCAGAGTGCTATGGGTGGCCCCCTGTGCTTGCCCGGGCTGCAAGTGCCATGTCCACCCACTGCTGACCACTTGGTAATCGTTGGCATCCTCTCCATGCCCCTGTCATGAAGCATCCCAAGGGCACACATTTGATCTGCTCCTCCTTTGGCTAAAGCGCTCCCCACTGCTGTCCCTCAGTGCTGGCTCCACCTGAGCCCACTCTTACTTACGGCTGGCACACCTGTGCTTCTGGCGTGGGTGGCTGAGGGAAACACCCGGAACAACGACTCCTAAACCACAAAGTCGTGGACAACGAAAGCAAAACAACAGTTTCGTTTTCCACGACTTCCTGGTTTTCGTGCCTTAACCACGCATGTGAGAACCATGTACATGTGTGGTTAAGGCACAGAAGAAGGGAGTTGAGGCGGTGAAGGAGGAGGTAAGTTGGGCTGGGACTGGGGCTGTTTATTTGGGGGTGGGGTGGGGTGGAGGGCTTGGGTGATTAGGGTTTGGGGGAAGAGGGGTTAGGGTTTAGGTTTTAGGGCTGGATTGGGGTGCTTTAGGTTTTAGGGGCGGGGTGGGGACTCAGGGGATTTTTTGTTTTTGGGGGTGGGGTAGGGGCTTGGGGTGATTAGGGTTTGGGGGAGGGGGTTCAGGGTTTTAGGTTTAAGGGGTGGGTTGGGGGTTGGGGTGCTTTAGGTTTTAGGCGAGGGGGTTTGTGGTTGTGGTAATATTGGGGGGTGGGGGTTGGGGGGGTTGTGGGGGCGGGGGTTGCGGTAATTTTTAGGGGTGGGGGGCCAGGGGGGAAGCATGCTGGAACCGTGCATGTTGATCACTAATGCTTTTACCTGGACTGCCTTTACAATGAAAAATTTTTGTAAAGGCATTCGTAGTAAAGGCATTAGTGATATCAATGAGTTCGTTGTTCCGAACTTGTTGTTGAACCATGGGTGCTTGAAGCACTCGTGGTTTCAACATATAACCGGTGGCTGAGTCAACGGCAAAGCTATGTGATCCACCTGAGAACCCACCTGGCCATTTAAACCTGGTGTCCCTCTGGTGGGGGGGGGGGGGCGCTGATTGGCTTTTTTTTTTTTAAATGCTGGCCACTCTGGCCGGTGCATTTTTGCAGGCTTGGCCTTCTGCTTCCCTGGTTCCTGCTCCTCACGAGGGGTTTGTCACGGGCCCCTCAGTGGTCAGGCTGTGCCACCTCAGCCCACAAAATGTCTTTGAGGTACTTCTGGAAAGGGTCTTTATGCATAACAAGCGCTTGACTTGCTTTGCAACCACTTTCTTTTACCTGGAGGGGATTGTGAAAAACTCCCATGCAATTGATTGCTGCTTTGCTGGTGGTTGAACTGTGTTCAACAGGGAGTGGCAACTGATCATCATTAGTCACCTATGCAGCTACTAACACAGCCAAGTAGTCACCCACATAGCTAGTGACACCCATACTTAGTTTCACATACAGGCACTGATACAATCAGTCACTCACTCACTCACCCATGCAGGCACTGGTACACCCACTCACTCACTGATACAGAACACTCATGCATTCACTCATTCACCCATGCTGTCACTCATACATCCAACCAGTCACCCATACAACCACTGATACAGCCACTCACACACCCACTCAGTCACCTATATAGTCAGTAACATATTCGTTAACTTACAAATCCATCTACTACTACATGCTCTCACTTACCCATACAGATACACACTCACTGGCTCGCTAATGCAGCTACTAACACATGCACTCACTCACACATTCAGTCACTCATACAACCATTCTGTCACCCATATAACCACTAATGCACCCACTCACTCTCCCATGAAACTACTGTTACACCCAGTCACTCAGCTAAAAAGGCACCCCTCTGAAGAATCACATACACACTCGCTTACGAACCACTACAGCTACTAACAAAGGAAGTCAGTCACTTATTTGGCTAGTATTAAATACAATATGTGAATGTATGTGTTTTACACTTTGTGAAAATCATGGCAAATTTATGGATAGCTACGACACCGCCAAGAGAACCGCCTTCAAAGAACGCATCGACAACGCACACAGCCACAAGGAGCTCTCCAACCCCGGCTCCAATGTCAACGATGCCCTGCCATCACAAGACCTCTATGACTCCCTAGCCACCTTCTTCCACCACAAGATCACAAACATCCATGACAGCTTCAGTAGTCAGACCCCCCATCAACAACTGACACCACAGACTCACCACCCACCACCCTCCTGCTCTCCTGGACCTGCGTCAACAACAATGACACCATTGAAATCATGAACACCATCCACTTCGGCTCATCATTCGACCCCTGCCCTTACCACATCTTCAACAAAGCAAGCTCTGTCATCGCACCCCAACTCCGGAAGATAATCAACAGTTGCTTTGAGTCCGCCGCCTTCCCGGAGAGCTGGAAACATGTTGAGATCAAAGCCCTCCTCAAGAAACCTAAGGAGGACGCAAAGGACCTCAAGAACTTCCGGCCCATCTCCCTTCTCCCCTTCCCGGCAAAAGTCATAGAGAAAATTTTCAACAAACAACTGACCCGTTTCCTTGAGAAGAACAACACTCTGGACCTATTTCAATCCAGATTCCGCAGCAACCACAGAATCAAAACTGCCCTCATCGCGGCCACTGATGACATCAGAACCATACTGGACAACAGAGATACCATGGCCCCCATCCTCTCAGCCGCGTTCAACACCGTCTGCCACCACACCCTACGCACATGCCTCAGCAACGCAGGAATCCATGACAGAGCCCTGGACTGGATCACCTCCTTTCTCACCGGCAGAACTCAGAGAGTCCGCCTCTCTCCATTCTGCTCTAAAGCCACCAAAATCATCTGCAGCGTACCCCAGGGTTCATCCCTCAGCACGACCCTCTTCAATGTCTACATGGCTCCGCTCGCTAACATCACCCGATCTCACAACCTCAACATCATCTCATACACCGATGGCACCCAGCTGATCCTCTCCCTCACCAAAGACACCGCCAAGACCAACGTCCATGAAGGAATGAAGGCCATCGCCAAATGGATGAAGAACAGCTGCCTGAAACTGAATTACAACCAGACTGAGGTCCTCATCTTCGGCTCCAACCCCTCCGCATGGGATGACTCCTGGTGGCCTGGCACACTGGGAACCGCACCGACACCCACCGACCACGCACGCAACCTGGGATTCATCCTGGACTCTTCACTATCTATGACCCAGCAAGTCCACGCCATCTCCTCCTCCTGCTTCAACACACTCCGCATGCTCCAGAAGATCTACAAATGGATCACCACTGAAACCAGAAGAACAGTCAACCAAGCCCTCGTAAGCAGCAAACTGGACTACGGCAATGCCCTCTACGCAGGAACCATGGCCAAACTCCAGAAAAGACTGCAACGCATCCAGAACGCTTCTGCACACCTCATCCTGGACATCCCCTGCCACTGCCACATCACATCCCACCTGAGAGACCTGCAATGGCTCCCTGTCAACAAGAGAATCACCTTCAAACTCCTCACCCATGCTCACAAGGCACTGCACAACACCTGACCAGAATACCTCAACAGAAGGCTCTCCTTTTACACCCTGACCCGACAGCTTCACTCCACCGAACTTGCCCTTGCCACGTCCCACACATCTGCAAAACAACCACCGGTGGCAGATCATTCTCGCACCTCACCGCCAAGACGTGAAACACTCTTCCAACCCACCTGCGTCAGACCTTGGACCTCCTTGCCTTCAGGAGACATCTCAAGACATGGCTGTTTGAGCATTAGCAGCCCCCTGCGCCCTGAGACCCTCATGGGTGAGTAGTGCACTTTACAAATCCCCCTCATTGACTGATTATATGTAACACAACTTTTCGCAACAAATTCTCAAATAAAAATGAAAATTGGAAAAATAGTACAGCAAGTAAAACACTACATAAACTGCTTGATGGAGATGTTTGTATCCTTGCTTTTTCGAACACAATATCTTATGTAGTGATACTATAAGAATCTAAAATGATCTAGAAGCCCTGACTGATATAAATTAGTAGTATGCAACTTCTTCCACCATTTTTACCAGGATGATAGACAGCTTACTAAGAGGCGTCCCTGGGCATGTTTCCTGTTGATTTTGCAGACACATTCTTGATGCACTGAAATATGATCACCTCTCCACCAAAGAAAGAAGCACTGTAAAGAGCAAAGAATCCTACTGTGTTTCAAATGGCCAAGGAATGTCTCAGTGGAGAAGCAAATCACCTTCAAACTACTCACCCACACCTACAAGTCCATTCACAACATTGAAGCAGCCTACCTGAATCATCGCATCTCTTTCCATAACCCCCCCAGATCCCTCTGCTCCTCCCAGCAGGCACTAGCCACCATCCCACGCATATGGAAAACCACTGCCGGAGGAATATCTTTCACCTACCTCGCAGCTAAGAGCTGGAACAACCTACCCATGCACCTCAGACAAAGCCCATCACTCACCATCTTCAGGAAGAACCTCAAGACATGGCTCTTCAGATGAGGCACAGACTCTCCTGCAGCCAGACCCCAGAGTGCATGGCTAAAAGGTGAGTGGGGCACTGGGTTGTGTGCTTACAAGGGTGGCTGCAGGGCCTGGCCATAGGCCAGGCACTACGGCTAACCCCCGCCGTAACCAGCCAAAAGCCTTGCACAGTGGTGATTGAATTGAAAAAAAGTAATTAAAATTACTTAACGTTAAAAAAACATAAACATTCACTAAAAAAAAGAGGTTACAGGGACATAATAGTTAGGAAATAGAATTTAAAAAAAACATAGAAATTCACTTAAAAATGAAAGGTTACAGTGATGTTATAGTTAGACTCAGATTTAATTCGTACAAAACCTCTGAAATTCATCAGTTTTAGCTACCTGAGCAAACTATAACTTATGCCTCCACAATGCATTGCTTATGACCTCACATGTTACATCGCTTATGACATGGTCAGTGACATCACTGATTACATCACTGATGACATCTCAAGTGACTATTGTTACCAGCCCTGTAATGTCCTTAAATATCATCAATTACAGAATATTGCAATTGAGTTACATTATTTTCATGATATTCATCAAAGTCCCTGGCCACAGGGTATGTATAAATGCTTACTTTTAATGGCCCTCATGTGTTGTAAGATTCTCTTGTGCATTTGGAGAGTAGTGCTTCCCTCATAGCTTGTTAGAACTCATGATGATACATAGTCCGCATGGTCCATTTTGCAGTTGTTTGCTCCTTTATCCTGGCTGGCTTAGTGTGGAAAGGAGTTATATACTCTGTGGTGTTGACCTTAATTTGACTAGCCTTGCATTTTCCCTACTGCGTGAAGCCCCTGGTTTGTTCTAACAATGTGATTCATTGCTTCATTTCAGGACTGGTTTTCTTTAATGCATCTCACATGGAGAATTGCTTTCTGTATTTGATGGAAAGATTTTTAGATATCAATCAACCTAATACTGGGTCGCCCTGTACCAAATGCCAGTGTTTGCAAATAAGTGACCGTAATGCATTATTAGGGTATCATATGTTGTGATCAACCTGATCGATGATTCTTTCAGAACCTTACTTATATCACCAAATAGAACGAGATCTTTCTTCCTATGGTAAATCATTTACCTCCTTGTTTCTAAGAGATCATGTGCATACTCTCATTGTTTAAATCTCCTAATCATCTCTTCTTGGCATACTAATCTGTCTTGTTCCTGGCTGCAGTTGCGCTTAATGCATTGAATCGCTCCATAGAGGGATATTGGCCTTCAAATGCGTAGGGTAGAAGCTAGTGATATGTAGGGTTGTGTTGCCTGAATAAACTAGAACGAGAAAATTGACACTTGTTTGGCCTATCTCACCTATAAAGAGTAGGTTTAAGCCATATTTATTAATATTTTGGATAAATTGACCTGCACTTTCAATAGTGCTCTTCCAAATGAAAACAAAGCATCAATTATTCATGTCCAGAGAATCACAGGATCATTCTAATCTGTTTGTGGTCATTCAAAAGCACCTTTCCTTCTGCCAGCCCATGTGTAAGCTTGGATAGCTGGGGGCTCGCCGTACCTCTCACTTGATGGAATATTTCAATGTCAAACATAAAATGGTTTGAAGGGGGTATTTACCTCTCCAAACACATCTACATGCAGCGACTCAATGATGTTCTGCTCAGTTACAGGTTCATCAATATCTAGAGATTCATTTTCGAAGTCTATCAAGTACTCCATCAATTGTAGGTCAAAAATTTTAAGGGAATGCTGCTCATATCGATTGCCAGTTTCCCTGTTTTGGCCGGTTTGTTCTATAACAGATGAGTTTTCAAATTAATTTGAAGATATCAACTCATGTTTGACAATAATACATAGAGCGCTCAGGAAAAAATGACAGTTCCATTGCCATGATTTGTTCTTCTGCCTTACCGACCATAATGTCCGAAAGATTCATAATTGTATCTGAACCTATTTCAATTGTTTCTTTCTCCTTTTTTGTTTCTACTTTGCCTTTATTTCTGCTAAGGAAGCTTTGATGCGTGTTCCTTCTCCCACTCCACCTCCACCCTTGTCAGTTTTGTGTTTTGTGTTCTGTGGTCTCAATGTTTGCCTCTGGTCCAACCACAGAAAATTTAGCTCATCAATTACCAATAGTTTTGTCATTGCTGGCATGGCGCCTCCTGATGTGGTTGATCCCGCTTCGGAATCTTTTTCAATCTCTGAGCTCAATTCCGAAACCGTTTCCACAATCTTATTTTCCTGTAGCAATCTATTGCATTCAGATAGCATCTGCCGCTTCAGGTTTAGAAAGTGGCATTCTAAGGTAAATATCTAACCCCGTTCATAGTCCAATCTGTCCCTAGTAAACTTCTGTTCTTGGCAATGTTTAATTATTTCTTCCTGTTTCTTTAAGCACACCATGAGCTTCTTTGGATTTCTTAACCAATTATTGTTGTAGATCTGTATCTACTTACTCAGTTAATGCTTCAATTTGCTGTTGTAATGTCACTCTGTCTATATCAGCATATTTAATCGAAATCCGAATCAGACTATTGGACCCTCAATATTACTATCTGCCCACTCCTTCAGCATCTCAGGATTTGGATTTTCAAAACTCGGGGCACGTAAAATCTTCAAGCCCATAGGTATGCACCCTGCTTCCAGATATTTTCGTAGGAATTTGTACTGCCATCATTTGGTTTGTTAGTTTCCCATCGATTTCTCAAGTTGCTTTAATTTGTATTTGACGTCCCTTTCACATGTTGTGCCTTCGGAAGTAGATAAAGATCCACAT